>NW_012118821.1:13165966-13181981 GCF_000951035.1 Colobus angolensis palliatus
GGCTTTTCCAGCTACCGGATGCTTCCAGGAACGTTGGCTGGCTGCATAACAGTATGGGTGTCACATGCATTGCCGTGATGTGCCGCGGGTGGGAGCAACTGACTGGAATTTCATAGCCTCACACCCAGCCCCGCAGCAAGTCCCAATGCCTTCCCTATCCACATGGAAATCGCTGACATTAGTGTCAGATGCGTGTGATAAATAACAAAGATAAGATAATTGTCTTTAGAAGGCACCTATTAAAATAAAAAACTCATCTTACTCTGTTAGCACCTCTATAGGACTTGTTTTTCAAACCAGCTTTTGATATGGTTTGAAGTAAAGTACCCTGAACATCGGAGGCAGCACAAAGTTAGAGCCCAGAGAGGGGTGTGTGGGACTTGGCTTGAGCTGCGGCTCCAAGGGGCAGTGACAAGAATGTGGCCCTCTGGGCTGGGTGGACTCTGCTTCAGGAACCCAACAAGCACATGCTCACAGCACCTGCCATGGGCCTGTCCCTGCCCTGGGCACAGCAAGGGAAATGTCACTGCCTCTGCTGTAATGAGAATGTGGGCAGGCAGCCCCTGCCCCCAGCCCCGCCCTGCCCGCTCTGGGGCCCCTCAGTCGCTGATGCTCCCTGGAGTCCGGCCGGAGCCTCTGCTTCCCACCATGGCCTCTCCTGCCGGCTGGTGTCACTCAGCCCCACGGTCCTCAGTGTTCTCTGTAGACAAATGACCCCAAGCTCTCGTCTCTACTCCAGAGGCCTCTCCTGAGCTCCACACTTGTGACACGTCATGTTCCAGCTCAGATGTCTCACAATGTCTGGACAAGAGGTAACAGGAGGCACCTCTGATGCCTGGGAGAAGCGCACCAGCATCTGCGGCCGGCTCGGCATCCAGGGCACCACACCCGCCCGCGGCCCTCACCAGAGCCTGGAGGTCCAGCTTCACTCCTGCTGCAGAGGCTGTAGCACACTTGAAATCTCCTCCAACTGGACTTTCTAGTCTGCTGTGTTTTCCTGCAGGCCCTCACGGTGGTTTCCCGGCGGAGACACTGAACTGAGGAGACCGAGGAGGGAGGTGCCTCAGGGCGGCGTGTGGGGCTCACGTCCCAGACCATGTGTGGGACTTGTGAACACCAGACACTGAGTCCTTCCAGCGGCTCACTGGGTGCTACTCTTGTTGTTCTGCACATGAGGAACCTGTCAGAGAACTTCACTGACCCCAGTGATACAGATGATGGTTACGGAGTGTTAGCTCCTGTTCTAGGAATAGAGAATCCGTCGGTAAACAGCAGAAGGCCATATTCAAAGGATCACAGGACTGGATCGTAGGAGGAGCTCTAAGAGTAACTGACCTTGGGTTCTCTCCGGCGGGCAGCGACACAGGAGACACCCTGCAGGGAATACGGAAGCCTCAGCCCCAGCTCCGTGTGCTGACTCCGTGTGCTTCACCACAGCCATGATGCTTCTCAAACGTCCGTGGGCATCAGGAGAAAGGACAGATCAGGGTGCGACACGGCCCACAGTCGCCTCTCACCACGACGGAAGGATGGGTGCGTTTGTGATTGCATGCTTCATCAACGGGATTCTCCAGGAGGAGGCGGCGAATCTTTTCTGCAGTCAATTTCCATCTCTATGTAGGTCTGTAGAATCATCCCTCAATGAATTGCCAGTTTGGTAGGTGGGCGGTTGGCATGAAGCAACACTCCTGCTTTATCAGTCGCCTGGATTCCATTCAAATTGCAAACCTCTTCTGGCTTTGTACATTTCATTCCCTATTACTTCTTTCCATTAAAAAATTCAGAATGTTACATTGACTCATGGTAAAAATGTTTTATGATCGGACAAAACCTTTAGTTGAAAATAAAATTGTTCACTTATGCAGGGATGCTATGCCCTGAAAAAAATAAGCTGAAGAATTGGAGAGAAAAGCCTCCTTCAAAAACTGCCCCCAGCTTTGACTGAGGTCACAGGATCTCCTGGAAAACACAGTGAGGGTGTGAACAGGGGCCGGGGAGATTCTCTGTGCTTCTTCAGCCCCCGCTGTGGAGGGCGGACAGGAATGGGCCGTGCTAGGATGAAAGCAGAGTGGGGCACTGGCCCTGGACTCCAGCTGCAGGGCCAGGAGGGGCCTCAGGAGGAGATGGTGTTTAAATTAGAACATGACGGGCATGCGTCGAGAATTTAACAGCAAAGAAGCTTGGAGGTTATTGTAGCCTAAAGAGTCATGGGTGAGTCACAGGCTGGACTAAATAGTGGGTTTTTACTACAGTGTTATTACTTCAGGAAAATAAGAGGAAACACTAATACTTGCTGAGGGTGACATATTAAACCAAAGCACAGGGGAGGTTAAACAGATTGCGGTGACTGGCCAAAAATACAATGTCAAAATAAGGAGTTATTGCTGCTTAACTCAAAGAAATGCCAGGGTGACTTATTCACCATGAGAGTGGGGCTTGGGGAACAGGAACAAGGCAGTGACGAAGGTTAGTGTGAACAGGAGTAGGTGAAGAATAAGCCACTAATCTTCTCAATAAATAACTACCCAATGTAGTCCCCCAAATGCTATCCATGGAGTATGTAGTAAAAGTGTTATTTGAGGTCAGTGGATTCTTAAATAACTAATCTTGGGAATATTAACTCCATTTAAAAAAGTCGGATCCCAAGACACATGATACACAGATAGAAATCTGCATGCTGTAAAAAGCAGTGTGATTAGAACTAAATGTTTGAAAAAATATATAATCTTACATTTTCCATAAGCTGCAAGGAAAAAAAAATAAATGTTTTTCACAATAGCTAAAAGACTTTGTATGGCCAAGTAACACACCAAGATAAAATATATGCAGCCTGTGTAACTGTGCATGCCTTAGCCTCCCTGCCTCCAGCCTCTACCCTCCCTGCCTCCCACCCTCCAGCCTACCTGTCTCCCACCTTCCCTCCTCTCTGCCTCCCACCCTCCTACTTTCCTACCTCCCACCCTCCAGACTCCCACCCTCCAGCCTCCCTGCTTCCACCCTCCCTGCTTTCTACCCTCCCTGCCTCCCACCCTCCAGCCTACCTGTCTCCCACCTTCCCTCCTCTCTCTCTCCCACCCTCCCACCTTCCTGCTTCCCATCCTCCAGCCTGCTGGCAGGTGGCCCCTCCTCTACACAGCCTCCCAGGAGGAGAAAAGAGGAGACAATACCTGATAATACCTGGAAGGTGATATTAAGTAAAAAAGGGAAAATACATAAATTCACAATTTAAAAAAGCAGAGTGCTCAATAAGCACGAGATGATGTTCAGCTCGTACATATAAGAAACCAAACATAAAACTAACAATATCATACCATCTTTTCTCTCCTAGGATTGGAAAATATTTTTTAAGTGACAGTTACTCGAGTTGGTTGCGATGTGCACTGTTGGCACCAACGTGGACAGACGACCGTTTGACAGGATCCATGAAAGTAAAAAGGCATGTTTGTAACTGGACAAAAAATGCTCTATTTTAGAAATCTTTTCCTCAGAACCTGCTCTCTGTTTGACAGGATCCATAAAAGTAAAAAGGCATGTTTGTAACTGGACAAAAAATGCTCTATTTTAGAAATCTTTTCCTCAGAACCTGCTCTTACTGGACAAATCTGTACCTTTATGACTCTTCACTGTTTTATCTGTCTTTTACACGTTTTGGCTCCGCCGTGTATACACGCCGTATAAAGCCGTATATGCTTTAGTTTTAAGCATATACACATGCTTAAAACTAAAAACAAGGTATAATGTGCACAGAGGAGAGAGTTGCTTCGTTACCCCCATAACGGCTCATCTCTGCCAAGACCAAGATAACTCTTATTAGTTTTTGCAGAATTTTTGCATAAATACAGCAAATGAAAATACATAGTTAGGGTGGTTTAGAAACTGCAGACCCATGCTTCTGTAAAAAAACAAACCTGTGAAGTAAAGCACGGCATTCATTTGCAGTCCCCTAAGTGAAGCCTGATGGTCAAGTGCTGCGTCCTGAAGGCATCTGGTTAATCTCTCTGCAGGCTGCCCACCCCAGTCCCATAGGCATGGTTGTCATTCATTTGAAATACAGGTCTGTTCATTTGCTTCTGTTTGCACACCCTTTGGGCATTTCCACCCACCTGCGTTGATTCTTTTATATAGTTCTAAAACAACAATACAAATGGTCTGTTCAATGAAGGGATGTATTTGTGGGATAGGTATGTGAAATTTAACGTGGTTCTCAAAGCACAAAAAACCCTACTGAGAAGCATCCTGCAACCAACTTTTCTATTCTGTTCCCAGCCCCATCCGTGACAAGCTTGGCCTTCCGCTCTCTGTGTCTGTGTTCTACAATTAAGCAGATACATGTATCTTATTTTCAATATTTTACACACATTGTGAAATACTTTAGACATATTTTGTACTATTTCCCACATAGTAATATATCCTGGAAATCAGTTTTAGTCACTTCCTGTGGCCCTTTCTCTCCTCTTTATTTTATAGCTCTTTTCTATTCCACTGTGCAGATGCCACACAATTTCCTCACCCACTCTCCAAGGCATAGACGTTTAGGTCATTTTCAGTAGTTTTCCATTTCAGTGAGGCAGGCAGTAACCATGTGTTTGTGTTTTATATTGTTGCAGGTGTACCTTCGGAAAGAATTCCTATTGTTGCAGGTGTATCTTCGGAAAGAATTCCTATTGTTGCAGGTGTATCTTCGGAAAGAATTCCTATTGTTGCAGGTGTACCTTCAGAAGGAATTCCTATTGTTGCAGGTGTACCTTCAGAAAGAATTCCTAGGTGAGGCATTGCTCATTCAAAACGTACATGTGTACCTTGCCAAATGATAGATATAGCCAAATGTTCATTCAAAGAGTTTTCCTAGTTTCCATTCCCACTTGCAACCCTAACACAGCATTTATTTCCCCACAGCCTCACCAGCACTGTGTGTTGTCACCATTTTCCCCAAATTAATTAGGTAAGAAATGGTATCTCAGTGTAACTTCTATTTGCATTTCTCAAACTATGAGTGACCTTTGACTATCTTTTCATATATTTAAGGGACATCCCCCCCACACACACACTTTTTTTTTTCAGATGGAGTCTCGCTGTGTTGCCCAGGATGGAGTGCAATGGCACCATCTCGGCTCACTGCAACCTCCACCTCCTGGGTTCAAGTGATTCTCCTGCCTCAGTCTCCTGAGTAGCTGGGATTACAGGTGCCCGCCACCACGCCCGGCTAATTTTTGTATTTTTAGTAGAGACAGGGTTTCACCATGTTGGTCAGGCTGGTCCCAAACTCCTGACCTCGTGATCCACCCACCTTAGCCTCCCAAAGTGCTGGGATTACAGGCATGAGCCACTGCGCACAGCCCATCCCCCTTTTTAATAACACCTTTGTTAAGACATAATTTACATATCATACAATTATCCCTGTTTATTGTTTGTGTGTTTATTTTCTTTCCAACTTTAATTTTAGGTTTGGGTGTACATGTGCAGTTTTGTTACATGGGTAAATTGCATGTCACAGAGGTTTGGTGTATAGATGGTGTACAGATTATTTCGTGACCCAGGAAATAAGCATAGTACCTGACAAGTTGTTTTTTTATCCTTGCCCTCCTCCTGCCCTTCACCTTCAAGTAGGACCCACTGTCCTGTCCTTCTTTGTGGCCATGTGTTTTCAATATTTAGCTCTTATTTATAAGTGAGAAGATGCAGTATTTGGTTTTCTGTTTCTGTGTAAATTCGGTTAGGATAATGGCCTCCAGCTGCATCTATGTTGCTGCAAAAAAACATGATTTCATTCTTTTTTATGGCTGTGCGATCTTCTGTGGTATATATGTTCCACATTTTCTTTAACCAGTTCACTAACGATAAGCATTTGGGTTGATTCCATATCTTCGCTATTCTGAACAGTGCTGCAATGAACATACACATGCATGGGTCTTTATGTTAGAATGATTTCTATTTCTTTGGGTTTATCCACAGTAATGGGATTGCTATGGTAGTTCTAAGTTCTTTGAGAAAACTACAAACTGATTTACACAGTGGCTGAACAAGTTTACATTCCCACTAGCATTGCATAATATTTCCCTTTTCTCTGCAGCCTCACCAGCATCTATTATTTTTTGACTTTTTCTTAATAGCCATTCTGACTGGTGTAAGATGGTATTTCACTATAGTTTTGATTTGTATTTCTCTAATTATTACTAATGTTGAACATTTTTTTCATATGTTTGTTGGTCATGTTTATGTCTTGTTTTCAGAAGCGTCTGTTCATGTCTTTTGTCTCTTTATTAAAGGGGTTACTTTTTGCTTATTTTCTTATAGATTCTAGGTATTAAACCATTGTCAGATTCATACTTTGCAAACATTTTCTCCCACTCCACAGGTTGTCTGTTAACTCTGTTGATAGTTTATTTTGCTGTGCAGAAGTTCTAGTTTAATTAGGTCTCATTTGTCAATTTTTGGTTTTGTTGCAATTGCTTTTAGTGACTTTGTCATGAAATCGTCGCCAGGGCTTTCATCCAGAATGGTATTTTCTAGGTTTTCTTTCAGGGTTTTTATAGTTTTAGGTTTTATATTTAATTATTTAATCAATCTGGAGTTGAGTTTTGTATATGGTGAAAGGAAGAGGTCCGGTTTCAATTTTCTGCATATGGCTAGCTGGTTATCCCAGCACCATTTACTGAATAAAGAGTTATTCCCCCTTTGCTTGTTTTTTTTCTTTTCTTTCTTTTTTTTTTTTTTTGTAATTTTGTTAAAGATCAGGCAATTATAGGTGTGAAGCTTTATTTCTGGGTTTTCTAACCTGTTCCATTGGTCTGTGTCTGTTTTTACACCAACACTATGCTGTTTTGGTTACTGTCGCCTTGTAGTATAGTTTGGAGTCAGGTAGTGTGATGCCTTTGGCTTTGTTCTTTTTGCTTAGGATTGCTTTGACTATTTGGGCTTTTTTTTTATTATTCCATATGAACTTTAGAATTCTTTTTTCTAATTCTTTGAAAAACGTCATTAGTAGTTTGATAGGAGTAGCATTAAACCTGTAAATTACTTTGGGCAGTGTGGTCATTTTAACAATATTAATTCTTGCTATCCATGAGCATGGTATGTTTTTCCATTTGTTTGTGTTGTCTCTGTTTTCTTTCAGCAGTGTTTTGTAATTCTCATTGCAGAGATTTTTCACCTCCCCCTTCTTTCTAGCTGCTTCTAATATGTTTTCTTTCATGCTGACCTTAGAGAATCTGATGACTCTGGGTCTTGGGGTTGGTTGTCTTGTATGGTATCTCACAGGGGTCCCCTGTGTTTCTTAAATGTCAGCCTCTCTAGTGAGGTTGGGGAAATTTTCATGGACAATATCCTCATATATGTTTTCCAAGTTGCTTGCTTTCTCTCTCTCTCTTTTGGGGATGCCAGTGAGTCACAGCATTGGTCCTTTCACATAATCCCATATTTCTCATACATTTTGTTCATTCTTTTTAAATTTCTTTTTTAAACTTTTGTCTGAGTTGATTTGAAAAACTGGTCTTTGAGCACTGAGATTCTTTTCTCAGCTTGATCTGTTACGCTATGAACACTTCTGCTTGTGTTATGAAACTTTTGTAGTGAGCTTTTTAACTCTGTCTAAATGTAGTTCTTTCTTAAAATGGCTATTTTATCTTTTAGCTCTTATATTATTTTCTTGGATTACTTATATTTCCTGGATTGGATTTTGACTTTCTCCTGCATCTTCATGATTTCTGTTTCTATCCATATTCCAAATTACATGTCTGTTATTTCAGCCTGATTAAGAACCATTGCTGGAAAGCCAGTCCAGTCATTTGGAAGTAAGGAGACACTCTGGCTTTTAGAGTTACCAGAGTTCTTGTGCTGATTCTTTCTCATCTGTGTGGGCTGATGTTCCTTTCATCTTGGAAGCTGCTGTCGTTTAGATGGGGTTTATTGCTTTTATCTCCTTTGATGCACTTGAGAGTTTGACTGTAGTGTAAGTTGGGTTCAGTCAACAGGCTTTATTTCTGGAAGATTTCAGGGAGCCAAGGCTCAGCTCAGCACTCCTGGGCTGCATGATCTCACCCTAGGGTCTGGTACCAGGACCACAGCTTTGTTCTCTGGCCACCTGAGGTTAAGCAACTGCTGTACTAGAGGAGCTGAGCTGTTCCCAGTCTGTTGGCAACAATACTCCAAAGGGGGCTGCCAGCCAAAGCATTTCATGAAGGCAGTGGCAGCAGGATCTACACTTGTGTGTGCATGCCAGAGGCAGCAGCAGCCTACTGTTTTAAAATGTGAAGTTAGAGGTTGGTTTCTGTGTGTGTGTTTTTTTAGTATGTTCAGAGTGTGCAACCTTCTCCAGTAACAACCTTTTAATCACCTAATGAACATGCACTGCTCATTTCTCCCTCAGTCCAGACACTGCCACAAGCAATGCACTTTCTATCTCTATAGAGTTGCCTGTTTAGGATGTTTTAATCAAAGGGAATCACACAATCATTTGTGACTGGCTTTTTTCACTCAGCATATTGCTTGCAAGGTTCCTCTATGTGGTAGCAGGAATAAGTCCTTTATTCCTATTTCAGAAAAATATTTTGTTGTGTGACTACAACATATTATATTTATCCATTTATTATTTGATGAACATTTGATTTGTTTTTGCCTTTTGGATTTGTTCAATAAGACTTATATATTTTTGTAAACATATGTTTTAAATTCTCTTGAATATATACCTAGAAGTGGAATTACTGGATTGTATTATAACTCTATGTTTGTCATTTTAAGAAAATGTCAAAGCTGAACTATTTTCCAAAATGGTAGCACACTTCTTGAACACCAATTAACCATATATGTAAGGGATTATTTCAGAAATATACATGTCCAGTGATTTATGTGTCTCTTTTGCCATTTTCATCCTGTCATGATAACTGAAGCTTTGTAGTAAATTTTGAAATCAAAAAGTGTGAATTTGTCAAATGTATTATTTTAATATTGTTTTGGATATTCTGGATTCTTTGCATTTTCCTATAAATTTTAGAATTATAGTACAATTAGTTAAAAGCCAGTTAGAATTTTGACAGCAATTACATTAAATTTGTAGATAAATTTGGAGAATATCACCACATTAACAAGGTTAAGTCTTACAATCAGTAGCATAGGGGGTCTTCCATGTATTTGATTCTCTGTAATTTCCTTTTACAATGTTTTATAGTTTTTTACTATACAAGTCTTACACTTATTTATGTTAAATTTAAACATAAATATTTTATTGTCTTTATACTATTTTTAAAGATTTCTAAATTTTATTTTGAAATTATTTTATTTCTAGGATACAAAGGTGTAATTAATTTTTGCATATTGATCTTGTATCCTGGCACTCAGTTTTTTAAGTTCCTTTTTTTTACAATTTTTCAAAAAATTTTTTTATGTACAAGACCATGTAATCTGCAAATAGATATAGTGTTATTTATTCCTTTCCAACCTTGATCAGTGTATTATCATAAAATGGTGTTGAACTTTGTTAAAAGATTTTTTTACATCAATTAAAATGATCATGTGTATTTTGGCCTTTCTTCAATCAATATGGTATGTTACTCTTAGCTTTTGTGTATTTGATAACAGTCATCCTTACAGGTGTGAGACAATATCTCATGTGGTTTTAATTTGTATTTCCCTTATGATTAATGACGTTGAGCACCTTTTCATGTACCTCAAGGCCATTTTTATGTCTTCTTTGGAAAATTGTTCAGGTTCCTCACCCATTTTTTGAGTTGTTTTGTGACAAATTGTTGTTGTTTTCCTGCTATTGAGTTGTGGGAGTTCTTCATAAATTTTGGATATTAACCCCTTATCAGGTATGTGGTTTACAATTACTTTTTTCCATAAGGTGACTTTTTATTTTATTGATTATTTCCTTTGCTATACAGAAGCTTTTTGATTCCAGGTAGTGTTATTTATTTATTTATGGTTTTGTAGTATAAATGTTTGATATAATATTTAAAAAATATATTGCCAAGGCCAATGCCAAGAAATTTTTTTCCTCTACTTTCTATTCTAGAAGTTATGGTTTCAGGTCTTCCATTTAGGTCTTTCATTTATTTTGAATTAACTTTTGTGTATGGTGTGAAATATGCATCCACTTTTGTACTGTTTCATGTGGAAATCCAGTTTTCCCAGAACCATTTATTGAAGAGACTGTTTCCCATTGTGCCCTTTTGGAGCCTGTATTAGTTATGGCTTTCTAGAGGGACAGAACTAATGGAATACATATAAAGGGGAGGTTATTAAGTATTAACTCACATGATCACAAGGTCCCACAATAGGCCATCTGCAGGCTGAGGAGCAAGGAGAGCCAGTCAGAGTTTCAAAACTGAAGAACTTGGAGTCCAATGTTCAAGGGCAGGAAGCATCCAGCACAGGAAAAAGATGTAGGCTGGGAGGCCAGGCCAGTCTCTCTTTTCGTACTTTTATGCCTGCTTATATTCTAGCAGTGCTGGCAGGTGCTTCGATTGTGCCCACCCACATTAAGGGTGGGTCTGCCTTTCCCAGCCCACTGACTCAAATGTTAATCTCTTTTAGCAACACCCTCACAGGCATATCCAGGATAAATACTTTTTGTCCTTCAATTCAGTCAAGTTGACACTCAGTGTTAAGCATCACAGAGCTCTTGTCATAAATTGGTTGATCATATATGTTTGAATTTATTTCTGGTCACTGTGTTCTGCTCCCTTGGTCTAGGTTTCTGTTTTTATGCCAGCGCCATGCTGTTTTTTTTAATTATAAATTTGTAATATGATTTTAAATCAGGAAATGTGATGATTCCAACTTTGTTTTACTTTTTGGAGGGGATCTTGTCTGGTGTTAGCGTAGCAAACTTCAGTTCTTTCGGTTGATGTTTTCATGGTGTTTGTTTTTCTATCCTTTTAATATCACCCTATTTGATTCTTTTAGTCTGAAGTGTTTTTCTTGCAGACAAGATATAGCTCAACTATTTTTAATTCATTCCGAAAATCTCTGCTTTTCAAAATAAAATGTTTAACCCATTTAAATTAATTTAAATTACTGATAAGGCTGGATTTATATCTTTCATTTTGCTGAGTTGCTTTTGTATATTTCTGTCTTTTTTTTATCCTGTTCTTTCATTGCTGTTTACTTTTAGGTTAAGTAGATAGTTTCTAGTGTGCCATTTTAAGCTGTTTCTTTTACTGTATTTTAAAAATTATTTTCTTAGGGGCTTCCCTGGGGATTAAAATTAACATACTAACTAAAATAATATTGTTTATATTAATACCAACTTAATTTCAATACTATTCAAAAATTTGTTCCAACAATGCTCTTTTAAATTTTTCTTCTTTTTGCTATTATTGTCAAACAACATTTTTATACAATAGAAATCCATCAACATAGTTTTATAATTATTAGTATTTATGCTTTATTTCAGAAGAGGATCATAAGCAAAATGATTATTTTGGCATTGATCAAACAACATCATTAAACCCATCTGTTCTTGTACGTATCTTATATAAATTTGTATCTTTATACAAAGGTCATATCTGTGTCCATATCTATTGTATTATTCATCTTTCCTGGTGGATTCCACTTACTGCCTGCTGTTCTTTCACTTCAGACTGAACCGCCCCTCCCGGCTATTTATGGTAGAACACGTTGGATAGCAATAATTGTTTTTTGTTCTGAGAATGATTTATTTCTCCTTCATATTTTAAAGAAAGCTCTGCTGCACATAGAATTCTTGATATTTTGTTTTTAGTGTTTCAAATGTGTTTTCTCACTGCCTTCTGGTGCCCATGTTTTCTGATAAGCCAATAGTTAATCTTATTGATAATACTTTCACACGATGCATCCAGGTTGTCTTGGCACTCTCCACCTTTTCTGTTTCTTTTGGCTGTTTAGTTTGACTACAATGTGTGTAGGTGTGCATTTCTTTTAGTACATTCTGCTAGGAGTTCATCAAGTTCTTAAATGTGCAGATTAACCTTTTACATCAAATTTTAAAAGTTTTGGCCATTATTTCTTCAAATGTTCTGTATGATTATTTCTCTCTTTCTTTCCTCTCTTAATGGGACACCCATTGGTCAATGTTAGGTATCATGTGTACTGAACTGAAATGCCTGTGTGCACAAGTCTTTACTAAACTGAAATACTTGTGTGCCTCCAAAATTTATGTGTTGAAATCCTAATCCCGACAATGTGATAATATCTGGAGGTGAGGCCTTTGGGAGGTAATTAGGTCATGAAAATGGAGCCCTTGTAAATGAGATTTGAGCCTTTATAAGAGCAAGTCAGACAGCTAGCTGCTGTTCCTTCCACCATGTGAGAACACAGCAAGAAGGCACCATGTGTGAGCCAGAAAGCAGGCCTTCTTCAGACACGGAATCTGCTGGTGTCTTGATCTCAGAATTCCCACCCTCCAGACTGTGGGAAATAAATTTCTATTGTTTAAAAGCTGTATAGTACATATTTTGTTATAACAACCTTAATGGACTAAGATTTTTTAAATGGTACCAAGAAATGGGGTGCTACTGTAAACAAATATCTAAAAATGTGGAATTGGCTTGGCTTTAGAACTGGGTAATGGATAGAGGCTGGAAGAGTTTTTAGGTGCATGCTGAAAAAACCTACATTGCCGTGGATGGACTATTAAAGGCAATTTGGTGAGAGCCCAGACAGGAAAAAGAAAGCCTGAAGAGAAACACCCAGTTGTCTTAGAGGACACCTACGCAATCCTGAACAAAGTCGTAGAAATATGGCTGGCAAAAAGGCCATTCTGATGAGGTCTCAGATGGAATGAGAAACATGTTATTAGAAACCGGAGGAAAGGCCATCTTTGTTGTAAAATGGCAAAGAACTTGGCACAATTGTGTTCACGTCCTAGTGTTTTGTGGAAGGTAGAAATCGCAAGGAACAAAGATGAGTATTTAGCTGAGGAGATTTTCATACCAAGTGTTGAAGGGGTTGTTTGGTCCCTCTTGATGACTTACAGTAAAATTTAAAAAGAGAAATCACTTGAAGATGGAATTTTAAACAAAAAAGAACTAGAATATAAAGATTTAGAAAATTATCAGCTGATCCATGTTGCAAATAAATGAGAAAGCATGCTTGAAAGAGAACACTAAGGGTGTGGCTCAAGTGCCCTTTGATAGGGAGATTAGTAGCAGTGTAAACTATGAACTGCCTTAGCCACCTCAGCAGAAAAACTGTCAGTTTGATCTGACAATGAAGGAGATGAGAAAGAACAAATGAAGGCTGTTGGATTTCTTGGATTTTATAGAATAGGACTATAGCACTATTCTTTAAGACAAAGGAAGAAAGACCCCAAAAGTAATTCGGAGATTATCAGGACTGCCTCCCCCATTTTGAAAAGGGGGACCATCACCTAATTTCCAACAGGCCAGATGATCTTTGCCCAAAGACATTGGGGCAGAGCCCTTAGGGTGCAATTCCTTCTCCTAGGGTACAGAAAGGGTTGTTGCCACTCCAGTAGGTCCATAAGGCAGGAAAACCACTTCATTGAGCAGGGTGGGAAGTATAAAAATTAAGCCGAAAAGGACTTTCTCCAGCCTTAGGATCTCATAAAGTTTGCCTTGCTGGATTTTGGACTTGCTTGGGATCCATCACCACTGTTTTCTTTTCTATTTCTCCCTTTTGGGAGAAAGGGGTAACTGTGTCTGTCCCATCATTGTATTTTGGAAGCCCATACTTTTTAATTTAGTGAATTTATCATGCAGAGAAATTTTGCCTCAGAATAAGTAGTGTACATCGAATCTCACCTATATTTGACTTAAATAATGTTTTAACAAAACTTTGGACATTAGATTGCAGACCAGTTGCTGAAACAGGTTACAACTTTTGGGCTGTTGGAATGAAATGAATGTCTTTGGTATGTGAGAAGGACATACATTTTGTGGGGCAAGAAAGCAAAATTTGCAATTAACTGAATATTTCTGTCCCCCCAAATTCATATGTTGATGGTATTCAGAGGTGGGGCTTTTGAGAGAATTAGGTCATGAGTATGAAACCTTCATGAACTGAATGAGTGCCCTGATAAAAAGAGTCCAGGGAGCTGGCCAGTGCTCTTTCCACCATGTGGGGTTACAAAGAAGTCAGCAGCCTGCAACTAGGAAGATGACCCTCACCAGAATTCAACCACGATGTCACCCCGGTCTCAGACTTCCAGGCTTCAGAACTGTGGGAAGTAAAATTGTTGTTGTTCAGCTACGTAGTTTATCGTATTTCATTACAGTACCTGAACTGACTAAGACAGTGCCCCAAAGTTTGAGTCTATTTATTTATCTTCATTCTTTTATTTTCTCTCTTTCTCGGACTGAATAATCTCACTTGAAGTATCTTCAAGTTTGCTGATTCTTTCTTCTGCCATCTCAAATGTGCTGTTAAATCACTTTAGCAAGATTTTATTTCAGTCATTAAACTTTTCAACTCTAGAATTGGAATTAAAAAAAATAATTTCTTTTTTGAGTGGTATTATATATGTGGGGAGCCATTTATCTCATGCTTGTTTAATTCTTTGAACGTGATATAATTTAGTTCTTCTATTAGAATTATATCTCATTTAAATTATGTGTCTAGTAAATCTAACATCTGTGCTTCCTCAAGACAGTTGCTTTCCACTGCTTGCTTTCCTGGGGATGGGCCATACTTTCCTGTGTTATATGCATGCCTCATGATTCTATGTTGAAACTAAATATATATATTTTTTAACTTGTCCATTCTGGAAACTAAAGCTCCCAATCTGTGTGGTGGTGTTCCTCTTAGTTGTGGTTGCCGTCATTGCTGTTGTTGCTGTTTGCTTGTCAGTGATCTTCCTGGTCTAATTCTGTAAAGTGCGAGTTCCCCACTGTGTGTGAACACAGAAGTCATGTTCAGTTATCTTCATTGTTAGCAAATGATTCAACCAAGATTTCTTAAGCCTCTTTCATCAATTCTCCCACCCTTTGCAAAGGGCTTCCAATGTGAGATGGGGCATGCCTTCATTCAACACACTGACTGTACGTCTATGCCTTGGCCTTCGCCTTCTCCTTGTGAAGAGCTTCAGGATCAGCCTAAGGTAAGAGATGAGGACTTGTGTCTTTTCTGAGTTGTACGCAGCTCTGCAATCACATAGCTGTCTATATTCCCTGGAGCATGCAGATGCTTCTCAATGCCCTGTGGACATCTTACTTCCCAGATCTTCTTAGTAAGATTCTTGGCCATCCTCTCGTTTGCAACACTCCTATCACCTCTTTAGGTAAGTGCAATTGTAAACAATTTCCATTGATTATTTTCAGTAGATTCCCTGGACATAGAATAAAGATTTTCTCATTGAGTGAGGTCAAATAATGACAATTTCTGAGAATGTCACAAATACTTTCTGGTTGTTTGCTAATGTGTTTATAGTGTTTTGTCATGAACTTGTGAAAATATTATGAATAATCAAATTTGTCAATCTTTTATTGCATCTCAGTTTTTAGTTATAGATACAAAATCTTCTGTTACCCATGTTAAAGGGGAATTTACTCATTTTTTTTTTCTAGTGCATGTATGGTTTTGCTTTTTTACATTTAGTTTCCTGATACATTTATAGTTTATTCTTGTGTATGGCATAAAATAAAGATCCAAGTTTACCTTTGTCCAAATGGAATATTAGTTTTCCAATACATTTATTAAGAAGTCCATCTTTGTTTCAGTGATAAGAGATAGGATCTTTATTGTACACTAAATTATCATATTTTGGGGTCTATTTCTGGAAATTTATTTCATTCCACTGTTCTATTTTCTATCTATGTACCTGTACCACACCATGTAAATTATAGAGGTTGCATGGCATGTTTTTTTGTTTTTGTTTTTTGTTTTTGTTTTAAGACGGAGTCTCGCTCTGTCGCCCAGGCTGGAGTGCGGTGGCCGGATCTCAGCTCACTGCAAGCGCCGCCTCCCGGGTTTACGCCATACTCCTGCCTCATCCTCCCCAGTAGCTGGGACTACAGGCGCCCGCCACCTCGCCCGGCTAGTTTTTTGTATTTTTTAGTAGAGACGGGTTTTCACCATGTTA
>NW_012118821.1:13182167-13191019 GCF_000951035.1 Colobus angolensis palliatus
GGCCGGATCTCAGCTCACTGCAAGCTCCGCCTCCCGGGTTCACGCCATTCTCCTGCCTCAGCCTCCCGAGTAGCTGGGACCACAGGCGCCCGCCACCTCGCCCGGCTAGTTTTTTGTGTTTTTTAGTGGAGACGGGGTTTCACCGTGTTAGCCAGGATGGTCTCGATCTTGTGACCTCATGATCCGCCCGTCTCGGCCTCCCAAAGTGCTGGGATTACAGGCTTGAGCTACCGCGCCCGGCCCCATATGAAATAGATTTTTATAGAGGCCTGCAAAATATTCTCTGATGGTTTATTTTTTAATAATTTCATTTCAATACTTCTCTTTGTGCATGTGTATCTGTACATCTATATATATATCTGTATCTATGTCTATAGCTCACTTTGTGTGTGTGTGTCCTTTATTGTTATTTGAGTTAGGTAGTGATTTGTGTATTTTGTTCATTTGAAAAATACAGAATTATTATTTATTAATGAAGGCTACTACTTTTCTAATTTCTACTTTATTCATTTTTTATCTGTTATTTCTTCATTTGAGCTTTCTTTGTTTACTTTGCTGTCTTTTTTAAACATTTAAGCTGATAATTTAATTCATTTTATTGTTTTATTTATATTGAAAAAACATTAAGAACTATGGATTTTCCTCTGATTGCTGTTTTAAATATATCCCATATGGTATGATTTTTTGAGAAATTACTTTCATATTTATTCATTAATTTCCCATCTTTGCCACTAGCTTTGTTGTAATCTTATCTTTCTAATTAGATATGTAAACAATACACCATTGGCCATTGATTGACGTTTTTACAAATATCTGTTGGCGAATGAAAGTTATCCTTTAGTATGTTATTCAAAAAATTCTAAAGTATACAGAATTCCCTAAGTTCTTGTATGTTTAAAACTTGAAGAAAGTCTTGATTGAATATATTTTTTTTGCTTTACATTTTCTTTCCTTTTTATTTTACTTATGCTTCATTATTATCTTACACATTATTGTGCCTTGTAAATTATTTGATCTTTTGACCTGAAGGCTTTGAAGACTTCTTTCCTTGAGATCTAAGAGTTTTGTTGGGATGTATTGTTGTTGGTCTATCTGGGTCAATTTTCCTACTAATCTAGCATATCTTTAAATACATAGACTAATAGCTTCTTTTGTTTTGGGAAGGTTTTCTCAGATTATAATTTTAAATATTTGTTGTATTAAATAGCTTTGTTGTTTTTGCCTTCATGGATTCCAATTATATGTATGTTGTTTCAACCGTTTTCACCATAATCATTTTTACTTCTTCATTTTCTCATTTTCATTGTATTTCCCTACATTTATTCAATATGTCTTGGTAAATTTTCATTTTAGGCTATTTTCCATGGTGCACTTTGCTTTCTTTTTCTGAGATAACTTTGTTTTCAGCATTTTCTTCCTGTGTTCAATCAACTGTCATTTCATTCTCATTGTGGTTTTTCCTCTTTTTTTTTTATTTTTGTTTTACAGTGTCTAGATGTGTTTATATCTCACAAATAATTGTTTAAGGATAATTAATATAGTTGGAAATATGAGATTAAAATTTTATTCTGCTTCATGTTTCTTTTGGGGGTTTGAAGAGCAAACTGAATATTGTTTTTGGACTACTAATTTTAATGTAGTAGCTTTATTGAAATTAACATATTTTAAAATTAATTTTATGGATTTGAGGGTGGTTTATAAGATTCCTAATTCAATAGCACCCTCTTCTGTTCATGCAGTTAAGCATGGTTTCGTTAATGGATTTCTGCTGCTGCTACTGCTGGTGGTAGAGGGAGGGCTTGTGTTCTCTTTGACCATGTGGGACTTGAAACGTTGATCTTTTTTTCTTCCTATTTATCAACTCCCAAAGAGTGCTTCTCTCTTAGTGCTTTTGCTTTCTTCTCCCCTGCAAGCAATGCATTTCAAAGACTGCCCCTCAAATTATACTCACCTTAAGGTTCTTCCACTGCAGTCACTTCTTTAAAATACCATAATACCTTTTCATTATTTTCACATTTAGGATGATTTTTCTCTTTAGGACTGTGATTTTAAATCCATCTTAAGCCCGATGCTACCTTCATTCTTCTGCTCTTTGCTCACCGCAAAGGCTTTTGGAAAAAGCATACAAAAATCTTCCTTTAAAAATTTTTTTTTCTTACTTAGAAGTGACTTTTAAGTTTGAAATGATTCTGTGTCCAGTATGTTGAGTGTTTCCTTTTTTTTTTTTAGATTCATGTTTTTGTTTTGTATTTTTGGAGATTATTTGGGGAAGCGCAGATTTCAGAAACTACCATTATTCCTGTTAAATATTTTAAGAAAACAGTATTTTGCTTTTTAAATCAAATATTTTAAATTTTTATTAATTGTAAGAAATTTTCAAAGATTGGAACACACACTTTGTCAAAGAAGAAATACAAATAAATAAACGTGAAAAAATTGTTCCACATTATCAGTAATCTTAGGTAGCAGGTTAAAACAATGACAGACCATGAAACATTTGTAAGGTCATTAAAAATGCATTACCAATGTTGGCCTAACACCGCTGGTCTCAGGCACTCCTAAGTATGATAACAGAAAGTCTCAGTATATGGTACGAATGTCAAAGATGTTCCTATATTTCATTTTAGCCATTTAACTTCCAGAAAGTTATTGTGATCAAATAATAAACAATGAACACAATATTTATCTATAATGGTGTTCTGAAGAACTGTTTATTGGCCAGAGTTGGAAATAAGAGTTGATTAAATAAATCATGGTTCATATAATGCAAACTATGTACAGATAATGTTTAGAAAAATAGTTAGTTATGATAAATATTACTCATAGTCTGTTGTTAACAAAAAGGGTACAAAACAGTGTGTATACAAGCATTCTGTTTTTCTTTAAAAATTGTGCCTGGATGTATGCAGAAGAAAACAAAATATTACCAATAATTTTATCATGCTTGTACAGTTACTGCTGGGTTTTGTTTCATTTTTCTTTGTACTTTTAAGTTTGGCATATACATTTTTCAATGAAAATACGTAATTTTTAAAACAGAAACATGAAGGAAAAACATAGAACACTTTCTAAATTCACTAGTTCTGAACAAAGAATTCAAATAATTGTGACTTAATAATACTCCTAGGTTATCCTATAAAATTAACTCATGTGTCTCTGTTATCTACTGTAAAAATTAAAGGCATCACTTATTAATTTATTGATGCTAGAATATGTATGAGACAAATATTTCACATATTTATCTACTTTTAAAGATATATATAAAATTATTGATACAGATGGATTCTAGGAGGTGTTTTATAAGAAACAACAAAATACCCATCACTTACTGAAATGCTTTGGGCTGCGTTTGTGCGGCGCGGCCTTTTTCCACATCCCTCAGTGTCGTCGTTCTCAGGTCATCAGGCTCTGATGGCCCCATGGGTCACACCATCCTGTCAGTGAGCCACCCCCTCCCTAACCCCCATGAAGGGCCAGGTTTGTCTGCTCACATCAGCACCACATCCATCCCTGCACCGCCAGTTCCTCTGGCCCTGCGGTGCCTTTCTTTGTCCCCACGGGGAGCCCTGGTCCCTACGGGGCTCCCAACTGCCTCCCGGTCAACTGTGCTTGAATCAGGGGGCTCCTACCTACCTTCTGAGCTCCTAATACCTACCCAGCCTGAACCACAGGCTTTCAGTCTTAACCCTCCCTGCCCTGTCCTGCCCTCCCTCCCTTCTAAATCCCTGGCCTCCAGGCTGCACTTCGGGCTCAGAACTCTGACTTGACGTTAGCAAGAAGCTACTGGGGCTGTTTCTCCATGGGCCCAAGTCAACCCAACATGTATCTAATTCACCTGGGCTGTGCCAGTGCCATCAGGTCTCCTGAGTCTGTAACAAACATGCATTCATGCTCATGTGTTAAACATACACCACACACAACACATATCACACACCATACATACCACACATCACACACACCACACATCACACCACACACACCACACCCCACACACACCAGACATCACACACCACACATAACCAACACATCACACACCACACACATCACACACCATACATCACAGCCCACACACCACAAGTACATATCACAGGCCACACAGACACCACACACCCCACATACACCACACACCACACACACATATCACATGCCATACAGACAACACACACACCACATACACCACACACCACACACACCTCACATCACACCCCACACACACATCACACACCACACACACATCACACACCACACACACACCACACGTCACACACACACTAGACATCACATGCCACACATACCACACATTACACCCATCACACACATCACACACCACACACACCAAACACCACACATATCACACACCACATGCATCACACACCACACACACCACAAAAACCATACACACCACGCACTACACACCACACAGCACAAACCACACACACCACACACCCCACACACCACACAGCACACACACGCTGAGCAACTATTAATATAGTAAGTTGGCTGCTGAGTGCCTCACTATGGAAAAGGAGGGAGCCCCTCGATTTACTTGCCCTCAGACACCGGCTTATGAACTTCACGTGCCTCTATTGCCTATAATGACAAAGTTTTGTGTGATTTCGGCACACTAGCTAGTGCTTACAGAATCTTCCACAAGGCTTAAAAACAGCTTGTTACCAACAGGAATTAGGTCCAGGCAAAGTGCAAAATAAAATAAAATCAGTTATAAAACTATACAGCTGTGACAAGAAAACAGATTTCTATATATCTACAACACTCAAGTTTAATACATATTTTCACTTTTTATGTAGGGAATATTTTTACCACTCTGAAAAGTACAGAGAATAATTTTATAGTAATTTGCCAACTACTTGGAAAAAAACAGAAACACCTGAAAATTTAACATGTTTTCTTCTGATCTTTTTTTTAAAGAAAATAAAACAAAGAGACACTGATATTCACATATACTCCCCCAGTTACATTCCCAGCATCCCTTCCCCAGAGATAATCACTATAATGTGAAGTTGGTAAGTACCTGCTTTATAAAGAGCTTTACGCTTTGACTATACATGCAAGAAAAGGTTGACTTAAAACTAAGAGTTACATATGTATACATACATCCACATTGCTGTGGGTAAGTTTACATGCCCCCAAATGCGAACGGGCGTAGACGAGTACAGGTCATTCCTTGTTCACTGCCATGTGATACTCCACTCTGTCGCTCATCGTTTCATCTATGTCCTTGTCCATGACGCTGTTCCATGGCCCACACTGCACCATGCACGCTTAGCTTGGGCTCCTTGTGCCTGACAGGAGCCCCTGCAGGGAATAGTGGCTGGGCCTGGGCCCTGCACAGGCACTCCTCCAGATTTCCCTTCCTGAAGCCCCACTATGGGTCAGAACTCCTGCTGTTGAACAGGCAGGGCCTGTGCAGGGGCTCAGGCGTGAGGCATCTGATCTCAGAGTATCTGTATAGTCCTGGGCCCACTCCCCATGGAGGTCTTGGCCTCAGCTCTCCTGGTACAGTCCTGGCCCAGCTCCCTGTGGAAGTCTTAGCCTCAGTTTTCCCGGTGTGGTCTTGGGCCAACTCCCCGTGGAGGTCTTGGCCTCAGTTTCCCCTGTGCTGCCATTGCTCATCGTGACTGGTTGCTGCCATGGCAGGTATTGGCCACAGCCACACCTCCTTGTCAGAAGCTGGGCTTTGGGGGAGCTCTGGGCTCTGTTCTTGATTCCCTCTGAAATGTGCCCTGGCTCCTGTATTGGATCTGGCTGTTAATACATGGCCAAAACTTGATTGCATATTTGATTTCAGTGAGCTGTATACCATCCCATCTCGCTGCCTTTTGTACAGCAATCATGTCCTTTAGGTCAGGGGTTAGTGAGATTCTCTGTAAATGTCCAGATAGTGACTATTTTAGACTTAGTGCATCATGCTGTCTCTGTCACAGTCATTTGTGGTTGCAGCACTGGGTAGCCTGGATAGGAGGCAGGTCTGGGTCCCCACATGAGTGCGGCCTGGGGCACGGAGGCTGGAGCAGCCCAGGGACCACAGCTGTGGACCTCTCTGTCTCACACACACAATCTAAGGAATCAGTTTCTAAAAAGCGTATTGTAACTTCCTATATACTAAGAAATGCCTAGGTAAAATAAAAATCATGTAACTCAGCTTCCCTTTTCAGGAGCAGAAATCTGTAGAACTATATATAGAAAGTTAGTGATTTCCTCTGTCTTCACTTACTTGAAAAAATTGAATTGTGTTTTCCCAAGTATGGGCACCAAAGCTGATCAGCTTCTGTTGATTCAGCAATGTCGTGTATGTGTGTGTGTGTGTGTGCGTGTGTGTGCATGTGTGCTTGTGTATGATTTGCAGTATAACTCCTGGAGCTGGTGAGGTGAAGGGAGTAGCTTCAGCTCTGCTGGTTTTGTTTTTGCCCCTGAATACAGAAGACAGGAGTGTTCATTTCTACAGAATTCCCATTCATGGCTTGCTGACTTTGGCTTAGGCTGAATAACTCTTCACATATCTGTACAGTTGTTCATGGCCTCTGGAGTCTGGCATATTTGCAAGTTCATGAGTAAACCAGCCTCTTCCAACATTTGCTGTGGCCCCGTTCACCAGCAATGTTAGACCAAGTCATTGCTATGCCACGTCCTGGTGGAAAGAACTCAGATTAGAGGAGAGTGTCTATATCCCAAATGATCTTTCTCAACTATTACCCAATACCTTTGCAGACTCTGTGAAAGGAAAACTCTCTTACGCCCACATAGATTTCATTAAAAGAAATACATTGTGGAGCTCTAAGAAATCATGTTTTTTCCCTGAAAACTGGTATATGGTGAAGGTATTCATGACCTTGCATGATGGAATTTCAGCTTCATTCGTCTTGAGAAAGTCAGGTGGTGTGATACAAAGATAACACGGTTTGTAAGGGTGTGGACTCTGGCTTTACATTGACAAATACTTCCATGGCCTCAGGCAAGAAATTGAACCTCTCTGAACTCCAGTGTTCCTGCTGTAAAAATGTCTTTTGCTTCCTTGTCTCCCAGGGCCGCTGGCCATGCCTGGAAAGTACTTTGAGAAATGCAAACTATGCACTTTTTCTGGCTCTCTAGACCTGCACAGCAACATTGCTCCAAGCCCGGAGCCCCTCGGCCCACATGGGCACTGTGTGTCCCCTGAGTTTGGGGTCCTAACATCCAGGAGCCAGATCCCCCTCAGCTGTGTGGGGAGCAACACAGCCAACACCTTCCAAAGGCGGCTTCTGCCAGGCAGAGCCTCGGGTGTCAGCTTCTCCCAGGCCTTCTGGAGCGAGAGATTCCAATAGCCACAGTCATTCCCTGGCATCCTGGGAATCTCACCCTTCAGAGACAAGAGGACACACTCTCATCCTGCTGCCCGGGGACAGGCGGGCTTCCCACTTCACGCGCAACTCCCGCCCGTGAGACCCCCAGCCGGCTTGCGAAACGTGAACCCAGGTGTCCTCCGGTACAGCTCTCCTCACACGGACTCACATTTCCTCCCTGACTCTGGTCGCTGGGGCTGCTGAGATCTCTACTCAGGATCAGGAAACTGCCTCTTCCCCCGATGCCTTCATAGCCCCTGCCCCTACCCTCTGCTCAGCCTTGATCACAGGAGCCCTGCATCCTCAGTGAATTCTGGGGCACAGAGTTCCCAAATCTTCTTCCTCAGGGCCTGGCCCACATCTCTCAGTGCTGGTTTCTATTTCTAAACAATAATGTTCAAGGTCCTGGCCCCTTTGGGGCTCACCTCGAACACTATAGAGCCCCATCACCTTTCCACAGGAACAACTGATGCTTTCTCACACTTCCTTTCTGTGTAACTCCTGCTATTCTCATGAAAACATCAGGAGCCACACTCATGTCCCACTGGGCCTCCTAGTCTTGTCTCTCTCAACTCCACTGCCATTGACTTTAATTTAGCTTTGGCCGTCTCTGGAGCGTGAGCCGTAAAGCACTGACTTCTGATGGGAAGTGTCTGCCCTTCTAAGCATCCTTATTCACTCTGGTGGCAGCACTTGCTCTTTGAACCCTCAAATTTTCCACATTCTCCAACTCAGCCCCTTCGTTCCAGCTCCAACATGCTACCTACTCATTACTGATCCTCCTCCCAGTCTTCGTGAAAACACATCAAGCCATGCATCTTCAGATTCAGTGACAAGCCCTGGAGAGGGCTGGCCACGGTGTGGGCTTGGCACAGATCACCCACATGGCCGCCTGGCTCCCCTGATGGCAGAGGTGCAGGCTGGACTTTCCCTCACCTTTAATCCTCAATTCCCTCATTTATAAGATCAGAATAATTATGTTACTTACCTCATTGGCATATTGAGAAGATTAAATCGATTATGTTTCTATGCCTATAACAGGGAATGTGCTCAGCATATGTCAGCTAAGGGGTCATCTCTGGTCTTCCCCACCCACTCCTCATGGGACGGTCCCAGCCTTCACCACGACCCCCAAAATGCTCCTTCCACCCAGCAGACAGTACACCTCCTCATTCAGAGTCGAGTGGGCCTGGCACCCTAGGATTCTCACTCCAGATGCTGGAGTTAAAGCCACGTCTTTATCCACAGGGAGAGAGAACGCCCTTCTCCAGGACCAGGTAGGCTCTCCCGCCTGACCTCATGCTCCAGTCTCCTCCAGCAACTTTCAGGTTCCGTGCTGCCCTCGGGTTTCGTGCCATAGGGTTCTGAGCCGTCGGGTTCTATGATGCCAGGTTCTGGTTCTGTGCCATCGAGTTCTGTGCCCTCAGGTTCTGTGCTGTCAGTTCCGGTTCCGAGCTGCCGTTGGGTTCCGTGCTGTTGGTTCCGGTTCCATGTTGTCAGGTTCCATGCTGC
>NW_012118821.1:13191416-13212767 GCF_000951035.1 Colobus angolensis palliatus
TGGTTCTGTGCCATCGATTCCGGTTCCTTGCCGTTGGGTTCCATGCTATTGGGTTCCTTGTCGTCACCCCTTCTCCAGACCTCCCTCTGCTTCCCACTCCTCTTCACTGATGGCTGCCCTGAGAGCTTCTCATCTGATCAAGTCTACCCAACTTAAAACATAAAAGACAGAATTTCACCGAGTTCTGGGTCTTTCTGTCGCTGTTTCTTATAGAATATCCCACAGCCAAACAACACAAACTTTCACTAATTGCTTTTACAGTTTCCATCCTATAGGGACATTCAAATTCCCAGAGAAAACTAATTCTGCTCTGGAGTATCTAGAAAAAATATAAATTAAAATATAAAAAACAGCCAAATACCCAAGGGAAGTGAAGCATCGGGTCTTCGAATGCAGCTTGCTAAGTGCCGGAAGGTGAAACGGAAGACACTCGGCCTCACAAGTGAAGATCATGGCCTCCGTCAGTGCTTTGCAGTGAGAATATGAGCAAAACCACACACAGGAGATTCTCTGACAATCCAGGACTGTTTAGAAAAATTAAATTGAACCTAGCAGAATAGTCAAGTACTATAGGGCTCCTTTCTTAGGGAGCTAGGGGGAGTCTCCGTGAGTGAGGATTGCTTGAAGGAATCTTCTGCTACCATCGTGGATCTGTCTGGAGTCAGAAAGGTCGAGTTCACCCGCCACGAGGGGGCCACCCAGGAGATGGATTCTACTTCACTCTGCAATCACCTCTCCTCAGAAGACCAAGAGAAAAATACACAAATTAAAGGATTGTGAGGTCAACCTGTGTATGTGACTCACCCAAAGAATATCCTAATCTATCCCATGAGGTTGAGGGGATACCCACGGGGCAGGCCCTGTTCTGAGTGCCTGAGAGGCAGCAGCGAACAAAAAGATCCTCATTCCTGCAGACCCTGGCCTTATCTCTAGGTCTGGTGCTGCACCTCAATTCAGATGCTCGCCATCTTTCTCCAGGCCCACAGCAACTGCTTCTGCAATTGGTTTTATATAATTCAAGGAACAATTACCTACAATTTTCCAGGTGCCATTCTAGGTAATAGTGAATTAAACAGACAAAAACATCTGCCCTCCACACCACAGCCAGAATTATGTCTCCTAAGCGAAAGATGATTTTGTTCCTGTTTTCTCTTCGCTTAAAGCCCTCAGTAACTCCCCTTGAGGACAATGGGAGTCCCGGTCCTGCCCATGTCCTCCGAGCCTATCAGCCTGTGGTGCCAGGAGTCTCAGTGAATCCACAGGGGCCCTTCCAGGGCAGCACGTTGCTCACACTGCTTCCATCCTTCCGG
Source organism: Colobus angolensis palliatus (assembly GCF_000951035.1). Lineage (NCBI taxonomy): Eukaryota > Metazoa > Chordata > Mammalia > Primates > Cercopithecidae > Colobus > Colobus angolensis. The sequence goes on from NW_012118821.1 coordinate 13,192,727, forward strand.
GTCCTGCCAGTTCCTGTCCTACCTATGCTTCTTTTCACGTCACTCCTCCACCTCACTCATCTCTAAGACGCAGCTTGTGTCACTGTTTGTGAATCATTTACTGAAAAGATTGGGTAGAACTAACTACAGCTTCCTCTGTTTCTTGTACCATTGCTAACACTTTCCTCACTTGTTTCTTGTTTACTTGTGCATGTCCACAGTCAGATAGACTATCTGCTCTTTAAATGAAGAATCGTTCCTACATTCAGGAGTCTCTTGCCCTGCAGCAAAGCCCAGGAGAGTGGGCACTGTTCTTAAGTTTAGACAGTCAGGAAGTAGTAGAGTGAAAGTCTGACACCCAACCTGTTGACTATAAAATTAATGCTTCTGAAAGTTTAGATCAGGCTGTAATCCCAGCACTTTGGGAGGCTGAGGTAGGCAGATCACAAGGTCAGGAGTTTGAGACTAGCCTAGCCAACATGGCAAAACCTTGTCTCTACTAAAAATACAGAAATTAGCTGGGCGTGGTGGTGAGCACCTGTACTCCCAGCTACTCGGGAGGCTGAGACAGAATTGCTTGAACCCAGGAGGCGGAGGTTGCAGTGAGCTGTGATTGAACCGTTGCACTCCAGCATGGGTGACAGAGCGAGACCCTGTCTCAATAAGTAAGTAAATAAATAAATAAATAGAAGTTTAGATGGAGTCTTTGACTTCATGCCAGCAAGTTGAGAAGCTTCAAGCCAAAGGGTCTTTGCCTGGAATTCCAACAGACAGACACGCTGCCCCAGGTGCTTCAGCTGCCTTGCAGCTGACCTGCCTCCATTTTCACAGTCTAAGCATTTGGTTTCTCCCCAGAGTTTGCCTTTCATTTTTATTCTCATTACATTCATCTATTTAGCTTAATGTTTAACTAAATGAAGACATTAATAAATATTAAGTGCCTATTTTCAATGAAAAGCAGTGGGCTAGGAGTTTTGGGACATAAAAATGAAATTTATATTCAACTTATTAATAATCATATTTTTATGTTCTGCAAAACTGTCTTTGAATATGGAAAAGTCTTGAGTTTTGCAAAAAATGTAGAATTCCATTTATTTTGTAGAGATGTGGGTCTGGGTCTCCCTAAGTTGCAAAGGCTGGTTTCAAACTCCTGGGCTCAAGCAATCCTCCTGCCTCGGCCTCCCAAAATGTGGGATTACAGGCATGAGCCACTGCACCCTGCTGCATTCTATTATTTTAAACACAGAATGGAGAAGGTAGAGCTGTTCTGTGATTCAATCCACACATCAACATATTATGAAAAGTTTACTGAGTATGACAGAGCCTTTCTGAGGAATATGAAGACCAACTGTCCTTCCTAAGCTTGGGTTCAGGCCAATCAATGGCATGGCACCTAGATCTTCAGGAAGTAGAATAATCTCTAGGATAAGAGCATCTGCCTAACAGAGAAAAATCTAGCATTTATTAGGTATTTTCATAAAAATATTGTATGAAATATTTTTAACATTTAACATTTTAAAATAATTTTTAGTCTATAATAAATTTTGTACTTGGTTGACAACTGTTGGCTTAGGTCACAGTAATGTCCAGTGACCCTGCTGCCTACCAGCTAGACTACAAGAAGAAAGAATTTCCAAATTTAAGTGCATTTGTGCACTGGAAGCTACATAGGCATGGCTACAATGGCCAGTGGGACCTCTTGAATGACTCCTGAAATCTACGAGCTTATTGGAATAAGGAGAGGGCAGATTGATAAATGCCTAGAAGACAGGGTGGAAAAGATGGGTGTTGTTTAAAATGGACATCAATCACATAAGAACGTTGTTACTGTTGCTGGGTTCAGTGGGGAAAGAAGGAAGTGCTTTGCAGAAAAAGTGGCATCTGAAATAGAAAATGAAAGCAAGGACATGTCAAAGTCAGAATGGAGTGGATGGGGTCAGGAAGGACCCAGGAATTAAGTGTAATTGACCAGGTAGGATGTAGTGGAACTATAAAGAAAAGCTTAGCAATGTCAGTGGCATTGAGAAATGTCTTAGATGTGTTGGTGGGATCCAGAGGTCCGGATGGCAGCGCTGAGAAGCTCAGTGAAGGAGCCCGGACTGTGTTCTGCTGCTGTGATCCTGGAATTTGCTGCTCTGAATTGCTTAGGAGTGGTGTGGTGCAGCTGGAAATCAATGCCTGCAATGTGGAAGGTCTGTGCTGGTGGCTTTCCACTTGGGGATGATATTGGAAAGTGTTTATTTTCTGTATTTGCATCTTGTTGGATATGGCATGTCTTCCTGAGAGTGTGGGACCACGTGCTTGTCCCAACCTCCCAGGAGGATGACTGGCAGCCTCTTTGTGGGGCATCCCACGCCTCTTCAGAGTGAGGCTGAGACAGACGTGGACGGTTTTTTTAGTTGTAACACCCAAAATTCACAATCCTAATTTAGCAAAAATCTACCCAGCTATTTCCATGTATTTTTAAATGTTAACTAACAGACGGAGATTTCATTTTATTTATATATGCATAGCAGATAGCAAAACTGTTAAAGAAAAATAGACTGTATTTAAACCAACAGTGTTATCAAGAGCAGTTCCAGAACTGGAACCAGGAGAGAGCCATTCCTTCCCTTGCCTGAACTGTGACACAGGACCCATTAGCTTCCGTTCTAGTCTTTCATTCTGTGGATGGCCTGTGTGGGGCCAACCAGTGGGCAACGCTGAAGCACTGTATCTGGGATCTTTCTTTCTGGATTATATTTGTTTGAAAAAATGCTTCTGTTCTTTTGTAATCTCAAATCAGGCAAGGCCAGTTTTTTTGGAAAATATAGTATTAGTTTCCAAGTTGGTTAAAAAATACAGTCCTCATCTTTTATGTAAGGTGAGAATTAACAGTTAAACAGCTTTATTTCCTCTCAATCTTCCTAAATGGCAGAGTAGCAGAAGGGAGGTCCTTCCTATAAGAAACAAGCTGTCGGCTGCAGAAGTTCAGTGGCAGAGAAGAGCGGGTCAAAATCCCAATGTGAGCAGGACAGTGGGCTGGGTCTGTAGCCTTCACCAGGGGCCACTGCTCCAGGGTTATTATTAGTGATTAAAATCTTACTACAATTACTCAGAAATATTTAGATTTTGATCAAGATAGTATTTTTCCTAAAGTAAGAAAGCAAAGATTGATTTTATTTTAAAATGTTTAATGGAAAATGTTGCTTATACTTAAAGACTATTACAATTGTTTGAAAATTTTTACTCATCAGAAACACTTGATTCATTGAGAAATGCCAAATCAATGGGATATTGCTGTCCTTGAGTGAGATTTCTCATAAGGTGGGAGGCAGGATGGACACAGTCTATTCTGAGACAGCCTCTTTGGGCCTCTAGAAGCTAAATTATTCCTTTCAAATGTGCTTGGTGACTATCATGTAGACATTCACCAAGAAACACAAAACTCTGAAAACTGGAAGATTTTGCATCTATTCACAGCCACATGCTCACATAGCCCAAAATACCCACAGCATTAACTTGATTAAGAAGGTGGGGTAGAAGCAAAACAACTTTAAACAAAATCATTTGACGCAGGAAGTCCCAGTTTGTTAGGACTCTATTTAGATGCCTTTGATTGCGCTTCTGAGCTGAGAATCCAGCCTCTGAGGAGCACACACTCCAGAGTTAGACGCAGCAGCTGCTCCCGGCTACGCTCCATTCATGGGAAACTACACTTAGTCTGATTGTCTCTCTGAATAACTATGATATCACTGTGGAACCAGCTTGAAAAAATAGCAAAGGGAAATATAGCAAAACCGTGCAGTAGATGTGTTTTGAATTTTGGAAGAATTTTATATTATAACTAGAAATTTCACTATACTCATTATACAAGCCAAATGCTAGAATGCAAGCACAGTTTTTAACAGAAATTTAAAGCCTGAAAACTAAATCACCACTTTATTTTTAATCTTTTCAATTGCTTGAAATTTCTGGAATCCATTAATACTTCACCTATAAAGAAAAGAAAATTTGAGTTTCATAAAACCAGGTTCAGAATGAGACAAACGAAGTATCTAGAGAACAGCAAAGTCCTGGGCACCTGTCGGTCTGCTCTAAACAATTTTCTGCTGTGTGAGTCAGAAGCTACACCTACATAAGAAATCTTTTATTCAACAAACATAAAAGTCAGAATAAAGGAATCTATTTCTTGCAGAGATTCAGTTATATCCTTTGACAATTAAGTTAATACTTTAAACCTAAATTGGAAATGGCTTCTTGCTTGAAATTTGCCAGTGTCTGCTCTCTGTTCAACCCTTGCATTGTGAAGCGGTTGAAAACTGCTAATATTTGTATTATTTAGGTCCATGAGCAGCAATGCTGAGTAACATGTTTGCTGTGATGTGCATCACTGGCTCAGCCATGCCTGTCATCACTGCGTGTCCTTGAGTATCAGCGAGGAAGAAGCCGGCTGCAGGGCAGAGCAGGCAGCCACAGACCCGCAGTGTCCAAGCTCCCTAGAACCGTCCCCAGCAAGTGTTCAGGGAGGCAGAGGACGGAGAGAGAGGACAGAAGCCCGCCTGCCCGTCACTCATCCTGTCTTCTCCCCTGAACTGTTCAGCTGTCCCAGACAACACTTTCTCATTTTATGATGGGATGGTAGACAAGATGACTCCAGGGTTTTTCTCACCATAAGACTTGACCATTTTGGTTACTGCTTTTCTAATTGCAGTCCTGGAGTTCGTCATTTGTTCTTCCTCCAGCTTAGAGGGTCTTTTCCTTGTGAAGTGGACGTCATTGACAAGGCTGATCTTCATAGTGAAAAAGCAGAGACCTCAATCACCAGAGGTCAGAGAATGTGCCCTGCACCACTCCAGCAGGCCGTGAGTTCCCTGCAGCCACAAACGGACTCACCTGTGCACCTCCAGTACTTATGGGGTCTTGGCACATGATCTCTACTTAAGTGAGTTAATCTACCCTCCCTTGTATGGGACCATTTTACATACATAAGCATTTTCCAAATAAGTATCTCGCTTTTATGAAATAAAAACTAAGTGCTATGATTCTCTTAGGAAGTGCTCACTTTTTTGTTTCTTTGTGATCACCAGCAAGAGAGTCATGAAGAGCATTGAAAGGATAATCTGGCTTGGAGAGACTTGGAAAAAAATGAGTCCACCCAGCCTCCCACATTATTCATTATTTTCAGACTCAGAAACTGGATCTATGTGCATAAAAATGCTTCCATATGTTTGGCAATATTAAGACTGACAAATGTCTATAGGGAATAACCTAAAACTTAGTACATATACCTGAAGATGGTTAAGATCTTGAGGACAGTGCAAATATTTTGGAAATTATAATGTCTACACTAATAAATTATGCATTATAATGCACAAAGTCAATGATGGATCAACTATTTAAACTGTATCTTTCAAAAAATTGGAAGTGGAGAGACGAATACTGGTAAATACTTTTAAATATATGTTTTGAAATGCAGACTATAGAGGAATAGGAAAGCCGGCACAGTCCTGGTTTCTGCTCCACATGCAGAGAGCTTGGCCATCACCATTCACATCACCAAAGAGGAAGCTGAACAAACTGAGGGTCAGCAGCTCTTCTTGGATCCAGCAGAAAATTGAGATTACAGGGCACACTGCTGCCCCGAAACTGGAGAGATGGGCTGGCTGATGCAGAGAGCACAGCTCACAGCAGCAGAAGCCAGAGCTGGCATGAACACTTACAGGGTGATCACCTAACTCTGGGACCAACGGTGGCTGAGTGTATTAGTCTGTTCTCATGCTGCTAGTAAAGACATACCAGAGCATGGGTGATTTCTAAAGAGATTTAATTGACTCACAGTTCAACAGGGCTGGAGAGGCCTCAGGAAACTTACAGTCATGGCAGAAGGGGAAGCAAACACATCCTTCTTCACATAGTGACAGCAAGGAGAAGTGCCGAGCAAAAGGGGAAAAGTCCTTTATAAAACCGCCAGATCTCCAAGAACTCATTCACTGTCACCAGAATGGCATGAAGGTAACTGCCCCATGGTTCAATTACCTCCCACCAGGTCCCTCCCACTGCACATGGGGGTTATGGAAATGACAGTCCAAGATGAGATTTGGGTGAGGACACAGCCAAACCATATCAGTGAGCTTGAAAGATAAAGTCCCTTTTCTGACCACAGCTGTCCTGAGATTCACCTCAAGGAGCCACACCAGGTTCTTTGGGTGAAGATCAGAGAAAAAGTCCCTTGTGCTTCCAGCAGGCACTGGGGGTCAGGGCTCAGAGCACTCTGTCTCACAAGGCCTCTGCCCTCCAGGGAAACGATTTCACCAGAGTCCAACCTACCGGGGCCGCATCAGAACCAAGTCCACTGGCTGAAGAAATATACCCAACTCCAGATCCCACGGGCTTTCATCACCTAAAAGGAGAGGGTGCAAGAAGCACTGGCAAAGACCACAGTCTAAGGACAGAGGCTTATTGGATGATGAAGACCTAATCAGAGGTCATGAACTGCCTCCCCTCCCCACATCTCAGCACTGTATCAACAGGGCTTTTGTATCGAAACAGGGGATTGCCCTGCTCTGTCACCCAGGCTGGAATGCGATTCTCTTGCCTCAGCCTCCCAAGTAGCTGGGATTACAGGCACACGTGACTATGCCCGGCTAATTTTTTGTACTTTTAGGAGAGACAGGGTTTCGCCACGTTGGCCAGCCTGATCTCAAATTCCTGACCTCTGGTGATCTGCCCACCTCAGCCTCCCAGAGTGCTGGGCTTACAGGCATGAGCCACTGCACCTGGCCATCAAATTAGGAATTTAAAACTACTATAATTAATATGCTAATAACTCTAATGGAAAATGTAAGAATGGACAGGTGATATAACCAGAGGAATGGAAACTCAAAGAAAGAATCAAAAGGAAATGCTAGAAATTAAAAATAGTATAACAGAAATAAAAAATGCTCATCAGAAGACTGGACATGGCTAATGAAAGAATCAGTTCATCTAAGGAGTCAATAAAAACTTCCCAAACTGAAAACCAAGGAGAAAAGAAAAATAAAAACAACAGAATGTTGAATAACTACTGGACAGTTTTAAAAGCTGTAACATATGCATAATAGGAATACCAGATGGGGAAGAGAGAGATAACTGAATAGAAGAAATATTTGAAGCAATAATGGTTGGCTGAGAATTTTCCAAAGTTAATGACAGATACCAAACCACCAATATAGGAAGCTCAGAGGACACCAAGCAGGATAAATACCAAAACACTAAACCCAAGCATATCATAGTCAAACTTCAGAAAGCCACAGACAAAGTCTTGAAAGGATCCAGAGGGGGAATATCCACCTAACCCGGAGAGGAACAGGAGAAGGACAGCACCAGACTTCTCCTCACAAGACACACAAGCAAGAGGGTGAAGAATGGTATTTAAAATGTCAAAAGAATAAAAACCTCATCAACCTAGAATTCTGGCCAGTGAAATTATCCTTCAAAAATGAAGAAATAAAGACTTTTTCGGGAAAACAAATATTTATGAAATTTTTTGCTATCAGATCTGCACTGTGAAAAATGTTAAAAGTTCTTCTAAGAGAAAGAAGGTATATAATTCTGAATTTCAGATCTACATAATGTAAGCATATTAGAGAAGGGACAGATTAAAGGGATATTTTAGGGCAGAGGAACTATTTGGTATCACGTAATGGTGGATACATGACATTACCCCTTTGTCAAAACTCATACACAACAGAATGATGAGCTCTAATACAAACTGTGAACATTATTTAATAATAATGTATCAGTATCGATTCATCTAACTATAATACATTTGCCACCAATATCAGATGTTAAAAATAGAAGAAACTGGCTGGGCACGGTGGCTCACGCCTATAATCCCAGCACTTTGAGAGGCCGAGGCGGGCAGATCATGAGGTCAGAAGATTGAGACCATCCTGGCTAACATGGTGAAACCCCATCTCTACTAAAAATACAAAAGAATTAGCTGGGCGTGGTGGTGGGCGCCTGTAGTCCCAGCCACTTGGGAGGCTGAGGCAGGAGAATGGTGTGAACCCAGAAGGTGGAGCTTGCAGTGAGCCAAGATTGTGCCACTGCACTCCAGCCTGGGCGATAGAGTGAGACTCCATCTCAAAAAAAAAAAAAGTAATAATAATAATAGAAGAAACTGTAACTAAGGCAGAGATTACGGGGGATATATGGGAGCTCTGTACTTTCTGCTCAGTTTTCTGTAAACATACCACTGGTATGAAAACACAGTCAATAAATGTTTAAAAACCTAAATGGCAAAAATTCAGGGCATCTCAGCTTTTCCCCAGACTAATTTATATCACACTTATCTCCCCACCAATTACTACTAGAGCTAATACTAATATTACTGCACCTTCCAGAGGAATAACTTATATTCTAGCATTAATTTGTCTATCTCTACTCATAATGTGTGTGTATGTTTTTCTGTCTGCTTGCATGTAGACATGCATGTGTGTGTTTGAAAGAGGTTTAGGATGTGAGGAAAGTGAATTGTGTGACATGTCAGAGAACTCTTTCTTGAGAATAAAAACAGGACAAGTTGATTTTTGTTGTGGAAATATGGAAACCCTTCGTATTTTCTGCTGAATTATATTTGCATGTCTCTGCTGTAAGGGGACTAGCCAAGGGGTTCTGGTTGAACATTTGGTGATTATTAGACTTTAGAAACTACATTATAAATTTGGCCTCATCACTTGTTGAGAATGACAGATGGCGAATCATTGCTATCCACATTGAACTACTACTAACTTTAATTTTTTTTAACTTCAAAAATTGCATTTAAAAGCATAAAGCATGATTATACTCATAAAAGGATCCAAGCTGCTTCATCTACAACTTGGAGTCAAGGCTAATTAAGGATAATTAATCTCTTTTGAAAGCAATGAGAAAAATCTGGGTTGAGGAGCTTCTCAGACTGCAAGGTGAAACAGCCAAAGTGAAACACAGAAGTCAAAGCACAATGAGTCATGTGAAACACCCTCCATTCTTGCAAACAACAGAGACTTTTCAGGACTATTCCCAGCAGCTTCCTGACCCACAGCAGAAACCTTAGAACACTGTCTACAAAAGGCTTCTAGCCAGAAGGGAGCACCATGGACTCACTCATCAGAGTGAAGCTTTCCAGATTAACATGGAAGAAAGGCAGCAGTAGCCTCTGAACTACTATATCTACCCTGCTTTGTTGTTTTGGTATTAAACTCCATCACAGGCCCATGGGATCCCATGAAACTCAGCGTACAAGGACCCAAGGACCACACAGACCGCCTGGATCACATGACCACAAGACAGGAACACACGGATCACAAAACATACAGATAACAAGACCACAGGACCCCATGAAGCTCAAAATGTGAGGACTGAAGAACCACATGGACCACATGACCATGAGATAGAGGAATACATGGACCATAAAACATGAAGATCACGAGACCATAGGACCTTATGAACCTTAGGATGCAAAAACCCCAGGAACGCAGTTCTTGAAGAAACAAGGAACTCAGAACCTGAGGAACACACGTATCTCAGGACACCAGGACCTAAGGACCACAAGGACCATGCAGACCTCCAAAGTACATGGGCCACAGACCACAGGACAACATGGACAATAGAACGCAGAGACTCAGGACCACGTGGACCACAGGACCACATGAGCAACAGGGCCTTAGGAATCCCAGGACCACATGGACCACAAGATCATAGAACCAATGGATCAGAAGGACCACAGGACCACATGGGCAATAGGACCCCAGGGATCCCAAGACCACAGGACAACAGAACCACAGGAACACATGGGTCACATGACCACAAGGACACTACACAGGCAACATGAACCACAGGACAACATGGACTACTGGACACAGGACCACATCGACTGCAGTAATCACAGGAATTATGGCACCACATGGACCACACAGACAAAGGGACCACATGGACCACAGGATCATGGACAATGGACCACAAGGACCACATGGACCACAGAATCACAGCACCACATAAATCACATGGAGCACATAGAGCACAGGACCACATAAACCACATGGCCCATAGGAATCACAGGATTATGGGACTTTTAAACTCATTAACTCTGGACCCACAATAGTCACGAATTCTAAATGCTTCCTTTTTATTTAGACAAGGATTCCTTCATAACTAATTAAGCCTAAAAGAAACAATAAAGACCATTGATCTTCCCTAGAAAAAGAAACTCCATTCCACTAGGTCATGCCAAAGTCCATGTTCTGAAAAATTCTGTTAAAAATGCCCATGATCTTTCGCTGTTGCCCATTCTGGCCTTTGGTCAATAGCAGCCTCAGGATGGTGAGGCCTGGATGCCAGTGCCCGTGGCACTTGATTGAGGTGTGTTTGCAAAGCATAGATGAAACATTTGCCAGAGGTGTCTGTCCACTGTGAAGGCTCCACAGGGGCAAGTGGAAGTTACTAGGATGGAAGCCTCCCAGCCACCCTGGGCATCCCCTCTGGGCCAGGCCTTATGGCAGAAATCTGTGTCTCAGTTGAAATTCATTAAGACAATAACTGGAGGACAAACATTTCCCCCAGAATTCTCATAGGTGCCAAATAGGAGACAAAGCCCCTTCTGGAAGCACACTGAGCTACCTCAGGGCTGGACTGTCGTGATAGTCTGTGTGTTCTTGCTGCGATTGTCCTCCTCAAACACAGCCCCAGCCTCAGGTCCCTACCCCACACCAGCCTCCTTCCTGAGTCCTTGGCAGCATCTGTATGGCCCCTTGAAGTGCCGAGCATGCAGCCCTGAAGTTCTCAGAGTGCAGTGGCTACACAACTCTGGATGGATGGAGACAAAGGAAGTGATGAGTCCTCGTCCTTAAGTCACGAGTCCTTGTCCTTTTACAGTTGCAGAGAGAGAACTGGAAATCCTCATATAAATCACCTCTTTGCTTAATTGGAAAACTTAATTAAGGGCCTTCTAACGTATCTCTTCTTTGTACCGTAGAAAGCTTTTTAGTTTAATGGAGTCTTCACATCAGACTCGTTGGGAAATCCACATTTCCTTCATCATGGGCTGAACTGGGAGTAACCGAGCTAATTCAGTTTAATTCATTACACACACTCAGATGCTAATCACTTAATAATCACAAGATACTAAGAATATATAGGAATTAAAAAAAAGAGAAAACTACCTGGCCTGAAAATTGCACAGTCATGTAACACAAGAAAAAATAGGCACATGAGTTCAATGAAAACAAATATATTTAAAGTAGAAGAGATGCTCAAACAAAATAAAGCTGTAGTGATGGAGCAGAGGACGAGGTCTTGCGCACAGGGGCCAACCAAGGTGGCGTTGGGCGGGAGGGACATCTTCCTGGGGGCTCCTGGGACACGAATCACATACACCTCAGGACCTGGGACTCTCTGTGTGAACCCAAGTCTGTGCCCCCCTATTGGCTCTGCTCTTTGCCTTTGGCCATGAACCCACTGGGCCCTTTTGCCCCTTGGCTTCCAGGCTTGAGAACTGGGTTCCCAATAGGGAGCCCTAGCAAGAAAACAGTGTGTGGAGAAATTGAGGCGGGGGTGGGCTTTTGCCTTCCCCCTTTCAGTCATGCCAAAGATTGTGAGGCATCTGAGGCCTTGCCTAGGTCGGCTCTCACCAGGCTGCCGCTGTGTCCCACGTCCCTTCCTATCCCTTCTGATGCGGGTGGTGACTGCTCCCACTGTCTGTAATGCTGGGGTGTCTTCCCACCCCTTGGGGCCTCCTTGAGTGGCCCCATAACTCTGCCTATCCCCCACATTGAGCCCTCTCAGTTATGCTCCTGTGCATGCCCTCTGAGTGCTAATGGCACAGGGCTGCGTCTCTGCAGCAAGTGGATTCCAGCGCAAGGCAAGACTTGTCCTGGGAAGACTCAAAGGGCAGAATGAGAGCTAATGACAGATATTCACAGGACCACAGACTTCAGTTCACAGCAAGAAAGGACGTTCTGAGAGCCATGTGCAGTGGAAAGGCTTGCCTGGTTCCGTGGCCTCCTTGACTCCAGGGTGCACAGGATTTTCCTGGAAATCTGCTTACAAAGCAGGCGGTCAAGTTTTCAGCCCAAGAAACTGGAGTGGAGGCAGAGGACGTGCATTTTGACAAGATCCCAGGTGGTCTTTAAGTATGTGGATTGAGGGTCCTATTTTGAGAAACTCTGAGCCTGAAGAGTTAAGTCACTTCACTGACGTACCCCACTGCATTGTGAGGCAGGTTGTCCGTGCTGTCCCCTCTAATGGTGAGATTCCAGGATTCCACAATCAAAGCTCTTCTTTGGAAAGATATGTTTGCTTTGTGCTTGCAAAGCAGACAGGAATCATGGGAAGACCTATGAAGTTCCAACCTTGTCTAGATGAGGATGTCCCTCCCTGCCCTGGATCAATGGAATAAAACAAATCCCTCTCCTTCTGTTCTCTATTTCTGGCCCTAACCAAGCCACAGACCTCAGTTACTTTAGCTGCATCTTAGGCCTTGCCCAGATTCCACATGGTTACCAGATTGCCCACTGGTGTTCCTTGCTACAATGAACTAGCAAAACTATCAAAGAAAAACATCAAATTGGCAAAATAAATACTTAGTTATTTTTCTGTAAGAGATGATCATAGTCTAATAATAAAATAAGAGAATACAGGTTTTCAGGACTTAGACTAAAAGACAATAATATAAAGAAAATCATCAATTCACTTGTGGGTGTTTAACTGACCAATATCATATGAATTGTAGATAGCCCTCTTCAAATGGAACACCCATTAAAATTACCCAACATATTATGGAAGTTAGAGTAGAATTCCATGCTATCTAGGAGAAGAATTAAAGAGATGTTCTTTGCTCAGAGGAACATGTGACCACCGGACCAACAGAGAACCTCTCTCCTGTCCGGTTCCCTCAGCATACCATCTCCCTGGAGGCCGCATCCGTCCCTCTTTGATGTCTTCCATGGTTGTAGCAGCCATGCTGGAAGCATCCTTTCTTCTCCCACATCGCCAACCCCTACAGGTTATGAGGGATAAAGACAATCCACTTCATACCATTCAATAGTCAATTATTTTTTTGGTGTATCCAAATATGCTTTCCTTACTGCCTTGGGCTTCCGGGAAAGCTAGAGGACTGACTTACTCTGAACTTAAACTACAGGCATCATCACTTTGCAAGAGCCCGGCTTTCAGTTCTTAACACTCCCAGGCTGCCTGTCTATGCTGACATGCATCATCAGATCTCCAGCAAAGACTGTGCTTCTAGGCTTTGATTCTGAAAGCCATGTGGTTCTGCGTCCGGGCCCCATGATAATTTCTTCTAGCTGCTCTTCTAATTTTCTGAGGTCAGCATTGTCATATGGACACCGGCCATAGGTCGTCTCAGCTATTCCAAGGGGATGGAAAATTGGAGGGTTTTTGAGAGAGTCAAGACCTTTAAAGCATATCCTAATTCTAATTGTGCTGGAAATTTTCCAATTTCCCAACAAATACAGCATGCGGAATGTGGACAATTTGCCATTCCTTAGAGCAAAACTGAGTTTCAACAACTGATTTATCATTGCCATTTTTAAAGAAGTATCACATGAAGCTTGTGAGAATCGAGACAAAAAACTGAGACCAGCACACAACAACAAAACAGGCCAAGAACAAAGAAAGAAAAATGCCCACAAAAGGGTGACAGAATCCATAGGGCTGAGGTGGGGTCTCGTGCTCTCAACCAAAATGAGTTAATGACCAAGAAAAGGCGTTTTCATCTTTTCACCATTAAAACAAAACAAAACAAAACAAAACTTCTCTCTGAAGTGAGCTCCTCCACTCCAGGCAGTGATTTGACCTGCTGGTGTGGTTATTGTTCCGAGGGATTGAGGCGACGTTCGCTTTGCAAATGTTTAACGAAGACCTGTTACAGGTCAAGCTCTGACCTAGATGCTGGGGAAAGGAGGAGACGCCATGTACCCCGGGATCTTTCCATCCCCTCGAAGCTGAGACTTCGGTCAAAGCTGAGCATACCAGTGGGGCTCACCCCAGGAGCAGCTGACAGTGCCACCCGCCATGAGGACATGAATCTATTTCTAAATTCTTTTTTTTCCTAATTTAATTATTTTTGCAAGTACACAGAGCACCTTTCATTCTACACAATAAGGAATTACAAAGATTTAATTTCAAAAGTTGATTTGGAGTTTTAAATATGACTTCTTGTATAGAAATTGTGGGAGAAGATACAACGAATTATCTTTAGCATGCCATAGAAAACAGCATCGTTAGGGAGGTGGACTCTACTAAGGATTCCACGTGATAATTCCACATTAGGGAGTAGGCAGTGTGCATAAATAAAGCTGTGCTAAAGCTTGAAAATGGTCTCAAACTGCCTACATCTAAAAACGTCATTTTTCTCAAATTGGCTGTATAAAAGCCCTTACAGTGAAGGAGGGCCAGGAGGAAACATGTATTTCAAACTCCAGGCCTTCATTTACCTGCCTGTGAAATTGGTGGGCACCCTTTGTGAAGGCTGCACAAGGATACGTGGCCTCAGCAAGTTTCAGGGCCACCGCCTGATACCAGAATCCAGGCTGGCCCCAGCACGATTATCTCAGGAGAAGAATCGACTCTTTTAAGTGAGGGGCAAGGTGCCATGACATTTCCAATTAGGTTGATATTATTTTCATTTGCTGATTTTTTTAGGTCAGTTCATGAAAAATGTGACACTTTGAACTGAAGATAATTTGAAAAGATTTGAAGATGAAAAAGGTAAAGATTAAAGTTCAGGTTAACATGAATAGAATAATGATAAAACTTATAACTTGATTGTAGTAATGCTCTGAGCATTATTTTAGTGGTTCTTTGTAAGACTCCGACGAGGTAGAGGCTTCCACAGGTATTTAATAGAAGAAGTTGGCTCGGAAGTTGTGACTCCCAGGAGTGCCCAGTGACAAGGAGGCATCACCCAAACCTAGTTCTTTTGTCCCTAAAGGCAGGATGATTTTTTTTTTCTACACAGGACAGTCTCCTTGGGAATAAAGGATAAAAACATAGCATTTGTGAAGAAAGAAAAAGAATATTTCTAAGAAAGTCATAAGAGGCATATGAATGTGGAAGGAGTTGAAAAAGAGAGACACTGAAAGTTCTGAGGAGAAAATTTAACTGAAGATTTACAGCCAGGAAGAAAGGGACGAACCCATCCCTGGTAACAATCCCAGAGGCCCGCAGAAGAGCTGGTAAGCACAGCCTCCTTCGAATGGGCTCCGTCTGTTGGTGGCTCCCGGCCTCACATCTAGCACCCAGCATAATGGCAAGCAATAGGATCAAATGCTTGTTAAATAAATCAATGAATGCAAGAATTAATTCACTTCATGGCTTAATCACCACAGACTGTCCTAGGTAGGGCTGGATAGGGCGTGACCATTTCAGCAAAACTCTTATAGTACAATTATGTTTCATTGAATCCTGTGAAAATCCAGTTAAATATATTCAGATAACAATGAAAGAAGTAAGGGAAGGAAGAAAGGGAGGAAGAAAGGAACAAAGGAATGAAGGGAGGAAGGGAGGGAGGGAGAGAAAGAAGGAAGGAAGGGAGAAAGGGAGGGAAGGAAGGAAAGGAGGAAAGGGAACGTGCCAGGAGGAAAGGGAACCTGCTAGGCAGTTCTACCGCCCATCACTCTTCCGTTAATCAATTTGTGTTCTGGAGTGAGTGCAGGATAGTAGGAAAAAACCTGTAATATATATAAAAGAACAGGCAAGACAAAGGCATATGAATTACAGAGACATGTTTTAGAGAATTATAAAAGCATTGTGATAATTTAGAACTGGCCTTATCCTGGGCCCACGCAGAGTTAGGTCACTCGTGGTGGCAAATGCTGGTGTGTTTATCGGGCTGGGTGTGCGCCCAGGGACCTGGGGCTGCCATATTGTGAAAGCATAACAGAGTCTTCCACAACAAGAAGATTTTAGGATTCAGTGATGCCAGGCAGCCAGTTTGGCAGACCTGTTGGATTTCTTTCACATTTTGCCTTTGGCTTATGTGTTACGTTATTTTCATTGTAAGTATTTGCGGCAGCCAGTGTTTCTGATCTCATAGGTCCTCTCCTCCCTTTTCCAGGCGGCGACCCATGGGAGTTGTGGCCACCGCAGCACCCCAGCAAAGGCGGGGATCTGATGGGTCAGGTCTCGGCGCCGGACCGAAGGCTGCTGCTGGGGGATCTGCGGGTCTGGGCGCAGCTTTCACACGCGTGTTCCTCGAGGCCTCCACAGGCACTGGACTGTGTCTTTCACGTGTTGACTGAAAACCAACATGAGGGTCTAGGTTCAGCATGCGGGTCGCGACATGTCTGTAATCTTGTCAGCATCTCCGAATCCATATGCGTAGCAGGAAGCAGTGTTTTCCTTTTCTGAAGAAGGACAAATTCCTGAAAAAACGTGACCCAGCCGCTGGCGCCGCCTCCCCCGCTGGCGCCATGAATCGGGTGTCGCCACAGCGGCGGCGCCGCCTCAGCGCAGCCTCACTTCCGTCAAAGCTCCGCGAAAAGCTGTTTGTGTGTGTTGAGCCCAACCCGTGTACGAGCTAAATTGTTGAGGGAGGGTAGTCACTGGACAACATTGACTGAAAAGACCACGGACGAACTGTTTGTCATTGTATTAAATGCGTCACTCAGAGAATTCTGACATGTCTCCCCCGCGTCAGTCATTGTTGGAGAAGCCTGATTCCTGTGCCCCGTGATTCCGGCGCCCCTTGATTCCGGCCCCCCGTGACTCCCGCGTCCTGTGATTCTGGCGCCTGGTGATTCCGGCCCCCCGTGATTCCCACATCCTGTGATTCCGGCGCCTGGTGATTCCGGCCCCCCGTGATTCCCGCGTCCTATGATTCCGGCGCCCCTTGATTCCGGCCCCCCGTGATTCCCGTGTCCTGTGATTCCCGCGTCCTGTGATTCCCGCGTCCTTGATTCTCGCGCCATGGTCGGATGTGGGCTGTGCTGCCGCCCCAAGCGCCCAGCGCCCGCTCTTGCTCCTCAGACTCCCCTGAGATCCCAGGCCCTGTGGTGGGCGCCTCACCCAGTCTCCTGGCGCCACAGTGGCGAATGTCTCTTGCCCACCGCCCCAAACTTTTGCCATTTTGTGCTGAAATACCATCAACTTCTCCTCCCCAAATATCTATTTCAGAAAAACATGTGCTATTGTAAATAACACAGGAAAGGCATTTTTTGAAAAAATATAAATAACACAGTTCCTACAGTGAAGGCCTCCTACTGTAAGTTTAATCACTAGAAGACATTATCAAAACAACAACAAACAAAACTTGTTCCTTAGCCGATTTTCCCTATCTTGAACTGGACATTAGCATGGACAGCCAAACAACTGGTTTTAACGTTTGTTATTTTTCCCAACGCATTTCCTGTTGAGTGGTAAACTTAATATTTTAAAGAAGAAGAAAAACAAGAAGCCTGACCGATGAATGTATTTAAAAACTAATTGACTAATTTAGACTATTTTAGCTTTTGGTACATGAATTTCCTTATGGCATTTTATATATATCTCCAAAGCAAAGAAAATAATAAGTTCTGTGTTTTTTGCAAATGAGAACACTGGTGAACATTTTGCACATGCTTGAATAACCAGATTGTCATGATCACCCATACCTATTGTACTTTGCTTCTCTGTAAATCTCAGAAGAGTGAATCAGAATTAATAGAAGAAAACCTGAGATGTCATCTTGACCAGCTTCCCATTTCTCAAAGGGACCATGCCCAATTCCTCCATAAACATGATGGTCAGCACACACACACACAATACACAGGCACACACACATATGCACATGCACACACACAATACACAGGCGCACACACATATGCACATGCACACACACACAACACAGGCGCACACACGCGCACATGCACACACAACACAGGTGCACACACATGCGCACATGCACACACACAAAACACACAGGCACACACACGTGCACATGTGCACACACAGGTGCACACACGTGCACATGCACACACACAACACACAGGTGCACACGCGCACATGCACACAACACAGGCACACACACATGCACATGCACACACAACACAGGCACATGCACACGTGCATGTGTGCACAGAACACACAGGCGCGCGCACACGCACACGTATGCGCACACACCACAGGTGCGCACACATGTGCACGTGCGCGTGCACACAACACAGGCACGCACATGCACACAATACACAGATACACATGCACACATACTGAAACAGCGACACACAGGGACACACAGATACACACACATACTGAATCACACACATGCAAATACACAGATGTACAGAAACACAGACACTTACATGCTTCCAAGGCCTGTTTATCAGACATCCGTGGGTGGCCCTGAGATGCCTCTGAGGTAGGTGCAGTGTAGACCCAAGCCTGGGAGCCTGCGGGCAGTGTGCACACCAGGAGACCCCAGGTGGACGTGGACAGCACAGGGCCATGTGGAATCCTGGATGCTGTAATCACAGGTGGCAGAGAGGATCTGGCTTTTCAGCACCTGGTCTCCCACGGGGCATTATGTTGCAGCCCCCCATCTTATTCCCAAACCTCTACGTCCCCCTGTGGAGAAGTGACGTGGTGTTGAAACGCTGCTGTGACAGTAAATGTCCAGTTAGAAAGTGCCATCTTCACTAGTCTCTGAGGGCAGGGAGGAGGGCTCCTGATTATCCCAGAAATTTGGTCACCAGTGCACTGGGGGAGGTATGTCCAGCAGACGTTGGAACCTGGAAGCACTATTTTCCATGACTCTGGGAATATGATTAATACTCAAATGAGTTCCTTCTACCCATAAGGCCTCAATTGTATCCCTGGAAATACTGTGGGAATTCAGCAAAGGGGAAAAGCACTTGGATTGTTTGAAAGCATCCGAGGAGCTACAGTTCCCAGCACTTTGTCCACCTCTAGCCTGAGTTTCGGAAGAGGCGCTTGTCAGTCTCTGAGCTTCATGCATCTTCCAGACATCTGACTCGGTTACAGTTCCCTTCGTGGGCACACAGCATCAGCTCTGGATAAATGAAAAAAGTCTTCAGGGAAGCAAAAGCTCCATGACCTTTTGAAGCCCTTTGCAACTGAGGGAACTTATACTTCTAGAGGGGAGATTATTAGAACAGAACCAACCACAGTCAAAAACTACCATCTCCAGAGAAAATAGATATTTTTTTGCACTAAGGATACATCTCTGGTTTAAACAATTTGGACAATTGTGAGCCATTCTTCACTGAGACCAGAGTAGTTTATTTCTATTTCAGCTCAATAGAAAAATGCTACAAAGTAGCAAAGTAATCCTACCTTATTGTGCCAGCATTTTAGAAATGGGACTTCAAAAGTAATCTGTGGGTGACTTTCTTAGGAAAATTAGGATTTTATATCTTATATTATGAACATTTATTTATAGATTTTATTTCCATAAGATTGTAACTCTTTGAGGGTTTGAAACTTGTTTTCACCAGCTCTGAATTTCTAGAATCTGGCATTATGCTGAAACATGAAGGGCAGTTTCAATAACTGTGCTACACACACAGGAGTCATTGTTCTTGACTGACCAGGGTGTTTTCCATTATGTTCTTTGCAAGACTGCAAGTATCAGACTTAATAAAATTGGGATACCGCTGGCTTAGGCAATGACTGGCATGGATGGAAGAGGAAACCCCGTCACAGTCACAATCCCACTCCCCTCCACTAGGCAGCTGACCCTCAGGGGTCAGGTTTGGCCCTCAGGGGTCAGGTTCAGCCCCCAAATTCAGTCCATTGTTTTCTGGCCAGTGACCTTGGGCACATTATTTAAGCTCTCTGTGCCCCAAGTGTCCAGCTATGATGAAGAGGTGACAGAGTAGCTCACAGGATTCAGGGGACAAGAAGAAAGGGTGAGCAAGGCTGGTGAAGATCAGATGCAGCCATGGCCCTTGGCACAGCAGCAGCTCTAAAATCCACCCACAATGTGAATGGCTTTTGTGTTTGTTTTTGACAGAGTTTCACTCTTGTCGCCTATGCTGGAGTGCAATGGCGCGATCTCGGCTCACTGCAACCTCTGTCTCCTGGGTTCAAGCAATTCTCCTGCCTC
>NW_012118821.1:13212817-13290819 GCF_000951035.1 Colobus angolensis palliatus
TAGCTGGGATTACAGGCATCCACCACCAAGCCCAGCTAATTTTTGTATTTTTAATAGAGACGGGGTTTCACCATGTTGGCCAGGCTGGTCTCGAACTCCTAACTTTAGGTGATCCGCCCACCTCAGCCTCCCAAAGTGCTGGGATTACAGATGTGAGCCAACGCACCTGACTGTAAATGGCTTTAAATGCCATTTTTATTGTGTCAGTCCCCACACATCACACCCACAGCAAACTCAACCCACCTGAGCAACATCCTGAGCATCAATCAGGTGCACCCATCGGTGCTGCCCCTGTGGGGCATTTGGAGATAAAGATAAGCGTAACACAGGAACCCTGGTCGGTCACAGGGATAAATGCCAGGGCTGGAGGTGGACACGTATGTGGGGCATCGAGGGGTCCTACACAGGCAGCCAGTATATGGTGCATGGTGACTCCAGTATTTGAGCAGGTCTTAAACACTCAGGCATCTAAGCAGGTGTAGAAGAGCCACACATGCGCACACACACAAATGCCGACATGTACACACATGCACACACCCACACATGCTCACACACAGGCTCACGTGTATGCATGTACATGAGTCACACACACACACACATATGCAGGCACACACATGCCCATGCCCTTTAATGCCCTCAGTCAACACCAGGCCATTTCTCTTCTCTTCCCCAGGCAAAATAACTTGATGATTAGCCAATTAGCAGAAATTAAAGATCTAGCAGGATTATCTCTGGCATAATTTGACCTATAAGAATTTGTCCCTATACCTAGTGTGAACACACCTGACTCTTAGAAAGGATTTGCTGAGGGAACAAGCTCAGCCTGACAACCCTTCCTGTTGCCCTGGCATGGTTTCCAGGTCTTCCTTCTCATGAGCCCCAGGCCGACGGAGCAGCAGCAGACTGAAATTGCGATCAGATGACAGAAGTGCTCGGTGAACTGGGAACATCTTTCTTATTATGCAGTTGTCAGGTTGAGCAATTTCAGGACCCAAGTCTTCCACACAGGCCTCATTAGTCAGAGAGTTTGCCTCATGGAACTACTTAAAGACACATGTGGGCTGCTGTGAGCCCTCAAGTAGGTATCACATCCAGCCACACTCCCTGAGTTACTCCAGCCTTTATGGACATAGAGTGGTTCTCTGCAAGCAGATCTGATGGTTAATTGGGGGATTGTGGCCATCGGCACCACTGAGCCAGGGGTTTATACATGAGCCTTCGTCAAGTCAAGCAGCAACATTTTCATTTCACCGAGTGGTTGCTCCGTGGATGGGCCTCAGAGACCGTGGGCATTTGGTACCCAGATGTTTGGCTATTTTTCCATTAAAAGGAAAAAAAAAACAGATGAAAGCCTCTCTAAGGAAAATGTCCAACCTTATTACAGAAAAAGATGGGCATTTTCCTTAGCAAGTTCATCATTAGAAAGAATTTTCGAAAGCAGTCACATGCCCATAGAATGAAGCTGAATGGAATCCTGTTTCTCCAGAGACCACAGCAGCGGGGCTGATGGGCCAAGTCAGTCTCCTGATCCCCCTGCTGTCAAATCCTCACCGAAACAAGCTCCAGATCTAATCTTGTTGCTCATAATTCATGAATAATATTATGGCTTTGAGTTTGAATTCTTCTTGCCAAATCTTTGCTTACCTTGTGTCCTCATCCAAACGCTGACGACTCATGTTTGGAGTCTTGTGCTTACGGGATGCCAGTGTAGATGTGAAGCAGGACCCTGAGCCACCATGGAGCAGGAGGATGGACATCCACCGGGGGAAGTGGGGCACGAGAAGAGGCAGCCACACTTTGAAAATATCAAACCTCGTAAAGGCAGACAATGATTTTTTAAAAATTGACACAACTCCACTTTCATCAACGTTCATTGAAACAGGAAGCAGGTGGTACAAGCCACAGCCAGGAACTGGAGGCTCCTGTGTGATTTCACTTCTCATTAGAACTATACTGCATCACCTCTGCAAAAAAGAGTGTGTGCTCTTCTACTATTAAAAATCAGAAAGTCAACTTATAAAATTCTTTAAGATTTGGCAAAGACGAAACCTCTGTTTTGTAAAATCCTTTAGTCCTGTGCTCCCTCCCTGGCCCCGTGTCCTGAGTCCGGCCCTTGGCATCTCTCCATGCTCTCACTCTCGGCAAGGCCACGCTCATCCACACAGTTCACTTCTAATTCTAAGAACTTAACATACTGAAGTGAACCAAACAGAGGAACGTCTCTGCCCTGACTGAACCGGCACCAACCAAAAGAGACACAAAGAATTTGACTGATACAAAAACGTAGGTGCATTAGCGACACACAGGCACAAGCAGGAATATAAACCAAGAAAGGGCGCGGTGGGGAGGCAGCTTCCGAGAGGCTGCAGGATGGAGGGGCTGTGAGGACAGACAGGCTGGGACGTGATGTCAGGGCACAAGGTCAAGGGGCTGCTAGTGCTGCCGGGAGTCAGAAACACGAGTTCGGAGCCAGCACGAGGGGTCAGGCCTGAAGACGTCCATCTGTGGTCAGCAGAGCTCGGGTGAGGCCAGGTGCTCGGCAGAAGAGGGGAAGGGTGGATCTGAGCACTGGGCCTCAAACACTGCCCTGGGAGGCCAGGACCACTATGAGATGCAGGGCAGGAGACGCGTGAATCTGGGTGGGCAGGACCATTTCCAGGGCAGGGACTGCACCGTCCACCCACGCCGTCAGATAAACACCGAAGTTTCCTGTGGGATTTGGCATCATGCGGCTGTTCATGAGACAAGAGCAGTTCCAGGGGAGCTCTGGGGTCACAGACTCCTGCAGAGGGTGGGAGAGAGAATAGGGGCAGCATTTTTCCTCAGTGCAGCTTTTGCCATAAGCAGCAGGAAAACAGGGAGTACTGGGATAAAAAGCAAAAGTTTTATTTTTCCTTTAAAGACAAGAAAAATAATGGTAAGTTTGTGGATAGGAATTGAGCAGGAAGGAGAAACTCATGACTCAGGGAACAGGGAGCCTGCTGATGTTCCCGAGCAGATGGGGGGTGTTTTGCTGCCCTGGGGATGAAAGGTGGGGACTCGGAAGAGGGGTGGGCACAGGGGAGGGCTGTGTCTGGGAAAATCCTCTCAGAAGGCTGTGACTTCTTCAGTGATTTCTTCAGAGCCGGGATGGGGAAGAGCTGGAGCCCTGGAGAGAGGAGGGAAGGCCTGAACTGTTCTTCTGGGAGACCGGAGGGAGCAGGTTTCCCCCTGCAAGGCGCTGCCCACAGCCCTGGGCATCAGCAGCCGCTTGGCGTCCTGTAGCTTCTCACCATCCACGCCAATTAGCCAGCAAATATCAGGACGCGAGGGCCTGAGGGCGTGGGACAGAAAGCCGTGCTGAGAGGCATTCAGCCGGGTGGGGAGGGCGGCCAGGTCATGGTGGCCGAGACATGGTGGAAGGGACGTGGAGCGGCCTCTGGGACCGGACATCGCCAGGGGCCTCTGTCTCGCTTCCCCGCCCTCTGCCCTCCAGCCTGGAGATCCCAGGGGCTACTGTATCGCCACCTCCTGCCACCTCTGCCATCACATCTCACAGACTCCAGCTCCAGCCTTTCAGTTCTTGTGTCTGCATGCGATGGTATAATAGTTCCTGTGTCCATATGGGATGGTATAATAGTTAATCCTCACAGTCTTCCTGGTTGACATTCTCACCCTTTGCTTTTTCCGCATGAGAACTTTCATGTACCGCACGTTTAACCGGTTTTTAAATGTTCCACGTCGTATTTATCTGAAATGCAGTCATTGCTCTAGGGTTTCCTGAGGCCCAGAGTGAAATATCAGCATTTTAACTCCCATGAAGAGAAAAGCCCTCCTGCTCCGAGAAAGAGGGAGAGGTGCAGGAAGAGGGGAGGAGAGGTGGAAGGGGGAGCAGGGACGGAGGAGGTCGGCAGGGCAGCGTACCCCCATCCAGCACACACAGTGACTCCCTGGTTAATTCAGGACACGCTGCTGCCAGGGATGAATTATCATCACAGCTACTTTAACATTTATTGATTCATTATAAAGCAACTGCCTGACTCAAAAAACATAGAAGTTTTACCAACTTAATGTTCCAGAGACAAAACCATATCCCAGGATGCGATGTGGTTTGACAAAACCCAGGATGAAATTCAGGCATAGAGAAGCTTGTCTTCGCCACCTTACCCGGGAGGCCGTCAGGCATGCCATGAAAATTATCATTTAAAAGAATGTAAATCAGAGCCCCGCTGTGAGGCAAATGCTGCGCTGGGGGAAGGAAATATAAGCCAGGTAGTATCCTGCCTCAGAGGATACAGCATCTCATTAATTTCCCATGATTGTAAATATAGTCAAAGAATGTACTTATGTATGAGCATCCCTTTTTCTCCACAACCTCGCTACCATCTGTTAGTTTTTGACTTCTTAGTAATAGCCATTGTGATTGGTGATAGATGGTATCTCATCATGGTTTTGATTGGAAGACAGTGTGGCAGTTCCTCAAAGACCTAAACACAGAACTACCGTTCAACCCAGTGATCCTATTACTGGATATATACCCAAAGAAATATTATCATTCTATTGTAAAGATGCATGCACGGGTATGTTCATTGCAGCACTATTCACAATAGCAAAGACATGGAATCAACCTAAATGCCCATCAGTGGTAGACTGGATAAAGAAAATGTGGTACATATACACCATGGAATACTACACAGCCATAAAAAAGAATGAGATCATGTCCTTTGCAGGGGCATAGATGCAGCTGGAGGCCATTATCCTCAGCAAACTAATGCAGACACAGAAAACCACACTGTATGTCCTCACTTATAAGTGAGAGCTAAATGAT
Organism: Colobus angolensis palliatus; assembly: GCF_000951035.1. Lineage (NCBI taxonomy): Eukaryota > Metazoa > Chordata > Mammalia > Primates > Cercopithecidae > Colobus > Colobus angolensis. The sequence goes on from NW_012118821.1 coordinate 13,217,625, forward strand.
GAAAACACACAGACACATAGAGGGGAACACCACACTGGGACCTACTGGAGGTTGGAGGGTGGAAGGAGGGAGAGGATCAGGAAAAATAACTAATGGGTACGAGGCTTAATACCCGGGTGATGAAATAACCTGTACAACAAACCTCCATGATACGTGTTTACTTGCGTAACAAACCTGCACATGTATCCCTGAACTGAAAATAAAAGTTAAAAAAAGAATGTCCTTGGGTCTCTCTGGTAAGCAATGGTGCCTTCCATGCTGAGCCCAAGCTGTGTGGCCTCCACTGGTGACCCAGGCTCTCTGGGGGTGACCCAGACTCTCCGGGGGTGACCCAGGCTCTCTGGGGGTGACCCAGACTCTCCGGGGGGTGACCCAGGCTCTCTGGGGGTGACCCAGACTCTCGGGGCCTTTCCCACCACTGCCCTTGTCTTTCCTGAACTCCATCCTGATGTGATGATGTCATTGCCTCTGAGTCTGAGCTCTATCCTGACGTGATGATGTCATTGCCTCTGGGTCTGAACTCCATCCTGATGTGATGATGTCATTGCCTCTGAGTCTGAACTCATATCCTGACGTGATGATGTCATTGCCTCTGAGTCTGAACTCATATCCTGACGTGATGATGTCATTGCCTCTGAGTCTGAGCCCTACTCCTTGGCAGTTCCTTTTCTAACCCTGTAATGGCTTCTCTTTGCCTAGACTTTAAATGTCCCTCTTCAGAAAGGATCAATTTGTCATGCTCTTTGCTTCAACCGCTATAATTGCCCGTGGATGACTCATCTTGGGATGAATAATATTATTAAATTTTTAGCTCAGGCCTCCCTCCTGAGTCCCGCTCTGTGCAGCAGTCACTGTGTATTTGCGCATTCATCACTGTCATCATCACCACTGACGTCAGCCCCATCACTGACACTTTACATGGCTTAAAGCATTTTCAGTTTTAAACTCCTGTGTGGCTGTTACCTCACTGTATCCACCTAAAACTTCCGTGAGTTAGATACTATTTCCACTTGACTTTTCCAATCAGCAAATGTTTATTTCAGGTACTCTGTGATGGGAAAATATTAAATGACCCTATCCTGGGACACAGGTGATTCAGTCTGGTTGAGAAGATAAACACATTTGCAGATAATTTTAATAGAGTGAAATGTGTACAAAGAGATTTACAAAATGTTAGAACGTGGGTCCAGTGCAACTTGGTCGAGGATACAAGGTGAGCCCTTCTGGGGATAAGCCTTAAAGCGATCAGGCATTACCCACGTGTGTAGATGGAGAAAGAAGCCATTCCACACAGACGCCAGCTCAAAGGCTTGGGGTGAGAAATGCCAAGTAGGGGCATTCTAGGCAGTCTGAAGTTACAGAACGTAACTGTGCACAAACCCCACAGTGAGCTGGTGGTGGTCATAATTTTCATAGCCTTATTCTTTAATATGACTACCAGGTGTTAGAAAAATATCTCTAAAATAAACAAAATAGATCAACAGAAAAAAATTTTCAGCAGAAATAGGAAGAGTAAAGAGAGCAGGAATAAAAAAAGCTTCAAAAAGTGAAATCATAATATTATCCTCATCTAGATAGAAATGAACATTGCACATCTGAAACAAGAAGTCTGAGGAAACAACAAAAAGTAATCTTAAAACTAAACTCACTTAAAACTAAAACTAGTCAACTTAAAACTTTATAAAACTAAACCAAGTCGAATTTGTGCCTTAAATCAACAGATAATTTTTTATAGTATAAGTATGCCCCACACAATAATTGGCCGTACTTAGGCAAATACTAAGAATTATTTGTTGATTTTCTGAAATTCAGATTTAAGTGGGCATTCTGTATTTTTATTTGCTAAATCTGGCAACTCTACCTAAAACTAAAAACATAAAAGCAGAAATGAAATAAAAATCAACAAAAAGATAAGAAAATAAAGTTGAGGAATTCTTCTGGAAATAGGAAAAATAGGTAAAGAAATAAAAACTGTAACAGAAAAAAATAAGAAAATTAGATACCAGTTCAGGAAGCTCAATATTCAAATAGCAGAATCCAGAAGGAAAGAACACACGAAGTGCAGGATGGGAAGGAAACTATTTTTACAGAAAACTTAAAAGCAAAAAGGCTCCGAAGACTAAAGGCCACACATTTCCAGATTTAAAAGACCCCCCCCAATGCTTTCAATAAAGAATAAAAAGGACTCAGACTGAAACAGTCATGGAATTTCAGGACACAAAGGAAAAAATAAGTTTTTAAACTTACAAAGGAAAGCAGCAGGTAGCAGGTAAATGCTGGGAGGCAGAAGGTCTGGGATTCCAGCAGCAGGGGTGGGAGCTGAAGGGACTGGAGTAGAGCCCCCACTTCCAGGAGGAACGCGGGGTTGTCCCTGCCAGTGGCTGGGCCATCTTTCAGCACCACCTCCCCGCCCCGAGCTCCTCCCTCCCCTGCTCCAGGACGTGGGACTCCGCCATTTCCCAGCCGGGCTCCTCCGAGGTGCTTCCGTGCAGACACCGGAAGGAGGTGAGGAGGAACGCCCTGGTGTCCTGTCAGATTTGTCCATGAAGGTTCCGGCTCGGAGAACCGCTGGCTTCAGGTGTACCCGGCCGCGCTCCCTCCTTGTGGGTCTGAGCCCCTGCCCTGAATGGTTTCCCGCTTAGCCTCTAGGCTCTGCAAGGCTCGGTGTCTGTTTGCCTGCATCGAATCCCTTCTGTGGAAACACCTGTTTCTATTTTCCTAGCGGGAATCCAACACACTTAGTAGTAGGAGTTGATAGGTTTATGTGACTGGGTTGGCTATCTTCTTATGGTTTGTGATACCACATAATTTATTAACATATGAAGATAATTTTTAAAAATTGGTGATCTGGTTTTGGAAATGTGTTCTGTGTAGTCCTTGAGTATCCACTGGCTATCGGAACTGTTCTGGCTTTTAACACATGCTGTGTTATTTATTTTTTACAAGATAATTTTCTTATACTAAATTTTTAGGTGAAAAGTACTAAGAATCCACAAAACTAGTCATTATGGGAAACATTAGATTGTTACAGCTGATCTCAAGCTTCAAGGTGGATACCTTATAGTTTTAGAAATAATAGCATAAATTTAAGATGAACAAAAAATCAGACCAAAGAAATACATAAAAGGGAAAAATAAGATTGAAAATGTTAATTTAAATTTAAAAAAATAACTAGAGTTAATCAGCAAAAGATGTATAGTGAGATAGAGTCCTGACGGCAGACATTAGTAGGACCGATTCAGAGTCTTCAGTAATGATAAAATCTCGGAACGCTGTGGACTCATCAGCAAGACTTTCTTCATCATGGCATTAGAGTCATCAGCCTGTATTGACCTGATGCTGACAAATAATTTAAAGACTAATACCTCGTACTAGCTGTATATGAGTTAAATAAACTCAGGATTATACGTTAGTCTCTCCAGGGAGAGACTGTGGTGACCCTTACATTGCATGTGTCTTACCTGTGTGACTATTTTTATTGCAGATATTAGAAGAGTACATTCTGAGCTCCGGAGGCATCGTCCTGACTTGAGCTCATCTCTGGGCGCATTGAGCTGCCTCCCCTCATTGCAGGTGCCAGTGGACTTTGAGACAATGTGTTGGAGGGACAGACCCAGAGCACTCTGGGAGGTCAGAGATGTCACCCCAGAAAGTTCCCTCCTTGCCCCACCTGGGAGCAGGGAGCACCCTTTCATTTACGTGAAGACATTATTGTCTATGCTTGTGCATATTTCACATAAATTTTAGAATCAAGTTTCATTAAAAAATCCTATTGGAGAATTGAAAGTATTAATGAATAGAATGGATATTTTCAATTTAATTGATGTAGTAGTACAATTTGGGAAGAATTAACAGCTTTAAAATGGTGAATTCTTCTCCTTAGTAAGGTTGTCTCTTTAGTTAGGCTTGACTTTTATGTTCTGAGGCTTATAATTTTGCATAATCATGAAACTTGCATACTTCTTGATTCCCAGATATTTGAGGGAATTTTGTGGAAACAATTGTATCTAACCTTTACAATTTCAAACTAAAAATTAATTGCCTGGTTAATGTTTTACTTTACCAATTCGTGCATACACACAGATGGAGCGCATTGCCCGGCCAGGCTGGAATGCAAGTACTGTGTGCTATTTCTTTTCGTTTGGACAAGTTCACCCTGCAGAGTAATCATATTAGCTTCTGCCTGGAAGCCAAGTGGGAAAAGGAGAGTGCAGATTTCACTTTTCAGTTTATAAACTTTCCCTCCTTCTCCACTTTCAGTTCGGAATGTTCACCTTCAGCTCTGCCAGAGTCCATCTCCTCCAGAGGTCCACAACCTCCGCAGCCCATTAAAATCACACAGGAGCTTTAAAAATCTCAACACTCGGGCCACACACCAAGCCAATTAAGGGGAACCTCCAGGGTGGGATGCAGGCCCATGCGGTTCGTGCAGCTTGCCAGGTGACCCACTGTCCTGACCCTTGACATTGGAAGTGTGAGACTCAGACGGATGCGAGAGTGTCCCCAGGGAGCTTATTAACCATGCATGTCTCCAGGCTCACAGACCTGTTAGATTGGAAGCTGCATTTTAACAAGCCTCTCAATGCTCATGAAAGTTTGAGAAGCACTTCTGGACCTCCAGGCTTCTGCAGGGCTAGTGGCCAGGCTTTAGTGGTGGGAAAGGAACTCTGGGACATGAACATTTTCTCACACAGCAGTAGGTCTCAGACTTGAGGGAGCTTCAGAAGCATATGCAAAGCTTCAAGCTCTACCCTCTGGAGTTTCTGACTCGGGGTTTAGCACGGGGCCCATGTTGGGCATTGCTAAGGATTCCCAGGTGATGCCCTGCTGCTAGTTGGAGACTACACTTGGAGATATAGCATTCCACAGACTCGAACAGCCTCAGCTGCAGTCTCAGCTGCGTTCTCGGGTGTATTCAGCTTCAGCTGCATTCTTGGGTGCATTGACCTGCTCCCAGGCCTTTCTGGAGATGCCTTTGGGGAGACACTTGATTCCAGCCTTCCCCGCCGATAGCCGGGCTTTTGGCTCTGCCTGGAGTGTTTCGTCTGCCATCACGCTTCCATCCGTATCCCTGGCTCCTACATTTTGTTGTTAACATTTCGTCTCTCTCATCTTCATCTTTATTGTGGGTTTTATTTCTTTATTGTCATTTTGGTGGGATTTGGTCACAAAACAAAGACAAATCTGTTAAATTGCCTACAGTGATTTTGAAATCCCTATTAGTTACTTTTTAACATTTGTGAGAGCCATTAAATTCCGAGGTTATTCATTATATTGTCAAGCCCTGTTGTTTGCTGTATTCACTTTCCTTGGGTTTTAGCTCCTTTTCTAGTTAAATTTGATGCATTTTTTGTGAATAAATGTTTATGCTAAGATCATTGTAGATTTGCATGCTATTATACGTATAGAAAGACCTAATGGACCGTTTACCAGTTTCTGCTGTAGTTACATCCTGCAAAATTAAAGTACAAAATCACAACAAGGATAATGACATTGATAGAATTAAGAACAGCTCTGTCACCACAAAGATCTCTCCTTTGGCAACCACTAATCTCACTTCATCTCAATAATTTTGTTATATAATGCCATATAGCATTACATATTATATATGTATATAATGTATATAGATATATGTATGTAATCTGTTTCAAGAGGGTTATATCAATGCAGTCATACGGTGTGTGACTCTTGGGATTGGCTTTTTTCACTCAGGACAGTTCCCTGCAGATTCACCTAGGCTTCTGCAGCCTTAGGAGTCTGTTCTTGGTTTACTGAGGAATCCATGGTGCGGTTACACCACAGTTTAACCATCCTCCTATTAAAGGATGTCAGGGCTGTTTCCGGTCTGGGGCTCTGAAGAACAAACCTGCCACAGGCATTCGTTCACATACAGGTTCTGTGTGAATGTGCTGTTGTATTTCTCTGGAATAAGTGCCAATTCTGGGTCCTGTGGTAGTTCTAAGAAACTGCCAATATACTTCCATAGTGGCTGCACCACTGAGACTCGTACCCTCGTACCCACTGTGGGTAAGACATTCGTTCACCCTACCCTCTGCAGATTGACTGTTGCCACTCTCTTCTTTTGGGCCTTCAGGTGGGTGGACAGCAGCATCTCATTCATTATAGTTCTTTCTCTCTATGTTTCTCTGGTGGCTGATGGACTTGAACATCACCGCACGTGTTTGTTTGCCATATGCAAGTCCTGCTTCATGAAATATCTGTTCATGTTTTTGGCCCATTCTCTAGTTAGATCATTTGTTACCTTTCTGTTGGGTTTTGACAGCCCTTTTCTATTGCAGATTTGAGACCTTTGTTGGGTGTGTGGTTTGCAAACATTCTCTCCCAGTCTGCAGCTTATTTTTCAACCTCCTAACAGGGGCTTTTGCAGAGAAAAAGTTTCAATTTGGAGTCCAATTTACCAATTTCTCTTTTCTTATGAATTGCGTTTCTCCTTTCAAGTCTAAGACCTCGTTGCCTGCCCCTAGATATTAAAGATTTCCTCCTATTTTTTTTCTAAAAGTTTTACAATCTTGCCTGTTACATAAGAGTCCATGATTCATTTTGAGTTAAATTTTAAAGTGTGAGATTTAGATTTTTTTTCAACACTCTGTGTTGTAAAGGCAAATCTTCCTCTGATGTGTGGCTTTTGCACCTTGTTGAAAAGCATTGAGCATATTTATGTGGTCACTTCTGGTTTCTCAGTTCTGTTCCTTTGATGTGCATTGGTGGTCCTGTACCAATACTACGCTGTCTTCATTAATGCAGCTACATAGTAGGAGTTGAAATCTGAGAAAGTGATTTCTCCCACTTTGTTCTTCCTTTAAAATATCATTTTAGTTAACTTGGGGTCTATGCCCTTCAATATTATGGTAGAATAAGCTTGTCTATATGTACAAGAAATCCTGTTGGGATTTTGACAGGAATTGCATTAAACATATAGAAACATTTTAGGATAATTGACGTATTTATGCTGTTGAACTTTCCTATCCATAAACAATATATTTTCCACTTATTTAAGTCATTGATTTCTTTCAACAGGAGTTTGAAATTCAGCATTCATATATCGTGCATGTTTTATTAAATTTACACCAATTATACCTTTTTTTTAGTGATTGTCTAAATGTTATTGTATTTTTAATTTCACTTCCACATGTTCATCTTTACTGTATAGAAATGTGATTGATTTTAGTGTGTTGAATTTGTATCTGTGACCTTACCAAAATCCCTTATGGGTTCTAGCAGGTTTTTTGTAGATTCTTAAGGATTTCACACATAGACAGTCATGCCATCTGCAAGTAGAAACAGTTTTAATTTTTTCTTTCTGCATTAGTTTGCTAGGGCTGTCATAGGCAAGTACTATATTCTAGGTGGCTTAAACAGCAGAAATTTATTTTCTCACAGTTATGGGGGTTGGAAGTCCTAGCTCAAGGCCTCAGCAGGTGTGGTTCCTTCTACAGGCTGCAAGGGAAGGACCTGTTTCAGGACGTTCTCCTTGGCTTGCGACCCCATCTTCTCTGTGTGTCCTCACATCTTCCTTCCTCTGTGTCTGTCTGCATCCCAGTCTCTTCACATAAGGACACTAGTCTTACTGGATTAGTCCTACTCTGATGACCTCCATCTAAATTACTTACTGCACTGAAGTCCCCCTTATTCTCAGTTTTGCTTTCTTAGAATTCATTTACCTGTGGCCAACCATGGTTGGAAAATATTAAATGAACAATTCCAGAATAAACAATTCCTAAACTTTAGCTTGTGTGCTGTTCTGAGCAGTGTGATTAAATCTCCCACGGTCCCTCTCTGCTCCTCCCGAGATGGGAATTGTGTCTTTGTCTGGCATGTCCATGTGGTATACGCCTCCCTCCCAGAAGTCACTTATTAGCCATCGCGGCTCAAATAGAAAAATGGCAGTGTATATAGGGTGTGGCTCCATCTGTTGTTCCAGGCCTCCACTAGGAGTCTTGGAACACAGCCCTCGCCTGTGAGTGTGGGGGTGAAGGGAGGTGGTGGAAGGAGGTCAGTGTACCTCTGACAAACCCCATCTGCAAATACAGTCATGTGCGGAGGTACTGGGGGTGGGACTACAATGTGAATTTTGGGGGAACATAATTCAGCCCATGACACTTTCCAATCTGTGTGGTTTTTTTTTTTTTTTTTTCTTGACTAATTGCAGAGGCCAGGACTTAGAGCAAGATGTGGACACTGGTGGGAACCAATGGCTGTGCCACAATCCTAGTCTTGGAGGGGATGTGTTGGGTTCTTATGATCAGATGCGATGCCAGCCTTGGATTTCTCAGATTGCTCTTCGCCAACCTGAGGGCTCCTCATTGCCTGAGAGATTTTATAATGAATGGGTGTTGGGATTTGTCAAGTGCTTTTTCTAAATCATTTCATATAGCCACATATTTTCTTCACTCTGTTTATATGGTGGATTACCTGGATTGATTTTTGAGTGTTGAACCAGCCTTGCTTATCTGGGAAATGTACGATTTGATTGTAGTGTGTAGTAATTTTATGCATGGGTAAATTTGCTTTGCTAATATGTTGTATAGAGTCTTTGCATCCAAGTTCATGAGTGATATCAGACTGTAATTTTCATAAGTGAGTCTCATAAAAAGAATTAGAAAATGTGCTTCTTTTATATTCTGAAAGAGATTATATAAAATTTACATTAATTCTTCTTTAAACATTTGCTAGTATTTTTCAGGAACTCCATCTATGTCTGAAGATTTTTAGGTGGAAGTTGTTAAATACAAATTAAATTTAAGGGTGTAAAACTATTTGAGTTATCTGTTTCACCAGAAGTGAACTACAGTAGTTTCTGTTTTTCAAGGAATGCGCCCACTTTATTTCAGTTTTGAGTTTCAATGTGTTTTTAGAATCCCTTATGATTCCTTTAAGTGCTACAGTACATTTATTGATATCTCACTTTCATCATGATATTGGTGATTTGGGTCTTTTTAAAAAATATTTACTTGCTAAAGGTTTATCAATTTTACCGGTAATTTTCATCAGCTTTTTGGTTCACTGATTTCTCCATTTTCCTATATTCAATTTCACAGTTTTTTTTTCTTATCTTTTTATCCTGCCTATTGCTTGCTTTGGGTTTATTTTTTTCTTCTTTTCTGGTTGCTTTAGTTAAGAACTTAGATTATTGATTTAAAACCTTCCCAACTTTCTAAAGCGAAAACTTAGTGCTGTACATCTCCCTCTCAGAACTGGTTTGCCTGCATATCACCAATTTTGATATGTTGTATTTTAATTTTTACTTATTTTTACTTCCTTTGAGATTTTCTCTTTGACCCATGGAGTACATTTAAGTAGGTTGTTTAATTTTCAGTTGTTTAGAGAGCTTCTTATTGTGTTTCTCTTACTGACTTATAGTTTTATTCCGTATTGGTCAAATTGTATATTCTGTAATTTCAGTTCTCACGGGATATGGCGTACCGTGGTTTACGTTCCATGACCACTTGACAAACACATGTATTCTTCTCTTGTTGAGTAGAATGTTGGTGCGGTTTGGATCTGTGTCCCCACCCAAATCTCATATTGCATTGTAATCCCCAGTGTGGGAGGTGGGGCCTGGTAGGAGGTGACTGGATCATAGAGACAGTTTCTCATGAATGGTTTAGCACCATCCCCTTGGTACTGTTCTGTTGATAGTGAGTTTTCAGGAGATCTGATTGTTTAAAAGTGTGCGGCACTTCCCCTGTCCCTCTCTCTCTCCATCCTTCTCTGGCTATGTGAAGTGCGGGCTTGCCCTTCACCTTCCCTGCATTAGTCAGAGGGACAGGACTAGTAAGATATATATATATATGAGTTTATTAAGGCGTATTAAACTCACACAGTCACAAGGTCCCACAAAAGGCTGTCTGCAAACTGAGGAGCAAGGAAGCCAGTCCGATTCCCAAAGCTGAAGAACTTGAAGTCCAGTGTTCAAGGGTGGGAAGCATCAAGCACAGGAGAAACATGTGGGCTGGGAGGCTAGGCCAGTCTAGCCTTTCCCCATTTTCCTGCCTGCTTTATATCCTGGCTGTGCTGGCAGCTGATTAGATGGTGCCCACCCAGATTAAGGGTGGATCTGCCTTTTCCAGCCCACTGACTCAAATGTCATTTTCCTTTGGCAGTACCCTGACAGACACACCCTGGATCAATACTTTGCATCCTTCAATCCTATCAAGTTGACACTCTGTATAAACCATCACATTCTCCATGATTATAAGTTTCATGAGGCCTCCCCAGAAGCCCAGCCCCTTGATACTAGCATAAACTTCCTGTACAGGCTATGGAACCGTGAACCAATTAAACTTCTTTTCTTTGCAAATTATTCAGTCTCAGGCTTTTCTTTATAGCCATGTGAGAATGGACTAACACAAAGGCTCTATATTATGCCAAGTAAATTCTGTTGAACAACTGCTGTATTCAGTTCTTCTATCGCCTTAACAATTTTCTGTTTAATAGTTGTATCATTGCTGAGAGTGGAATGTTGAAGGCCTCAACATTTGTGGATATGCCAGTTTCTCCTGTCAGGTTTATAATATTTTAATTGTGGTTAAAAAAAACCATAAAATTAATCATCTCTACCACTTTCAAGTGTACAACTCAGTAATATTAAGTGTATTTACATTGTTATGCAACAGATCTCCAGAACTTTTCCATCTTGCAAAAGTAAAATTCTATACCCATTAAACAACAACAGCTCTATCAGTTTTTGCTTTATGTATTTTGAAACTCTGTTGTTTGGTGCTTACATATTTGTTGTGTATATCGTACAGGTAGACTGGTACTTTTACAATAATGTAATGTTCCTCTTTGTCTCTAGTAATTTTCTTTGCTCTAAAGTATACCTTATCTGATATTAATTTAGCCACTTCTGCGTTTTTTAAAAGTTAACATTTCCTTTTCCATACTTTTACTTTCCACCTACCTATATTGTTGTATTTCAAGTGAGTTGCTTATAGACTGCATATTATTGGAACATATGTTTTTTTATTCACTCTGATAACTTCTCTTTTGATTGGTGTATTTAGACCATTCATATTAAGGGTATTTAGGATATTTTTAGGGCTTAATTCTGCTATTTATCATTTGTCTCCAGAATCTTTTTCCTCTGTTCTTCAAATTTCTATATTTTTCTTTTCTTACCTTCCTTTTAGATATTTGAGTGCCTTTGTGGGATTCTATTTTTTATTATTTATAGATTTTTGAGTATACAACTTGTTATAATTTTTTTTGTTGTTGCTCTAGGTATTACAATATACATACACAACTTATCACAGTTTAGAACACATGTTTAGGATGTTGAGTGAAGTATAGAAATCTTATTCCACTTAAATCTCGTTACTCTCCCCAAGTTTAAAATATAATTGTCCTAAACATTTCTTCCACATACATTAAACACCACCTTAGATAGTATAACATTTTTCTTTACTTGTTAAAAATGATTAAGAAACCCTTGAGAAACAGAGCAGTCTATTTACTGGATTTAGAATTCTGGACAGACAGGTTTTTATCTTTTTGTATCTTTTTTAAAATTATTTTTTGAGACAGAGTTTCACTTTGTCACCCAGGCTGGAGTATTTTTCTTTTCAGCACTTGGAAACTGTCTCCCCAGAATTCTATATTCTGTGAAAATTCTTCAAGGATGAAGGGAAAATAAAAATATTTCAAGTAAAAGAAAATCTAATTTAATTTAGCAAGCCTGAGCCTACCCTTAAAAATTGCTGTAGAACATTCTCCATACAGAAAGGATATGATAACTGGAAGAGGGAACTTCAGAAAGGAAAGAAAAAAACATTGGAATGGATAAAAATAGGGGTAAATATAATAGACTATTATGCTTCTGAAGAGTCTTAAATTATATTTGATGGTTAAAAAAATTATCACAGCATGTCATGTGATGCTTAATGTATAGTTTCCAGATTTTCCTGAGGTTTTCTGTTTTTTTTATTTGTTTCAAGATAATTCATAAATGTTTGTTGAAACGTATTTATATTGCTGCTTGAGGGCCCTTGCCAGATTACTCCAGCATCCAGCCATCTCACTGTTAGTATTTGTTGTCTTTCTCCTTCTGCTCCAGGGGTGATGCAGACTCAACTCTGCCCAACTCCACCCCACCAGAGGCAAAGAGAGAAGTGGAAGATCAGCTTTCTCTTCTACCCTCTAAAATCAATGTTTTATGTTTTCTGAAGTAGGACAAATACTGCCTTTTGTTTTCTGTGGTTAGGTAACCTTGGTCCGATCCTTTGACAAAGGGAGGAGGCTGTCCTTGAAGCTTCTGTGCCTGTGGGCATTAGTAGTTTGGTTAGAGTTTCTACAGCTCCTGTCTGGAATCTGTGAGAACAAATAGGGAGTCAGGGAACTCACCTGTTTTGGAGTTGCAAGGATGTCAGAGACTCACCTGTACTGGGCAGAAGGGAGCTGCAAGGGGGCCAGAGACACCTGTTCTAAGTGGATTGGGAGCTGCAGGAGACCAGGGACTCACTTGTTCTGGGTGGATGGGAGCTCTGGGATCGGGGGGCAACTCTGTTTTTCCTCAGCTTCTGAGGTCCCTAGGCTGCCTGTTTTCTTCTCCCCTTTGGGAGACTTCCTGTGAGTACTTGTGGTTATGGCTAAGGTGCTTCAGTTTAAGGGGCAGGACCTGTAAGGAATGGGACAGCTCCATCTCAGAGGAAGTGGACATCCTGGTGCACCTTTCTTCAGTGCTGATAGTTTGAAATGTGACTTTGTATTTATAATTTTCCATTGTCCTCTTGCAGATAGGCAGTCCGAATGCAAGGGCTTGCCTTTGTGATTATGGAGCTTGAAAAAGATGTGGCATTGCTTGCCTCTGGCACTTCCCAGGCATTCATTTATTTTTAGCTTTGATTGTTTCCTGATATCTCTTTGGGATCAGAGACTGAAAGAGGAAATGTGTATGCTCAATAAATTGTATTGTTCCATAAACTTTTATTTGAAGACAGCTATAAATTTGATCTATAAAAGATATTGTAATAAGCCCACATTCTAACTCTTTTGAACACATAGGAAACACTCATATTCATAAAACAACTAATATAATTAACCAAAAAATGTCCTAATTGCCCGTTTTTCATGTTCCCTAAGGATTTTCCCATGCTGCAGGTAAAAAATAAAGTAATACTGTCATTCTTAACATGCACACGTGCACCCCAGCAAACTCTAATGCTGAGTCATTTAGTAACAGAAATAGTTTATTTGAAAGATGTGCAGTGTAATTTTATGTGCCTTTCATACCAAGGATATTTTTTAAAGGAAAGCACAAGGAGAAAAATTAACTCTTCAGATTGTCAAAGCACGCTGCTGGATTTGAAAAAGTCAAACACAGTGAGGTGTGCAGGTATCTTTTACAATCCAGACAAAGCCAAATGAGTTTACACCTCATTTACCTGAGCCATTTTTGAAACCTGGGAAGACATTGGTAGACATCATTATACAATTGGGCACATTGATCGCAAATTGAACAAGACAGAATTTATGATGATCATGTCTATTCTAGTTAATTACCTTAAAACCTCAGCTAGTCCAGTTGTGCTATGAGAATTAAGCACCTGTGGAATAAACATTGTTGTAGATGGGACCCGCAGAAGAGAGCGCTGCGTATCACATGAATGCCCAGACGGGCTCAGCATCACCGAGGGAGCTGCACAGTCCTCCCCAGCGCAGGGACTCCTTCCGCCGCATCCCACCTGCTGCACCAGTGGACTCTGGCCCCAGATTATCAGGGAAAATTCATAGTCATCAGGGGAAAAATAAACGCCATCGCATATGAGTTCCGCCGTCAGCACGAAGAACAGCGCATTGAACTCACCCGTGCGGAGGCTCCCTTGTGTGCACACGGAGCCCGCAGTTACCGTCCCTGAAATCCAGGCTCACAATCAGTAATACCAGGTGAAAGCTGTCATTAAAACGGTCCACTGCGGTACGGATAAGGGTTTAAACTCCCCCAATTTTCTACTTTTAGATAATAGAAAGGTGCAAGGCTTACAACACCATGATGATGTCGATTTCAATTTATGATGATTAAAATTTATATTTAAAGTTAAATTTATATTGACGATGATTTAGGTTTATGTTTTTAAAATCTGTCCTAGCCTTGAGGCTTAAAAAAAAAGAATTTTTTTCAATACAATATTCACCTTTACAGAAAAGTTACCTATAAAATAAGAATAAGCGGCATAGTTAAAGCCTGAGAATTTGGGAATTCACAAAGCATGCCGACTTCTAGGCAGGCTGAGGCTCAGGGTCATGGGATCCCTCCCAGGCCCCAGCTCCGCCCGCAATGCCCAGGGCTGCACCTCGCAGGGCGGGTCTGACGGAAATGGCTCCGAGACACGTGCCTGGCCTTTCTGTGCGACTGCAGGTTTAGAGAAATTACCTGGGATACAAAACCTGCTCCCACTGAACTAATGCACAATAATGAAACGTTGAAATTTCTTTCATCCGCAGCCCCTGATTGGAGGCATCAAACCCCCACAGTGAGTTCCCCGCTTCAGGGCTGCGGGACAGCGTCTGGCGTCCTCACTTCCTGCCTAATGGATCTTGCTGCGCAAATTGGACTTTTCGGGTTTTATTACTCCCTAAGGGGATTGCTGCTGGATTACGCTCATTTACTTTTTTATTCTTTATCTATTATTTACACAAGAAAATATTCCTGTTTTTCTTTCTGAAAATCCTCAGTTATTCCTGGCATTAGCGGAATAATTGTCGTCCGTTTTGTAAATTGCCTGTGACTGTACATTTCCGAGCCAATGTGTTGGGCAGTTCGTATGAATCTGCGGCCACCGCTGATGAACAGCCCGGGCGCACCGTGGCGGTGCAGGACGGGGCGGTTCACCTCCCCGCTAAACCCGGGAGAAAGCGCTGGGGGTCTCGGGGAGGCAGGAGGTGGGCGTGCGCCCCGCAGCCGCCGAAGACACTCCCCCAGCTCCCGGCTCCGTCCTGCACAGGGAGCTCCAGGTCGTTGCAGGAGGATGCGGGAGGCCGGGTTCAAGGGGCGCGCAGGAGCCCGGGGGCCAGGGAAGACTCGCGCTGACCCGGAGGCGCGCGCTGCTTTGCAGCTCCTAAGGATGTGCCGACTTAGGGGATCTCACCTGGGGCTCAGGAAGAGCACCCCTGATTTACAAGCAGCGCGTGCTGAGCGGTCGCGGCTCAGTCCGGTGCAGCTGAGGGACCAGCGACCAGCGCACCCTGGACGGCCTCGCCATCGCGTCCTCGGTCTTTGGTCATTGCGTTTGTCCGGGGGGCTTGCGCGGCATCTCCGGGCTCCCCGGGCAGACTGCGCCCCAGGCCCCGCGCTCACTCCGGCTCAGTGTCGACCCCCTCGCTGGCCCGTCCAGCCCCGTCCTGCCTCTCGCGGTTCCTCTGCCCTTGTTTCTGCGTCCTTCCCTCGCCCGCTCGCCCCAACCCGGTGGAGTTGCACAGCCCGAGGTGCTGTGTGCGCCCCTGGGACGCGCCTCTGAGAGCCACGAGGCCCCTGAATGCACAGCGCGGGAGTTGCAGGCCCAGGGGTGACCGCCTGCACTTGTGCGCTCGTTAACTCCTCTCTGCCTGCCCGGTCCCCGGCGTGAGTGGGAATCACGGCCCACGGAAGCCTGGGATGACTCGGCCACGCGCCCCGGCGCACAGCAGGTCTCTGGGCAGGTCTCTGGGCGTTGCGAACCCTGGTCTGCACAGAGATCCTTCCTGACCTTCCTTCCCCCACAAGAAGGGAGTGCCTCCCGACAGGCCACAGGCCGCATCATTTTGGATTATGCAGTAAAATGCTTGGTTTGTGCGCGTACAAGGGCACCAACTAATGCCCCAAGGCAGGGCTTACTGTGGCCACTGCTGAACCAAATAAAAGTCCACGTGATGTGGAAACTGCACGGAATAATACGTTTTTTGGACAGGCGTCGCTTACAAATCTCGAGACCGGATTATTTGTGTAAATGGTAGTTTACTCTTAAACGGTTTAGGAAAAGCCCAGTTATCTCTCATTCACACGCGTGTTCTCTGCCCCGGGTGGGTGCCCCTGCTGAGCGGACAGAGCACCAGCCCCACCCATGCGGGGGCCACAGTCAGCTCCGGGCGGGGGGCGGCCTCCCCACTCCCCACAGCTCAGGAGCTGTTCGCCCTGGCAGATGGGCTGCCAGGAGGGGTGAACAGGAGGAGGCTTTGGGGCCAGGCCCTCGGGGACCCCAGAGGAGCCTGTGCAGTCCCAGGAAGAGAAGAAGCAGGAGAGGGATTTCCCCCTGACGGCTCCAGCCGCATCTGAGCAGCCTCCCAGCGCCCACGTGGGAGAGAGAACGCGTTCCTGCAGCTGCCTGATGGGGACACCTGGGTACCTGCCGCTGGCAGAGCAGAACTGGACACGTGGATTCACCTCTCTGCATTTCAAATTCAGTTTTTCTAAGATGAAATAACGCCAGAATCCCTCTGCGGGATTGTTTCAAGGATTAAAAGAATTTATTAAGGGGCAAGTGCAGAAGGGAGTCGGGCAGCCAGTACATCTGATGTCATTGGTGGTTCTGAATAGTTTCCGGTATTCTATTCAAAATGTAAAAATATTCCATCTAAAACGTAGGCTTTTGTTTGTAGTGTGAGTTAGGGATCCAGTAACAGGCAGAAAAAAATTTGTTGCCAGAAAAATAGATAAATAGATGGTGAAATAGTCACACAATAAAGTATTGGTTG
This sequence comes from Colobus angolensis palliatus, assembly GCF_000951035.1. NCBI lineage: Eukaryota > Metazoa > Chordata > Mammalia > Primates > Cercopithecidae > Colobus > Colobus angolensis. Next base: position 13,234,314 of record NW_012118821.1, read on the forward strand.
ACAGTGAAGAAGGATGAAGGCAAGATGCTCACAGTCCCGTGAATGGACCTTTGGAACACGGAGGAGACTGGAAATTCCTAGCGAGTGAAACGTTACCTTAGAGGTCCTCAGGGCCGGGTGCGGTGGCTCACACATGTAAGCCCAGCACTTTGGGAGGCCGAGGCAGGCAGATCACGAGGTCCGGAGATCGAGACCATCCTGGCTAACACGATGAAACCCCGTCTCTACTAAACATACAAAACATTGGCCGAGTGTGCTGGCAGGCGCCTGTGGTCCCAGCTACTTGGGAGGCTGAGGCAGGGGAATGGCGTGAACCTGGGAGGTGGAGCTTGCAGTGAGCCGAGATGGCGCCACTGCACTCCAGCCTGGAGACAGTGCGAGACTCCGGCAAAAACAAAACAAAACGAAACAAAACAAACAAAAAAACGACCTCAGGTCCCCCTTAACAGATGAGGAATGAAGATCAGGGGCTACAGTCATCAGAGATGACCTCCATGGTGAAAAATAGACAGCTGGGTGTTGGAAGGCCTGAGCGTCATGAGATTCCCGTCCATCTGGCGACTGGAAGACACCGTTTCTTCCATGACTGAAATGGACACATTCATTTTTTGTCTACTTCTCAAGGGAAATGTGTGGCTCGGCTGAAACAGCAGGAAATCTGTGAAATCCTTTGCAAACACCAGCTATTCAAGCTATTTTTAACCCTGAACTAGAAAACAGGTGTCTCGCCTATTGCCAGCCTTTAAGAGAATGATTAAAACAGTTGCTTCAAAATATAGAAACTTCAGGATTGATGAAAATGTTTCTCAGCGTCCTAGGGACAGGGATGTGGTGTGATGGGCCCACCTCGTGCACATGCTATGGTGGGACAGCATTATAAAAACACGTTTATTTGTACTAAAGTCAGGACGGTTTTTTATAGAATGGTCTTAGGTTTTACAGTTTTCTTCATATATAACACAAGCGCCATTTTCTTTGTTTTAAATAAATTTCCTAGTTGTATGCGTCCCCAAATATTCTCAAACAGCCTTCCGCAGAACCACAGGCCTGGATGTAGCCCGCGGATCAAACAGACCCTGAGCCTAGTGGAGGCTCACACACCTGGAAACCCTGGTTTCCAAATCGTGTGACCTTTCTCTGCCATATGTCATAATTAGAATTGTTATGAAACAGATTCAATTCTTTACTGAGCATACAGATGGCTGAGAAAAATAAGCACAACCCAGGTTTTTCAGGTGGGCAAAGTCACGGGCATCGACACGGCCAGCTACTTTGTATCTGCTCTTCAGCCCCGAAGTCTGATGACCGACCACTGCAGAGCATCGCGGAGAGGGGCCAGGAGCTCTGAGAACAAAACAGACACCCCCACCCTGCAACTTTGATGCTTTCATGTAAAAATAAACCCTCCTTTAAGACTTGGATTAATCGGGACCTAACAGAAGTCGGGAATAATTGTGAAATTAGAGAGGTGGCTGTCTCATGATCATAGACTCCACATTCCAGGGCTAGGAATGGACTAAGTAAGTGCCAGCCAGGCAGGTCCCGCTCACCGCCCCTCACTGAGCCCAAAACCAGTGGAATGAGTTCGCTTTGCTGCCCCTGCTGCCCCATGGCCGCTGCCAGATGGGGGCTCTGAGACCTGCTGGGCCTGGAGAACCCCCCAGGCAGGAACTGAAACCCAGTGGATGCCCTGTTTCTGTGGATTGAGGAGGCGAGCCTGCTTCCCTGTGAGGACACAGGATTCGCTGAGTAATTGCGACTGAGTGTCGGGTTCTGTGTGTTATCTGAGCACCCCCAATTTCGGCACTGCCAGTCAATACAATCGTCTTTCAGCCACTCACAAATGTGCTGCCGGTTAAGCAGGTATGTAAAAATAAACGCATTGCACCCCCCCAGAATAAGCACAGGTGTACTGATGGGCAGTGTCCCTGGGACACGGGCAGCCTCCGGGAGACTCTGAAGCAAGATCGCGGCCCCATATTCCTGCCCCTGGAGTTCCACCGAGGCAGAGCGGCCGGGGCTTAGCTCTCCGTCTGCCTGATGAGGCACAGATGCTGCCCAGGGGCTGAGGTGCTGGTCAGGTTCTGACCCAGGAAACACAGGCTCTAGCATCCCAGACCTGCCCCTCCAGCCTCTCCAGCGGGTTTGGAAGCACCTCAAATACTGGCCAGAAGTCCTAGCTTCACCTCTGAGATCTGCTAGTGAATCCTGACACCATAAGGAATACGAACATAAAATACCAGCCGTGGGCAGAAAAGAATCGTCCCATGGGCAGCCGAGCGTCAGGCGTCTCTCAGGAGTGGCTGCTCGTGAACGACACACCTGGGAGATGGCGTGGAAGATGCGTGGCCTGAGGAGGGAAGCGGGACACATCCCAGCGTCTGGGAGCTCAGGGCCCACCCAGGGAAGAGAGTGAAGGGAGCAGGAAGTGGAGGAACCAGGAACCACTGAAGACAGACACATTTCCTCATCCCTGGCAGGGCGTTCCTGTGACCACTTTTCATGCAAAGTTAGAAAAAAATTTCCAAATAAGAAAAAAAAAGTTGGACATTGTTGGCTCCATGCTCACATTAACTTATAATCATAAAGTCTTGGACTAGAATACAGAGATAACATAGATACATTTTACCTTTTTGCTGACAAGAACTGTGCCCAACTGAAGTTCAGTGACTTATTCAGGCTTCGGACAGTTGGGATAAGAAATTCAGCCTCTGGAATGTGGACCAAAGGTCTTCCTTTCATGTCACGTCCTAGCACAAAATACTTCTCATATGTGGTTTTGAAACTACTCTGTTTTATAGAATAGAAATATTTGGTTCTGTTTGTGGTATGCTGTAACCTTCCAGTAAATTATATAATGTTTAAGTGATTTTACCTAAGATAACTGATTAGTAGTTATCCTGTCAAATAAATAGTAATTTTATTTCAGATAAATAAAGAAAAGGGAAATACATTAATGTACTTTTGGAAAAGTAGATGAGTAAAGGTTGATATGCATTTTGATTTTATTGAAACTGTCTCATTTTTCCATAAAGCCTTGTTCACAAGGCCAGCAGGAGGATTTGAAATGAGAAAACAGAGCTGCAAGACACCTTAAATACAAAAGAGGTTTCAACACTACAGAAATCCCCACTCTCCCACTGCAGAACAGCTGTGTCGCTAGGATTTCATGCAATTTACATGAGGAAATAACTTCACATTGCTTTCTCATTTTAATTGGGTCGGTTGTAAACAAACTGCCATGACCCTTTCTTTGAGACCATAAACTGGGGAATTTTTCATTATTGCTTTTACAACCTTTGGAAGTGGTTTGTACACATTTCAGGGAACAATTCTGGGCATTGAAGTCTTTAGTTTCTAAAGAATCACTCATTCATTAAAATGTTGGAATCCAAACTCCTTTTCCCTCAAACAATTAAAAAGAAAAACAAAAGAGCACGTTCCATTAAACATTAAAGAAAATTCATGAAGCTATTTGGAAGAAAACTGTGATTTTCCAACTCCCTGCAGTCCCTACAGGAGCATATCTTCAGGAGCACCTGGAAAATGCTATGTAATGATGTTCTGCATTTGCCAAAACAGCTTCCATCATTCCTGTATCAAAGGGTTTACTTTCTTCCACAATAAATTCTGGGTTTATTAATACCCAAACTACACTTAAGGGGAGAGTCTATAATTGAAACAGTAAAGGAAGGACATTTAATAAATAAACATGAAAATATACATAGATCACCAGATATATGTGAATTGACATAATTATTGTGGTATCTTCACCTCATTAGTCTTCAATTATAACATGTATAAGTATGACTTCATATAATAAACTCAGATACATTATTAATAGTTGTTTAGCTTTTTTTAAATATTGTTAAAATTCCTTCTGAAAATCCATCTTATAAAAACATTTCAATAAACCAGAATTAAATAAACAAGTAACTGAAAACCTAGATTGTTGTTATATTCTATCAGAAAATAACAAAATTAAAGAAACCACATCAGATAACTATGATTAGATCAACCAACCAAGTTTGTCATACTTATTTATCTCAATCTGAAATATCAAGAAACATATAGAACCAAGATTAGCCTTAGTGTGAAAATTGCAAGTGAGAAATCTCTATTATCAAACACTTGGGCCTCCAGTTCACTGCAGCTGAGGAGGACATTTGACTGAAACTTTTTACAGGAAGGGCTTCAGGGAGTTGGATACCTTTCACAAGGGTATGAAGTGAAAGAAGTTGGAGAATGGGATATAGTTGGTGTATGATTCAGTTTACACACACACACACACACACACACACACACACACGCAACAAGCCAAAAATAGGCACAACCAAAATGTTTGTTGTTAGAGATGCAGCTTCAATAGATAAAATATGAAATTGAAGAAAAGAACCTTTTTTAAAAATTGAAACAAAAATATCCATGTTACAGCCTTAGGACAATAATTCCCAACACGAGGTCACCAGACCGCCTGCTGCAAAGTATCACCGGGCAGTTGTCACAAATGCTGACCCGGGAACTGGTCAAGACTCTGAACCACGAATTCATGGGCTGGCCAGGGAGTGCCCATCTCGATCAGTTTCCTACATATTTATTAAACCCATCAAAATTATATGTTCTAAGCATCCTCTTTGATTTGTACTTTTGAAAAATCATAAAACTTTGACTGTAATTGTTCTTACTGTGATAATATTTTTTCACATAGGAGAAAGTTGAAAAGAAAGAATTCTAAGCCTGCTGAAGAGTTTTCAGTTTGAAGAATACAGAGTGGAGGTGAAGGACCGTTTCCTACAGGAGGACGGGTGTGAGGGAGACGAAGTGTTTCCTGAGTCCCTGCAGGAAGCGGGAGTCGTGAGGGCAGGCTGGAGGCAGAGCCCGGCCAGGGAGGCTCATCCCACAACGCCAAGGAAAGGAAGGGCAGACAGGTGGGAGGCTCTGCAGATTGCAGGGAGAATTCATCATTATGAATGTCATAAAATTTATCTTATGACAGATAAATAGATTTTTTTAATTGTTCATGCCAACTATGAGTGCTAAAGAACGACAAGTTTTCTTCAGTTTGGCACTTACCAATATTCGTGACTAAAGTCAATAAATCACATGCTTAGACAAGATATGAAAAAGACTCACAATTCCTTAATTAGTGAGCAGATTTTCTTTTCCTTGAGACAAAGCTCTGGGAAGGAAAACTCTCATTCGCAATGGCCCTAAACCAGCCTATTTGTTCTTCTATGTCTGTCTGCAGCCTCTTCCCCTCCATATCTTGGGGACTGCCCAGGTCATCCTGAACTTGGCCAGGCTCCATCCCACCAGCTCTCCATCTGACCTGCTGGTCTGCATGCCCTGAGGGTTTGGGAACACCCCTCTGTTCTGCCCTGCCCTGCCCTCTTTCTTACCTCTCTCCTGGATTTTGTCAACCTACATAACAAACAAAGAAAGGATCTCCAAATGAGAATAACTTTTATTCTGGAATGGGCATTGCAGTAGGAACACAAGTGCCATGGCAACCTGCACGTACTTGGAGGGGTCAGCGACAACAAACGTTTTTGAAGGAAAATGAGGACCACACGATTGTTTTGAGACGATTTATTATTCTTGGCTACAAGAATCAATAAAAGGGTGGCCCCAGTCCAGGCTGCACCAGCAGTTGCTGGGCAGATGACCTGCAGAAGTATTTTTTGGGTAAAGTTGTGGTTTCCTGCTGTCTTTTGTGGTGGTTCTTGTTGCCAGGCATTCATCTGTGAGACCCCTCCCTCCACGGCCAGCCCTGGCTCCGTTTTTCAGGGTTTTGACATAAGTGTCTCCAGTCTGATTCTGACAAATGTCACACTGGACACATTCTCCTGGCAGTGACCTCACAGTCCTCCTATTAAAACAAACTGCCTAGAATTGATCAGATAATTTAATTCACACAAGCTCTATGTGGATGACTAACATGAACAGAGAACTATTGCTCAGAGAAATATTGTATTTTCTTAACCATCAAAACTGCAAACCAAAAAATTAAAATAGATTCATGGTCTTCACTTTGGAATCCAAAGAGGTAAAGACAGCCCTGACATCACCTCAGCAGAGAGAAAACAAAATTCCGTTTTCAGGTCTGGGGAATGTAGGCACAAGCAGTGAATATCAGGATCGTCTCAGATCAAACCTACTTCTCAAAGCCTGGACCCTCAGGGGCAACACTCTGGGCTTCAAAATAAACAGAAACAAAAATGCCTCTAACTCCAAACTATGGCGAGGAAAACTACCTTATTCAAATCTTCATATCGAGGTTCTGAAAAGTAATTTCCTCCAGGGTTTCTAGCCCCAGTGTGGAATCCAGGTGCATTGACAGAGGCAAATCACACGGGAAGTTTAATGGAGAATTTATCCTAAAGTGACTCTGAACTTATTTCACCTGAATATACAGGACAGTGGCAAAAATAAGTCTACTCTTAAGCAAACCTGACTTAAATCTGAGCTCAAAGAAGTTCCACAGATAAAGTTTCAGGAAAAATGAACTAACCATCCAAAATCGAGAGATGCATTAGGAACAAGGTTTGGTGCAGCAGGTTGGCAGGATCAGAGCCACAGGAGCTCCAGTCACAGAAGTCATCTGAGACTGTGACAAGCCTGTGACTGACGGAAGGATTTAAAATAATGAAAGAACAGACCAAGAGCAACTGTCTAAAAACATGCAAACAAAGTTGGAAATGAACCAAATTCAAAGTCTAGGCAAGAAAAACATAACATTTAAAATTCAAACCCTGATGTATGTATTAAAAATCAGATTAGACATTGTTGAGTAAAAAAATAGTGAACCCCCAAAATGGATCCAGTGAAAATTCAGGGAAAGAAGGGTATAAAAGAGAGATTAGGATCCCACCGCTGATTGCATGCGAAGGTCAAATGTTTTTGTATAGATATGAAATATTTTTAATTAATCTTATTTCTAGGCACAATATCTTTTTAATTTCTGTTCATTTGTTTTATGTATTTGCCATTATAAATTGGTCTCACTGTATTTTCTATCTGGTTGCAGTTGGCATATTTAAAACATGTTGTTTTACATATAGAATATACAGCTGACCCTTGAGTAACACAGGTTTGACCTGTGCGGATCCACTGATACACCAAACTTTTTCAGTAGAAGTTGCCCTGAGGGAGCCTCCCTCTTCTGTGTCCCTGTCCACCTCCTCTGCCTCCTCCACCTCTGCCACCAGAGACAGCAAGACCAAAGCTTTCTCCTCTTCTGCCTGCTCAGCCAGCTCAACATGAAGACAAGAATGAAGACCTGTATGACAGTCAACTTACGCTTAGTGAATGATAAATACACTTTCCCTTCCTTATGGTGTCTTAATAGCATTTTCTTTTCTCTATCTTGCTTTATTGTAAGAATACAGCCTATGAGATACAATGTATATAGTATGTATTTATCAGTTTTTTGTGTTATTAGTAAGGCTTCCAGTCCGCAGTAGGCTTAGTAGTTAAGTTTTGGGAGAATCAAAAGTTACATGCTGATTTTTCACGGCTCAGGGATCAGTACCCTTAAATTCCGGATCGTTTAAGGGTCAACTGCATATATACATATTTACCAGCCAGCCAATTGATTCTATTCTTTCTCAATTGATTCTTCTAAGTTTTCTTATAGAAAGCCATATCATATTCAAAAATAATAATTTTGCCTCCTCCTTAATTGGACCTTATTTCTTTCTGTGGTCTAATTGCACAGAAAAACCCTCCAGAACAATGTCAGATACAGCTGGCAGAATGGTCATCCCTGCAGTGTCAGTTTTCAACAGGAGTTCTTTTATCCCCCAAGCCATCCTCCTCTGCTCCCTCCCCCAGCCCCCAGGAGAGACTTGAGAACACACTGAAGCCTGCAGTTCCTGGTCTGTCATCTTCAAACAGACTTTCAGCTTTCCAGTGTGTAAGACTGAGTGGACGTACGATGTTCTCAAAAGCTTCTCACCCCCAGTGGTTTCCGACTTTGACTATCATCTGTAACTGTTGCCTGGCAAATTTGAATAATATTCTCTAAATTTTTATTCATGAATTTTAGATTTATGTATAAAAATTCTACCTGACAAATGGCAAAATTGGCACGCCAACACATTTCATCACGTTTTGCTTCCTTCTTTATACCAGCATCCATTTGTCTGTTTTTTATGTCTCTGCTTTGTAGCAAGTGTGTTCAGTTTTCGGCCGCAATCACCACAGGTGCTCGGCTGCCATCTGTGTGTGAGTGAATCAGCCTCAGACCCCTCCGTGACTTCTCAATCTCTCACCATCCTAGCTCTCCTGATTTGTTGGTTACTTTAACTTTGTTAAATGACGAGTTTTCAAGAGGCTTTCTTGGTTGCAACATTTCGTTCTTGAGAATTGAGACTGTCTTCCCTGCTTTTATTTTTTAAATGACAAATTGGTCAGGTGTAAGCCTACTGACTCACATTTCTTTTTCTGAAGGCCTGAAGGGCTCAACTGTTACTCATCCTTTACAGACAAGTTTGGTACAAGCACGATTGTCTGTCTAGTACGGGAATGACTGGGATGCTGGGGTTTTGTTCTGCCTGGTTCCCAGAAGGATCCTTTATCTTCAAGTCTAAGTTCACTACTTTTTCTGGTACAATTATCTTGCTATACTCTTCCAGAATATTGATTAAGTGTATACTGGACCCCCTTTCTCCATATCTATCATATTCTAATTAAATTGATTCTTCATCGTTTCCCTTTTTGATTGTTTGGTTTTCTCAGATCTCGCCTCCCTATCTCTGATTGCAAAAATTTTCCTTAAGAACCAGTTTTGAAGAACCACACCAAGAAATGATAGTGTGATCTTTCTTCTAACGTAAATTTATGTGTGTCTTGAGTTTTTAAATTACTTTCCTTTGATTTTATTTTGTTGTTTCTAGTAATTGTTTCCTGTGTTAGATGCATGCAGCACAGGCTCTGCTGTTTTCTCAGGAGGATGGCAGGTGTGGAGGTTTGAGGCTGGCTTCGAAGCAGTTCAGATGAGTCAGCTGAGAGCTCCAGCCGCAGTGAGTCCATGCTTTCTACATGTGGCTGTATCAGCCGCAGGAAAGTCTCATGTCATGCATGCTTTCTGCTTATGGTGTTGCTTTATTTTATTTTTCTGCACCAATACTGTTAAGCTCCAATTTTTCCCAGATTGTTCTCTGCCCCGCCCCTCCTCTGGACTGCTCCACAGGGATGCAGGGGCAGTAAAGTTTCCCCCTGGGTCCCACTCATCTGAAACTCAGGCAACAGAACCACATGGTTAGGGACAGTTTTACAGCAAGAGAAGCCTCTAATTCTCTCTGTTCTGAAGAAAATATCAGCTTTGGCCTTTGCACTCTGTGAATGCATTCAATGCTTTGGCTCTTGGCATCTTCCTTGGTTTGGTCTAAACTTCACTGTCTTTGTTGGCTGTTCTTTGAGTTGGAATATACATGGACTAGTCGACGTCTTGTAATTCCATTAAATGGTGGTTTTGCTACATTAGTTCCTGTAGCATGAAGGGACAATGGAGAGAGGATGGTAGCAGAGAGTTCGGCCCCTGCAGCGTTCTCGGGTGAATCTATGGCCCCCACCCCCAGCAGGCTGTTTGGATTCTGGACTGGATAGGCGATGTGTCTTCTGCAGGATTTTAAACAAGCATTGATATGGTTTGACTGTCTCCTCGCCAAAATATCATCTTGAATTGTAGCTCTCATAATCCTCATGTGTTGTGGGAGGGACCCGGTGGGAAGTATTTCAGTCATGGGGGTGGCTACCTCCATTCCATGCTGTTTCCATGATAGTGAGTTCTCACCAGATCTGATGGTTTTATAAGGGGCTTTCCCCCCTTAGCTCTGCACTTCTCTCTCCTGCCACCATGTGAAGAAGGACATGTTTGCTTCCCCTTCAGCCATGATTGTAAGTCTCCTGGGGCCTCCCAGCCCTGTGGAACTATAAGCCAATTAAAGCTCTTTTCCTTTACATAGTTCTCAGTCTTGGGTAAGTCTTATTAGCTGCATGAGAATGGATTAATACAAGCACTTATAAAGGATATTAAATATTAGTATAAAGTGTTCTTTCCTGAGTCTTTTAACAATGCTGCTCACGCTCCCTGTTTAGGACGGCATATTTAGCAACTGTGCTGAGCCTGCATCTCCCAGGTGGGATGCTGGCCTCTCTGTCCACCCTCTTGGTGACACCTTTCTCCTCCACACTCCCTCCCTCCTAACGCATTCAATTCCATGTTCCCCAACTCTAGGGAAATCCATGCCCCCAGTGATGAGGTAGGACTGAGGCGTCTTTCTGCTCAGTGAGGTAACACAAGGCCCAGGCTCAAGGTTTCTGCAATCACTGTGCTCTGTTTACAAGCACCCCCCTTTCCAGGATTTTGTAATTATTTAGCAAATTCCACAGCCTGAAAAGAATGGTTATTCTCATTGAAGCAAGTTTTTACAAGGCTTACAACAGAATTGCTCCAGGATGCGTGCAAAATATGCTTGTTTGTCACTTGAATTTCTTTTGCCAACATTTTGGGCTCTACCTAGAAATCTGAGCAATTCAATGCTTTAGAAATCCTGTGGGTAAACTTAGATTCACAGGGTATATTACACAGATTAAACTTTGTTTTAAACTAGTAATTGTACAGTGTTTTCTAATCTCAGAAATTAAAAGATCAAATTAACGGTTTTTAAGTGAGTTATTGACAGAGGGCATCCCCAGAACTGGCATAGAAGGGCTGCCATGTCACAGCTCATTCAGGAAAAGGCAGCTATGGAGAAGGAGAGTAAGGGAGAGTGGCAGAAATCCTGAGCTTGTAACTCACTCTCTGGAAACTCTCTCCAAGCTAAATTCCGTTAAACACGTTATTTAAAGGCAGTATTTCACAGCCCACCACTGCTCTATGGTTTTGCTTCTTTTTTTCAGTCCTAACCCTGGATCCCTCTTATCTGCCGCAGATGTGACTGCAAGAAACCTGCATCCACAGACAACGGCTCTCCTGAGTGAGTGGAGTTCCCAGCAGGGAAGCACCGCACATGGGATGGACAGCTCGACTTCCTCCTGGGTTTCAGGTTTCCTCTGCATGTGGAGCAGCCTGTGGCTGACCCAATGTCGCCCAAACCACAAAGGTCACACAAGCGGGCTCTGCAGGGCGACAGGTTCCTTCTCACAGCAGCCGCGCACACGAGTCTTTCATGAGAAACTCTTACAGGAAATGCTGGCCCACCCCTGACTGAACCATGAAATCACAAAGTTACGGATGAAACAGAAGAATCAACACACTGCCAGGCAGAGTTCGGAGACCCCGCAGTCTAGAAAATGGGGCAGAGCAGGGAGGGGGGAGCGGGGAGGGATAGCATTAGGAGATATACCTAATGTAAATGACGAGTTAATGGGTGCAGCACACCAGCATGGCACATGTAAACACATGTAACAAACCTGCACGTTGTGCACATGTACCCTAGAACTTAAAGTATAATAATAATTAAAAAATAATTAAACTTGCTTACCAAACCAATCTTATAAGGAATTCAGAAAACAAAAGGATTCTGCAATTTTCAGGAAGCACTCTCCTTTAAAACTGATTTTAAATCACCAAGCTACACAACTTTGAAAACTAAAAGGAATAATAATTTTTACAAACACGCTAAAAAAAAAGAAAAAAGAAAACAGGGCAGAGCCAAGGGAAAGCCGGGCAACTGCCAGCAGCTTCTGAGGACGGCAGAAAGCGCTGCGTGCAAGGCCTCTGCACACCCCGCGGGGCGGCCTGGGCACCCTTAGACACCGGATCCTTTGCAAGTCAAAGAAAACGTTCAGGCCGGGCGCGGTGGCTCAAGCCTGTAATCCCAGCACTTTGGGAGGCCGAGACGGGTGGATCACGAGAGGTCAGGAGATGGAGACCATCCTGGCTAACACGGTGAAACCCCGTCTCTACTAAAAAAATACAAAAACTAGCCGGGCGAGGTGGCGGCGCCTGTAGTCCCAGCTACTCGGGAGGCTGAGGCAGGAGAATGGCGTGAACCCGGGAGGCGGAGCCTGCAGTGAGCTGAGATCCGGCCACTGCACTCCAGTCTGGGCGACAGAGCGAGACTCCGTCTCAAAAAAAAAAAAAAAAAGAAAACGTTCAATGCTGAATGAGATTTGTGGTTTTGATGGCACTTATTGATCATGTTGTACTTTTTGCAATTTGGGACTTGGTATCTCTGGGGATCTCCATTATACTCTAATCCAATGCTATACACAGCTTTGTGTAGACTCTTTTCATTACAAAGACGGTTCTGCTGGTCTAGAAAGCTGCGCTGTCTTGGGTACCCCCACCTGCTCAGCATTGCTCTGGGTGTTGAGGACGCAACGTGACTACCCAGGCCCTGGCCTGGCCCCCCGCAGGCAACACAACACGGGTTTGGTTAGGGGGACATCAGGGTTTTCTATTGGTTAGATTTCTGTGCAGGAAACAAAACTATTTTTAGCTAAACATCTACTCTACTCCAATAATTTAATTTAAAAATAATTATCCACTTAAATCATTACTGCGTGTGATATTGCTTCTAAACTTATTTGGTCAGATTATACTGATTAAACAAGATTTTTCACATTTGTGTGTGCAGTTATGGCTCCTTGTTATGTTTTATGAGAATCCTGTTTGCTAAGCCTCTCAAGAATAATTGGAGCAGGCACGGTGACTCACACCTGTAGTCCCAGCACTTTGGGAGGCCAAGGTGAGAGGATAGCTTGAGGCCAGGAGTTCAAGGCCAGTCTGAACCATGTAAGGAGACCCTGCCTCTACGAACTGCACTGGGCGTGGTGGCATGTGTCTAGGGTCCCAGCTCCTTGGAAGACAGAGGCAGGGGGATCATTTGAGCCTGGGAGGCTGAGGCTGCAGTGAGTTGTGATAGGTTCATTGTACTCCAGGCTGGGCAACAGAGCAAGACCCTATCTCAAAAAGAATAGAATGAAAAAGAAAAGAAGAAAAGAGAAGAGGGGACAGGAGTTTTTAGCCTATTTTAAAAGTCCCTTAACTCCTAGGTAGGATTAATTAGAATGGTTTTAAAAAAATTCTGGTCGCAGGGATGTCTTTCTCTTCGTTCTGCCTTAAGTATAAATTAGGGCAAGTTCTAAGCATTTTCTCAAATTTTTTAAAAACCTCCTTAATTTCCTTATTTATCCAGCAGGATGATTGAACAGATATCAAAGTATTTCGTGTGAAATTAAGGCATACACCAAATACTTAGAAGCATGTGGACATTCCCCCGCCTCCATGAGTATTTGAATAATTTTCTCCTCCTGTGATCTACAGGTACTTTGAGCCCAGCGACCCCCATCGCTGAGGAGAGCGGCTGGCTCATAAGAGGTCCTTAGTAACGAAGGAGTGGACGACTCCTGTTCATTAGATCTGCACTGAACGTGCAAGTTATGACACGTTTACCCAATTATCTTACCCCTGGAATTAGGTTAGGCAGTAATATCATAGCCTCATCTACAGACAAAAACCTAAAAGTGATTCTATGTTAACGCATGTCTTTTCTAGGGCCACAGGTTGTCAGCAACACCAGGGCTGGCACTGGTCCCTTGCATGTGCAGGAAGGGCGACCCCCTGACATCTCACTTCTTGGCACAGGCAACCTGCACCGAAGGCCCACGGCATTTAGTCTCCTTAAGAATGTGTGAGCTCTTACTACCTCCTCAACCCACAAATTCAGCTGAGTGACTTTACCAAGTTGACCTTAAACTCGCTGAGGTATGAAGAGATGTAAGGAATGAGCAGGTTGTAAAAGATTTACTAAGCCCCACAACTGAACACATCCTGTACCCAACAAGCAAGTCAGCTGGGTGGTGAGGCAGCTAAGGACGCATGGCTTTTTAGTCAGAGTGCCTCAGAGGACCGCAGAATCAAGTCAATTCTGCGGCAGCTGAGGGCGGTGCCCGTGGGTTTGCAGGCTGCCGCAGGCAGTGCTGCGCCCTCCCAGGCTGTCCTGTTTTCTCAGGCCTTTGGGTCAAGAAGCTCTAACAGGGAGCAACCTTCCCTTGCAGACTTCACAGCTCCGTGTTCCAGTTTAGCTCTTAATGTATAGGAGACACTGTGACATCAGCTGTCCTCACCTCAATTTGCTGGTGTCCTAGATGGGATATTAAGAAGAAAAACACACATTGACCAAGGCTGCATTTGGTAGCCTCTGTGTGAACACAGCCGTGGAAGACAGCAATGGGTGGCAGGGGGCCCAAAGCGTGGCCTGGAGACACCGTGTCCAAGCCCCACCCTCCCCGCCTGTGTGACGTGAAGGCACTCGGTCTACCTGTGAGTCAGAGGTGCCATCGCTACAAGCCACCTCCTGACAGAGCTACAAGGAGAAAATATTACAAACTACGTTTAAAAGTCATTCTTAACCGCACCATTTCAGGTTTTTTGTTTTGTCTTTATGTGAGTTTTACAATGAAAATAATATTGGAAACCACTCCAAAACGAAGTCCTTTAAATGCATTTAAAAATAATACAGCATGCAGTCCAATAATATTTGGTAACTACTGATCTATTTGATGGGAATTAGTAATGAATATCTACCTTAACTTAGCTTGCAAAGTGTTAGGGTCAAATAAAAACAGTATTAACCCGTAAGCTTGCTACCAGAGGTGAGATACATAGCTGAAGGCAGTTCTATAACAAGCATAGGTTGATACTCCGGCAGGGGACCCCAGGCCCCCGGCCAGGATGGTCCTGGTCCCTGGACTGTGAGGAACTGGGCCGCACAGCAGGAGGTGAGCGACGGGCAGGGAGCAAAGCTCCATCTGTATTTGCAGCCCTGCCCGCTGCCCGCATCACCGCCTGAGCCCCGCCTCCCGTCAGCTCAGCAGCCGGATTGGATTCTCACAGGAACATGAACCCTGCTGTGAACTGCGTGTGCGGGAAATCTCAGCCACGCGCTCTGTATGAGAATCTAAAGCCTCATGATCTGTCCCTGCCTCCCATCACCCTCAGATGGGACCGTCTAGCTGCAGAAAAACCAGCTCAGGCTCCCACTGATTCCACAGTCTGGTGAGTTGTAGAATTATTTCATTATATGTTACCATGTAATAATAACAGAAATAAAGTGCACAACAAATGTAATATGCTTGAATCATCCCGAAACCGCCCCCCACCACCCCTGTCCCGTCCTTGGAAACACTGTCTTCCAAGAAACCCATCCCTGGTGCCAGCAAGGCTGAGGCCGCAGGTCCATGGCACTGGATTATAATAATAATAATTATTATTTTATTATTATACTTTACGTTATAGGGTACATGTGCACAACGTGCAGGTTTGTTACATATGTATACATGTGCCATGTTGGTGTGCTGTACCCATTAACTCATCAGCACCCATCAACTCGTCATTTATATCAGGTATAACTCCCAATGCCATCCCTCCTCCCTGCCCCCTCCCCATAATAGGCCCCGGTGTGTGATGTTCCCCTTCCCAAGTCCAAGTGATCTCATTGTTCAGTTCCCACCTATGAGTGAGAACATGCAGTGTTTGGTTTTCTGTTCTTGTGATAGTTTGCTGAGAATGATGGTTTCCAGCTGCATCCATGTCCCTACAAAGGACGCAAACTCATCCTTTTTTATGGCCGCATAGTATTCCATGGTGTATATGTGCCACATTTTCTTAATCCAGTCTGTCACTGACGGACATTTGGGTTGATTCCAAGTCTTTGCTACTGTGAATAGTGCCGCAATAAACATATGTGTGCATGTGTCTTTATAGCAGCATGATTTATGATCCTTTGGGTATATGCCCAGTAATGGGATGGCTGGGTCATATGGTATTTCTAGTTCTAGATCCTTGAGGAATTGCCACACTGTCTTCCACAATAGTTGAACCAGTTTACAATCCCACCAACAGTGTAAAAGTGTTCCTATTTCTCCACATCCTCTCCAGCACCTGTTGTTTCCTGACTTTTTAATGATCGCACGGCACTGGATTATTTTCCATCTAAAGCAAAGCCATTCTCGCCACAGTGGCCTTAAAGCAAACATGAAGGCTTGTCCCTGCGTCCCTCCGGTCATCCCCTCTCCCGGGGTTTCCACTGGGGGCTGCCGGTATGTCTGGGGTGCCAGCGGCCTCCTCCTCTGGTCAGACATGCAGTTCCCTCTCTCCTCTCCAGCACCTGTTGTTTCCTGACTTTTTAATGATCGCACGGCACTGGATTATTTTCCATCTAAAGCAAAGCCATTCTCGCCGCAGTGGCCTTAAAGCAAACATGAAGGCTTGTCCCTGCGTCCCTCCGGTCATCCCCTCTCCCGGGCGTTTCCACTGGGGGCTGCCGGTATGTCTGGGGTGCCAGCGGCCTCCTCCTCTGGTCAGACATGCAGTTCCCTCTCTCCTCCTGGGCCCTCTGTTTCCAGGAAACTTTATTTCTTCTGCCGGTTACATTCAGTCTTCCTACTCCCAATTGTAAGTCCACCATTCCTGCCCCGAGTCTCCTGGTGGGAGCTCTGTGGCCATGAGGTCACACTGTGTGCTCTCCTGTGTGGCTCCTCCCATGTTGCTCCTCCCTGAGTCCAGGCATCTGTCCTCAGAGATGGTGGCCAAGGATATTTCACAGACCTTCCCATTCTGCAGGCCTGACCTCCCCTCCCCTACATCATTTTATGTTTAGATACCCAGGTATGTAAAATCATTCCCTGTACAACGTATGTGCAAACGCAGTGTAAAACTCATTTTATTTTAGTACAAAAATTATGTGTGAATATAGATAGATAGAAAGAGATATAAAAACATGCACCAAAATTGTAAAAAAGCAGTTACCTTTGGGTTCTGAGAATTTTTTCCTTCTTCGGTATGATTTTCTAATTTTTAAAATAAAATTTTAAATAAATATGCTAATTGATAATCAATAACCACAATAACATATATTATCAAAAAGGTAAAAAACAAAATACTGCATGGGGTACTATTTTGGGTGGATATTAAAAAGCAAAAACCATTATGAAGGGTGATGGTTCAGGAGTCACTAGCAAGAAAATTAGCACAAATTCTCACTTTTCAGACTAATTTCAGAGATCAGTTTAATGAATGAAAAGACTAGCTAAAACACTGAAGGTAAAGAATACGAACTAGAATCGGATTTCATGGCCACCTAGCATAGTGGCCTTTGCGCACGAGGCCAAGAGCATTTGCCTGACCTGGGAGATGGATCACGGAGTCCCCAGCCAGCGCTGGGCGGTGGTCCAGGTGTCCCAGCTCCACGTCTGGGGCCCGTGCAGTTACACCTGGGTGCTCTGGGCAGCCTGACCACCAGTCTCAGCCCAGACCGCAACCACAGCCATCGCAGACTCCAGAATAGCAGGAAGTTGCAGCCCCCAGGACAGTCCTGTCACTGGGTGGGGTGTTTGCTGAGAAGGATGCTCAGGCTGTATCTGTGCAAACAGGAGAGCTCCAGGCGTGCAGCGTCTATGAAATCTGCAATTTTCTGGAACCACATGAACCACATGTATTTTAAAAGAAAGCCCCACCTTTGAAATTGTTGAAAACATACGGTACTTAAAGTTAAGTGCTTCCGTGGTAGAAAGAAATGTGACAAATATTTTCACAATAAAAGCAGTTGAAAGTGTTTTATAAGTTTCTAACCTATAGTGAAACAAATGGTTAAGGTAGTCATGGTCTGATTTCTAGTAATATATTATCACTCTTTAAGAAATGAATGCCAAGAACAAAATAAAGTTATGTTTTGAACTACCAATACAAATAAAAATAGTTCTATGTAGAAAGGAAATTCTAAAGAGGGCAGTTTTTTTAACCATGACTGTTCCACAGTTGGACACCCTTGATTCTGTGGTGTCGACGGTGACTGACTGCCTTGGAGGGGCCCCGGTTGAAGTGGCGCCTCAGAGGCAAAACCACCTGCTCTATGTCATTCTCCAGCACCAGATTCAACAGCATTCTTCCCCGCTCTTCTAGTGGGGAGCAGGCAGAGAATAGAGACCTGGAATGTCTGTCTTCATTAGCAGTGAAGACCCGCCCTCCAATCATAAGACTGGGAAGTTACCTAGGATCGCAGTCACTTCAGCTGGGGCCTTGGACCACCAATGGGAACGCTAGCTCTGCTTCAAGTGTGCTGTTCCCCCTAGAGCTGATTACACACACCTCAGCCATCCACACGTTCATGCATTGAACAAATACTTACCAAATGCCAAATATATGCCAAGCATTGCTGACATGCAAGTAAAGAAAGCAAACTTCGTCCCTCCACCAATGGAGGCCGACAACCCATACACGAGTAAGGCAGTGACGGTGCAGCCTCCATGGGCTGCGGGGTGTCAGGTGTCGTCAGCCGGAAGCCGCCTGGTCTCCCCTCTCCCACAGATGGCTGCCAGCGACAAATGGAAACACTGAAAATGTGGAGATTCACTCATGAGGACGTGTTGGAGAGTCATTTTAACACCATTCTTTCTGTTCTATAGAAACTACACATCTGATCAAAACAAAAATGTTGGCAGCACCAGGAGAACTGTCCATGGGCGTGTGTTTCCTCACCAAGGACAGGCTCAGATCCAAAGCCAGAGCAGTCTGGCCCTCAGGGTCTTGAAATTGGCTCTTGCATGAGCTAGAGGGGCCTCTGCTGATGACGGAGTCCCCTCCCATGATAAGAATCACGACTCGTTATAACAAGTCTCGCTATTTAAGCACAGAGGGCTAGTGTTGCTTTTACCTTCAGCAAAGGAAACGGACACCATTTGGTCTACAGGCTATGAACCGAGACACCCAGCTGTAGGCCATGAAATGACTGAGCGTAACCACCGCTGATTCCTGTGTTGCTAGTACTGGGCGTGATCATTACATACAGAAATATCACAGTAAATGTTTTATATAAATAAATTAACATGTGAATCCCAAATCACATGTCCAGTTACACCAGATCAAAATTCAGTGTGTTAAAATGTATTCCAAAATGGGATATTTGACCATGAAAATATGTTTCTTTGAAAAATAATTGCAAGCTTTGGCTTTCAACACTGACCCATTATATAAGTGGAGAAAAATGAGGGTATTTAAGTTGCATCAACACTGAAGCAACTGACGTGGTCCACATAATAGCACCCGGGAAATACAGTGGAAATTGGTCAGGTAATGCTATGCTAACAATCCATGTCCCAGAGCTGCATTCCGGGGCTAGCACTTCATTTGAAAAGCTAGATAAACGGGTAAAATGTTCTCTTATCAACCTAAAATCATATTACCCTAGTATCCTTTCCGCTTCCACTCTGAGACACAGCAAATCTCTTCTCCACATTAATAAATACCAAGTGCAAATGTGGTCCTCGTTCAATGTTCAACAGAGACAAGAACATATTAAAGCCACCCCACGGGTAGTAATTAGAAGAATGAGAATCTGGGTTCATCAGAGGTGACGGTGAGTTAATTACCCAGTGCTCTGTGGCATAACTCAAGTTGAATATCAGGGAGGGGCAATCCCTGGATCTGGGCTCTTAATACCCATCGGTATTGGTGAAGGATGTTAACGTGTGAACTGCTGGGCAGGGAGGGAGCTGGAAGTTGAGAACCACAGCGAGACCCACAGCAGAATGTTATCACTCTTTGGTAGATGAGATGGGAGACGAGGCTCTGAAAAACCAAATCACAGACCACAGGGTCATGACTAGAAACAGCAAGCATTGTTTGTCTTTCTGTAAAAGAGTTTTTCAATCAAAATTGCGGTGTAATTTGGCACTGGATCTCTGATAAATGAAAATCGTCTGAAACGAAAGCTTCTTAGACGTTTTTACCCAGCGTTTCGCGAGCAGCCTCCTCCTGCGGCCGGTCGTCATCTCCGTGCCTGTGAAGCAGATGGTATGCCCTCTCTTCCAACTTGTGGCCATTTTCCATTTGCAAGTGACAGGCGGGGCCTAGGCAACTTTTACGCATAGTGGATATTTGACAATGGACTTGTAAAGGCCCACGTGATGCTCTTGCTCCCGGGATGCAGAGTGAACCCTGAGTTTACATGGACATTTGTCATTGTTCTCAGAGGATACTTAGGACACCCAACGCCTGCCTCAAGGTCCAGGTCCACAGTCAGGGCAAGCTCAGATGAGTGGCCCAGTCATCCCCCTGCTCCTAACAGCATTGCTCTCCCCTGCCGGTGAAGGCAGAGCCCGGGTGTGGCTGTGTCTGCACTGGGGTGGGTGAGGTGCCAGACTTCGTGTCTCCTGCAAATGGACAGGCTGTGAGACCTGGTGCAGTGGCCTCGGGACACCAGTGGCATCTCCCAAGGCTGGCAAGCTGGCCCTGAGTCCACTCCTGCTTGGTTGCAGGAATGAAGGAAGGGTCCTCCGAGATAGAGGAGTCAGCCCAGAACCGGAAATTCTTCCTAGAGAGCCGCAGCATCACGAAGGGAACCAAGTGACCACTCGAGGACAGCATCGAGGAGAAGAACTTCAGGGAAGAAAGAAAGACAGGAAACAGCATGAAATTGGAGGTGAGAAGACAACAAATCTGTCCCAGGCCCGTCGTCCGGCTTCGCCAGTGACATGGTCAGGGCCTCTGTTCAGTTCAGCCACCAGCTCTGCCCGGGGAAAGGCTTAGCGGTCAGCTCACAAACAAACAGCACGTTATCAGTTACTTGTACTTAATGGTGAACTTTTCACCTAAACAAGCAGTAAAAGGCAGTTAACTGCTGTGCGTGTGGTTCTTGGCCACGGCCTTGCCAGCGCTCCCCCGTGTCTGAGTGGGGCAGGTGGCAGCCCTGAAGGATGTTCGCAGGGTCTCAGACATGCTGCTCCTAGGAGGTCACAAGGGACCAGGGGAGGGGCTCTGACCTGTACAGAGCAACGGCTGCTGGTTCCTCTTCAACAGTCACATTTATTTTTCACCAGTTTTGCATTTTCTAAGTACAGATTTATTTTTTAACGGATTTCAGCAAATGACCCAGGATTGTTACACGATTTAAAAAAACTGTTAACTTTTAAAATTTTTGTTTTGTTATAATTCCAGTATAATGTTTTCAACTTTGGCTGTAGAAACAGATGAAAATGAAAAAGCTTCAAACGGCAAGACTGTAATGCATTACATTTGAATTCAAATCAGTGTTTCATGAATCGAACCTTTGATGACTGCAGGGATGAT
Source organism: Colobus angolensis palliatus (assembly GCF_000951035.1). NCBI lineage: Eukaryota > Metazoa > Chordata > Mammalia > Primates > Cercopithecidae > Colobus > Colobus angolensis. Next base: position 13,255,393 of record NW_012118821.1, read on the forward strand.
ACTTTTTAACCATGTGGTCAGAATGACAGAAATTTGCATTTCCTCCCTGGTTCCACGTCCTTGTCTCCTCTCTCCCAGGGAGCAGCTGTGCTGTGGGGCAGCCACAGAGATTCCTGATACACGAGGCGCAGCGAGGGCCGCTGGGGAGCTCTGTTCAGATAACTCCTGGGGAGCCTGCTCTGGGCTTGTGGACGTTTACAGAGCCCTTGTGATGTGGGTTACGTCTAAGCCCTCAGCTGTAAGGAAAATCAGATCGCTCTGAAGTAAGCTCAACAATCGCAGTGTGTTCTGCATTATTCAAAAAGCCCTGGTTCTGTCACAGACGCTGTTTTATACTAGAGATGTGGGATGTGTGGGTGGTGATCAGCCCTGTTGTTAGGAAGCCGTCCATTCGGTAAAGACTGAATCGTATAGAGGCTGATACAGTCTTATCAGTATAAAATGCAGTTGTTTGAAACTCTCATTCTGTCTTCCAAGAAGATACTGTCTTCATATGTAGCACACTGGGGAAAAAAGGCATAAACCTTTTATTAACTCAGTTTAACAATGAAATAGATTGTTACTGGTTTTACAATATAATGAAGATTCGTAATCGGTGCAATTAGCCTGTTGTGCTGCTGCGAGAAGATTCATGGTGACGAGTTTTTAATTAGATGCAACATGGAGCAGGCCCAGCCCTCCCTTCCCCGCTTTGCCTTCCCGCAGTTCTGCGTGTGGCAGTGGCCGGCCAAGCACGGGTGTGATCCCAGGACGCAGCCGCGTGGTCCCCTGAGAAGCACAGAACCCAGAGCCAGGCCTCAGAATCCAACCCCTCATTCCTGCGCTTTTACATCCAGAGAATGTTTTTTCTTCCCCTGGATAATCATGAATTTTGTCCAAGGCAAAATTAGATTTAAAAATTTATAGCCACCAATAAACCAAACTTCATACTTTGAAAATAGCAAACATCAACAAAAGAGTGGTGATATTCCGGTGGAGGCAAAGCGAACCTGCCACTCAGAAAACGTTCCTTGTGTTTCCTTTCTCATCTCAGGATCTCACCTTCTCTGGGCCTCCACCTCACCTGGCACCACCCGCCCCCGACACAAGTGTGTAGACGATGATGACTATGTGAACTGTCCCTCCACAAGACTCGCCTTGAGTCAGAGGGACTCACCCAAGGGCGGACACCCCACTTCAGGTAAGATGTTCCCAGGGCCGCACGTTGCTCGGACACCAGCCCCGAACCTGGTCTTCCCAGAAACCAACAACACAAACGCTATGAAAATGCAAACGCTGTGGGAACATGAGAAGCATCGAGCCCGCTTCCTCGGTTAGAGTAACCTCCGCCAAGGGAAAGACCGAGAGCTGGTGACTTTTGAAGAGACTCGAACGGTGGGACACGGGCGTGGGGTGTGCATCCTGTGGGGCCATTCTGGAAGCAGAGACGCTGGAGAGATGCAGAGTGAAATGCTGAAAACAGACCCCAGGGGAACGTGGCTCTGGGCAGGCGGCTGGAGCCCGCCGGCCGTGCCTTCCCCTGTGCAGGGCATATGCACCGTGACCTCTGCTGCATCGGTGAGGATCACCAGTGCTTGATGACATTCCCACAGCCTCAGAGTAGGACAGAGGTGACCTGGACTCACGCACGCAGGAGCCCTGGGCCTGCACTGTTCCCACGGAGGTGAGCAGGGCCCGGTGGGAGGCCCGGGCTGTGGGCTCCAGCACCTCACTCCTGCCGTGTCCACCTTCCCGGGAGCGTGTCTTCGTATGCAGGACGTGGGGACACTTCCTTGTCACAGCGGAGCACGGGTCTGAAACATGCGTGTGAAGCTGCCCCACACTCTCTGCCACGTCACTGAGATTCTCATGCTGCCCCCTCACCTCTAGGGCCAGGGTCCAGGGGGAAGAGGGCGCAGGGGCTCCAGCCTGATGCGGGGAACGTAGCTTCTGACAGTGGAAGAGGCAGGGCACACGTGGAATGGGAGGCTCCACCCAAGCCCATCTTTACCTCATGCAGAGCAAATCCCAGAGCCATGTCTGGGTTCAAATCCCGCCTCTGCTGCAAGTGGGCGGCCTTGGCCAAGTTGCCAGGGCTGTCTCGGGTTCCTCCTCCGTTTAAAAAGGATCCAATACTTCTTCGGGCCTTCAGGTTACCTAAGCCCCACACTGTTGTAAAGAGAACGTAAATGGAGCTCAGGACAGCTGAGCACTTGGAGGTTCCTGGGGTGGCTGGAAAGGGCGTGGAAACTCAGCACCCACCCACGAGCCTCGCCCTGGCATCTTTTCCTTTGTATCCTTTGTAGACCATTTATAACAAAGCAGTGCACATAAACAACAAAAGAGAACCCACCGGGCATTTTGCACAGAGGCTGGTGCATAGAGAATGCCAGGGAAATGCTGTTATCAGTCACTTTAAAGTAGCTGGTATTGTGTGCCTAACTCTGAAAAGTAAAACAAGCAGGTATCTCTCTTTGTTAAAAAGACGTGAGTTCAAAGATAGCCCGGAAGACTCAGAAAGGATGAGCAGAGACCCCACAATGGGACTTCAGGGAAGTGGGTACATCCTGTTTCTCCTCGGGCTACGCAATCCTCAACAGGTGTAGAAAAACTTCTCGGGCTGGGATTTTAAAAATCAATTTTGCGGGTGATGATTTGTTGCAACTGCAACGCCATCCTTTTTACCTTCACAACACTCAGAAACCTTCTGAGTATTTCCTAGAAGAATTCCACGGAACCATCAGCCATCAGAAAGGCTAACGGGAAGCACCCGCCCTCTGCCAGTGACAGGAATGATTTATCACGGCGGTTTCTCATTCTATTACAGAAGCTGAGCTCTATTAAGTTTGGCGTTAAGTGTGAACTCTGTTTTTGAAGGGCTATACAATGAAAGAGAAACCGTTTACTGCAAATTAAAATATAATGTACAAAGTTCTCTAATTACCTTTAATTTCACCTCAATCCATTTCTGTATTATGTGTGCATTTTGAGAAAAGTTAGCTGCTTTTTAAATAATAGATGTGAAGGACTGTCTCTTGAAAATAAGTCACTTAAAACCATGCATGTGCTAACGGCTTTCAAATACATGTCATGGAACAAACACTGGGAAAGCTGGGGTGGGATTTAAGGACACACGGGGTGGGATTTAAGGACACCGGGGTGGGATTTTTCCTGCACAGACCTTGGCCCTACCTGGGCTGGTAAGATACGAACACATGACCCACAGTGCAGGCTGGGCACGGCCAAGCGAGTGCCATGTGCCAAGCGGCTCAGACTTCAGTCTGCAGAGGAGCTGCTGGCGCCCTTGCTAACAGGCAGGTTCCGGTCTGTGGATCTGAGGAGGGGCCCGAGATGATGCCCACTGGCCAATGTGGAAACGCTGTGAGTGACGAGACGCAGGGAACCCTGGAAGTGAAGGGAGGCGTGGCCTGGAGCAGAGCTGCACAGGTGTGGAGGTGAGAGTCGGCGGCCTGGAGGCGCGAAGGCCAGGGCCTCACCTTGCTCACCACGCTGCTCGGTGACTTGGGAAGTGGCCCCCTCTCCAGGGAAGGCTGTCTGTGAGTCTGTCTGTGATTCTCCAAGTCAATATCCAAGTGATTGGCAGCGTTCCCTCCTCAAATCCCCCAGCCAATTTAGAGACCAGCACGAGGGCCAAGGAGGTGGGCATGGAGGGGCAGTTTGTGGGGGTGGAAAGTGCCACTGAAGACTCACCCCTGTGCACACAGCTGTGCGGGGAGCCCCCAGTGACCATGTCATAGCACAGCAAACTCGGTGTGATGGTCGTTTCGGTGTCCGCTGGGCTGGGCTGCAGCCCCAGCTACTTAACCAAACACTCAGCTAAGTGTTGCTGTGATGGTATTTTGCAGAAGTGACTGACTGCTTCTGAGAAGCTGACCCTTGATAATTTCCCTGCTTCTCCTAATTTCTTTATGAGTGAAAATGCTCTTTTACAGTACAGCACAGTTGTGATGTTACTTCCAGGACACAGAGTTCACGCCACAGTAAACAGGAGCTGTGTGTTTGGAAACTGGCCTGGAAGTCGGGCTGTCAGGAGGGTGGAGGGAGGGCTACAAAACCTGAGTGACACAGAGCACGGCACTCCCCACGTGCTTCCCTCTGAAAAGCCAGACCCTGTCTTTGTGGCTGCCTGTAAGTGGCTACGGAGCTTCAACACACAGTTCTGAAGCTATCGTAGTATTTTTCAAAACAAGGCGCTGCACAGACACAGACTTGTGCTGCCTCCTCTCTGGCCCTCGCCGGGATGTTGGTCAGGGTGGTGAGGGCAGCAGGATGAAATCAAAAGGGCAACTGAACACCTTTGTCGTGAAATGTCTGTGAAGGCTTCTGTTCCGAGCCAGACTTGGACCTGGGCGGAGCCTGACTCTTGGGGTCTGGAGAAGCCACGAAGATGCTAAAATATGACAGGAACCTCCAGACAGTGTCGCCTTCTTTTCAGTCATTCCAGGACCTCCCGTGACTGTCACAATGCTCTGTAGTGGGCCAGGTTCTCATAAGAGAGGAAAGCATGGAGATGCCAGCCCATAGGCAGGGCAGGAAAATGGGAGAAGGGCTCCAAGGGCTGAAAGGTGAGATGGGGCGGGAGCGTCTCGTCACCGATGTCTGCCATCTGACTGCTGGTGGTCTCCACAAGCCCCGAAGCCCGCCCAGCAGCTGCCCTCTCCCGCTGGGCACAGCCCCCACAGCCCATTTCTCAAGGGCGGTCTTCACGTTCGTATCTCGTGTCTTTCGGGAAGAGACGGCGCCCTGTCCTCAATCCCCGAGCACCCCCCGCCCTCCGCTCCACCTGCTTGCCCGAGGCCTGGGCTCTGCGTGCTCCGTCTACCTGCTGCCGACTCACCTGAGCAGGTGGCACTTGCTGTAAACAGCACTGGGTATGGAGATTCGTTGGGTTAACAAAGCTGTAGACCCACTCTCAGAAAAGCAGATCACAGGCAGGAGACACTGAAGAGTCTGCACTAAAACTGTGGCAGTCCGTTAGGCTAGGGTGCCCGGGTGCTCCAGGGAAGCAGAGCCCACGAGAGGGATATGTATGTGTTTAGAGAGAGTGAAGGTGTGTATATGCATATAGAGAATATGTATACATATGGAGGCAGAGGGAGAGAGAGAGATTTACTTTGAGGAATTGGCTTGTGCAATCGTGGGGTGCGCCTGGCAAGTCTGAGAGCGAGAGAGCAAGCTGGAAACGCAGCAGGGTGCCGCTGCCGTCTGGAAGCAGAATTTATTCTACAGGAAACCTCGGTTTTCGCTCTTAAGGCCTCAGCTGATTGGATGAGACCCACACAGATTATCAAGGGTCAGCCCCCTCAGAGGCAGTCACGTCTGCAAAATACCCTCACAGCAGTGCCTAGCAGAGTATTTGATTAAGTAACTGGCACTGCAGCCCAGCCCCGCAGATGCAGAAATGACCACCACGCTTAGTTTGCTGCGTGATGGGATGGTCATTCTAAGACCAAAAAGAACATTTTGTTGGAAAAGGAGCTTGGCAAGACTTTGCAGCCAGCATTCTTGAACTGCACAACCTGAACAGGGTGCGAGTATGGCTCATGCTGTACTTCACGCTGGCTGGCCTTTTGTTCTCAGGCGTCAGTGAGGATTTCGAAAGTACAGTTTGTTCTGCTACAGAGAGTACCTCCAAGACCCAAATTAGCTCATATGCAGTTAGTAAGTAAGGGAACGATACTAACAGTACACAAAAGCACCTCGGTCAGCTTTATAGGGGGGGCCTGGAGTGGTGGCCGCTTGCATCCAAATCTTCTGGCTCAGAGAGGAGCCTGCCCTGCATGGCAGCCCCCAGTTGTCCTGGCCTGGCCCAGCAGTGCCCCATGCAGGGTCCTAGCACCCAGCTCTGTGCCTCCAGGGCTCCTGCCCTGTCCACTGCACCAGCAGCCACTTCTCCCACAAGGCAGCTCAGCTCAACTGCCTCCCTGGTGTCCAGGTCACGAAGTGGTTTTAGAGCCCTGAGTTCTGAGGGCTCTGCAGAAACCGTTTCCCCTCACTGTTAGAGCAAGATGATGTAGAAAGTGGTACTTTTTATAAATGCATATGTCACATGAAGAGTTCTGCTGTGAAATATCTAAACATACCATTCGACATTCCTCTCTTCCTCAGACCTCCCCTTCTCCATATTTCTGGGTATTTTGATGCATTATATAGAACGCTAAAAACAAAGATTCTAATTATATGTAAAGAGTCTTGAAGAAAAAGGAGTCAGAAAACTCATATCTACATTGCAAATTATTGATAAAAACAGAATGTGTGTGTCTCTTTTCAACATTATGTACATTTTCCCTTGCAGAGGCATATCCATTTGTTGGCTCGAAAGAGCTAATACCAGCTAACCCATGTGCCAGGCAACATCAGCAACTGGCAGAAGTCAGCAGCAATCTGATTTCAAGTTACCGCTCCCTGAAGGCCCAGCCATGTGCAGGGGACACTAATCCAAGTAAAGACAATAAAGATCCTGCATGTTGCGTTTTGTCAAAGGCCACCTGGAGCGCACCGCACCGAGCCTGCTGCGTCCTCACTGCCTCTACTCTGTTGCGGACTGCCTTGGAGCCAGGGGGGCTGGAATGTCTTATTCCACTGACATGGAACTTTGCCAATTTACCTAATAAACATTTGCCAGTGCCCCCCACATGCCGGGTCTCATGTTTGATGCTGGAAATGTCACGATGGAAAAGCCCAATCTTGTAAAAAACGCAATCAACAGGCCATGAAAATGCCCCGTTGGTGGATGAAGAGAGAAACCTGCAACATACACAACAGGCAAAAGGAAATTTCTCAACGACTCCAGCCCCGACATTCAACAGGGGGAAATGCATTCAATCCAGTAGGGAGAACCCCAGGTGAAGACAGTTTCCAGAAGCAGAAGTGTCGCAGCCCCGGCACCAAGGTGTGAGCCCAGCTGTGGCCGGGCGCTCCTCTCACCTGGTGTGTGCCTCGTGCAAGGGAACCTGCAGAGACGCCGCTCCAAGACCCGCCAAATGAGGACCTGGAGATGCATGTGGGAGGCAGCTTTCAAAAGGGAAATGAACCGCACACCCACCAGCAGGGAGCAGCTGGGTCAGCTTACGCAGAACTGAGGGAATGGCATGCGCTGCGCCCCAGAAAACGAGTGGAAGATGAAAGAGTTCCATGGAAAATGTCGATGATGCATTTGAAGCAAAAAGGCAGCTAGTTACAGACCTGTATTCATAGCATGATCTCATTTTTAATCAGAAATACATTTGGAGAGAGAATAGAGATTAAACATAGCAGACAGAAAGTGGGAAGGGCTTACTCCAACTACTGACAATACTTGACTCTGGAAAGTTAAATGGAGAATGACAGGAAGTTTAAATGGGATATATGTACACATATTTCAGGGTTTCCAACCTTGGCACTTTCAGCAGTTTAGGCTGGATGTTTCCTTGTGGCGGGCACCGTTGTGGTGTTAAATTAGGTTAAATTGGCTAAAGCTGCCTCCGTACTTTGAGGCCTCAGCCTAACTCAGCATGTCAACAAACTGCAAGCTGACACAGGCGTGTATTCCGGTGACAGGTGGCTGCGTCTCCGCGAGCCAGAGCTGTAACCAATCAGGCTATCTCTGCAGTCACTTCTGCTTTCTGCTATAAATATTCCCTGCCCACCGTGCGCCTGTTTTTGTCCTCAGTGATTCTTGGCTCATGACTCGTTTTTGCTCACTTAAACTCTGTTAAATTTAATTTGTCGAACCTTGTTTTAAACTGCGTGCATGGCAGGGTGTTGACTGGCATCTTGGCCCCCCCATTCAATACCAGTCACATTCCTCCACCAGTTGGGGCAAACAAAAGTATCTCTGTTTGCCAAATGTTCCCTGGGGGCAAGATTGCCTCTGGTTGAGAACCTGAGAAACAGAGATGGGATTTGTGATAATTTAGAAATAAAACGTAATGCAAGGTGGTCAATTCTACTGGCAAGAAACAAAAAATTGCTTGGGAGCGCAAAGGTGGACATCGAATCCACCAACGTCCTTCCCTTCCTTGTGCCTTAGTTTCCTCATCCACAGAAGCAGGGTAAAGCACAGTAGTTCACAAGAATTGTGAGGAAAGTGCCTGGCACATAGTAGGCTCTTAAGGATTGGTAGATCCTTTTTTCCTCCTTAGTCTTGAATCTGGCTCCATCTGTGCTAATTAGGAGCTCCCTTCACCTTGCTTACCCCACTACTCATGCTACATGCACAGTGGAAGCTCAGTGAGACATCCACACACACAGTGGGAGCTCATATCCATGCACAGAGTGGGAGCTCACATCCATGCACACAGTGTGAGCTCACATCCATGCACACAGTGGGAGCTCACATCCACGCACACAGTGCGAGTTCTATCCATGCACACAGTGGGAGCTCTATCCATGCACACAGTGGGTACTCACATCCATGCACACAGTGTGAGCTCACATCCATGCACACAGTGGGAGCTCATATCCACACACACAGTGGGTGCTCACATCCATGCACACAGTGGGTGCTCACATCCATGCACACAGTGGGTGCTCATATCCATGCACACAGTGGGAGTTCATATCCATGCACACAGTGGGAGCTCATATCCATGCGCATAGTGGGAGCTCACATCCATGCACACAGAGCTGATGATATCCATGTACAGAGTAAGAGCTCCTTATGTGCTTACACCTACATCATCAAGCTCATATCCATGTACACAGTGGAAGCTCATATCCATGCACATAATGGGAGCTCATACCCATGCACACAGTGAGAGCTCAGTGGTACATGCCAGATGGTCAGTGGAGCAGAGTCATGACTGGGAAAACTCAACTACTTTAGAAAAAAACACAGTGGGAGAAGTCTATGTGACTTCAGAGCAACACAGTAGTCTTGTGTCTATAAAAGGAACATAGTGAACATTTAGAAGAAATTATGGTTATCTTATTTACTGAAAAAGGGTCTTACAAAAATAGATGGAATGTTTAAAATTAACACTAAATAAGAAGAATTTGCTAATTATCAATATGAAATATTAAATGGTCTGAAGGAACCAGAGGAAGGAAATGGCAGAGCAGAAATCACATTAATGTCCCAAGGAGACCCATTAACAGAATTGTACTTTGCCATTGGAAATGGATCACTAATTAAGAACAGACTGTCGGTGGTGCAAGCAGCTTTGTGCACAGAGACTTAAAGCAGAAGTCATGAAGTTGGATGTGCGTGAAGAGACCAGCTGCATGACCCAGGCTGTGAGGCGACTTTCCATGCCTTGGTTTTCTCCCAAAAAAAAAAAAAAAAAAAAGATAATCTTGCCTAAATCTCAGGTACAGGGGAAAAAAATGTCAATTTATCTATAAAGTTAAATGGTATTAACAATGAATCAAAAGGTAATAAAGGATATGGAATCAATAAAACAAAATTTTAAAACTGTGTTGATGAAGGTAGGCTCATTTAATGCACACTAGTTGCTCTATAAAGTAGTATACAAGTTTTGAAAAGCAGTTCTGTAGTTCTAGCTGTTATTTGACAGAAAATGTCTGTACACTTTGACCCGCTGTTTCCAATAAGTCATAAGAAAATAATCTGTAACTCTAGGTTATTCTTTCATAGAAAAGTCTCCCACCTTCTATTAACACTCTGCTTTATCACCCACCGGGGGGCTGGTGGTGGGTGCAGCCCACCCAGGATGCAAGCAGTAGGGGCGAGTCTCTGTCAATCATTTAAAAACAATAATAAAACTAACTAAAAGCTGGGATTCTTTGCTTTATGTACTAGATTTTTAAATCATGCCAAGAAAAAATATTGCTCCCTAAAAAGGCCTTTTGTTAGCATAAGTTCAAAATAACTGTTGAGGTTACTATTGAGTTTTAAAATATATTTAATATTCAAATTCACATATTGTAACATGCATTTTTTTGAGAAAAAGTCTCACTCTAACCCAGATACATGGGGAGGTGGGAGAGCAGGAAAGAGGTGGGAGGGTCATCTGAGTCCAGAAGTCAAAGCTGCAGTGAGCCATGATTGCGCCACTGCACTCTAGCCTAGGCGACAGTGTGAGACCCTGTCTCAGAAAAAAAAAAAAAAGGAAGAAAAGAAGGAAAAATGGAAGGAAGGAAGGAAGGAAGGAAGGAGCAGGAGAGAGATAAAGAAAGAAAGAAAAGAAAGAAGAAAAAAAGAAAGAAAAGAAAGAGGAAAGAAAGAAAGAAAAGAAAGAAAGAAAGAGAAAAGAAAAGAAAGAAAGAAAGATAGATTAAAAATGGTCGAAGGTATGAACTGTTAGGTGTAACATTTTTGTTTGGAAAGTGCAAATTTAAGTCATGCAATATGTTTGAATAAAGTTTACTGAATTTCAGTGTCTTCAACATTGAAATGTATCACTTTCCAAGTATTAGTTGTTGCTTTAAACATAATTTCAAGAAAATCATCATCCTCACTGAGCTTTTCGTAAGTGTTAACTGAAAATGGTCTTTGACGTAGAGCAGGGTGCAGAAAGGTGAGTGGCCATGGGTGCCAAACGCAGCAGGAACCCCATATGAGCCCAGGAGAGGGGCCCAGCTTGTGCAGCAGACCAGCCAACTCTGCTGCTGGAACTGTGGAGGAACAAAGGGGAGTTAAGAGGTCGTTAGAAAAGAGACAGACTGTAAATGGTAAAGCCACAATGTGCTTTTGCTTTTAATGAAATCTTGAGCATGAAATAGGAAAGATGAGAGAAGTGAACCTAGTCCAAGAATGATTGTTTGTGCCTTTAGAAAGGAAGCAAGGATGCAGCAAAGGAGGAAGGGAATATGTGGTTGTGGACCCACAAACAAACCAACCACCAACACACTTGCAAAATCGTGAATGACTCTTGGTATGAATATTATTGCAAGGTAATTTTCAGAAAACAAAATCAGATTTTAAGCATTCCTGTAAGAAGGTCAAGGAAAGAATAATTGCCAATTTATCTGTAGAGAAAGAAAACGTGGTAAATTTAAAATGGTAAATTAAGAATACCACTCTTCTAAAAATGTACACTTTTAACTTGCAACTGATACATGATAATACTACAGTAACAAATAACAACTATTATTAAGCAATTAACAATCGCTAAATGCTTCTGTAGTTCCTCCTTTTGGAGGCCAGCAGTTCAAGACCTCATCTCTACCAAAAACAAAAAAGAAAGAATTAAACTATATACAAAAGTACAGATGAAATAATGTGATGTCTGGAGTGGGTATAATTGTGTTCCCCAAAAAGATATATTGAAGACCTTCCCTATGTTACCTGTGAATGCAACTATATTTAGAAATTGGGACTTTGCAGACGTAATAAAGTTGAGATGAGGTCCTCTGGGTCAGGGTGGGCCTTAATTCCAGTGTGACTCTCCAGTCATATCTAATAAAAAAAGGGAATTTGGGCTCAGGTGCAGAGGATGCAGGAAGCCCCACTGGGTGGAGGCTGAGGTGGGGACTGGAGGGCACGTCTACAAGTCAGGGAGCTCCAAGGACGGCCAGCAGCCACTGGGAGTTGGGCAGGGCCTGGAACAGGTTCTCACCCAAAGCCTGGGAAGGAACCAACCCTGCCAACACCTTGATCTCAGACTTCAGGCCACCATCACTGAAGGGAAATAAATTTCTGTTGTTTTAGCCACCTCGTCTGCAGGGATTCTTCACGCAGACCTAGGAGACTGATACGTGCCTGACATGTGTTCTCCAGTAAACGAAGGGAGAATTACGGATGAAGCTGGAGGAACTGTGGATCCATAGTCGTGACAACAGGGTGATGGCTTCCAGGGAACAGTTTGTGCAACTTACCATTTCATGTTTTCTAATATAAGCAAATAAGCATATATATTTCTTCTTTTCATGGACAAATGTTTCCAACATTTTACATGCTTTTCTTCCTCTTGTTTTTTCCCTTAGCATACGCTAGAGATATTTCTCACTCATTTTTGTAACTGCATATTTTTACGTTGTGTGAAAATGCTGTATCTCTTCCTCTTCAATCTCATACCTGGGACACAAGCTGGGACAGCCAGGCTGTTTTCTAGCTTGTTTACTTGCAATTCTATTGCAAACTGAGCCCCATACGTCATCTACTATCTGTGCTCAGGAGGCTAAATCCCCAGAGGCAGGATTCTTTTTCTAGGGAAAAGTGATATAATATTTGGCCAGATATTGCAAAACTTCCCACTCACACCAGTTTAGCATTTTGCGTTCCCACCAGCTTGTAAAAGAACGCCCTGTCTTATAGTCAACAGAAGAGGCTACTTTTTTAAAGAAATGATTGTATTTTAGTTTAGTTTTGTGTTTTTCTTGCAATGAATGAAGTTCAGTATTTAAAAAAAAAAATTTTCTTTATGAACACTATGTTCATTTACTTAATGTATTTTTGTGTGCTTATTGATCTTTCTGTTCTGTGGTTTTAGAAGTTCTTAATGTAGATGGACTGCCAACCCTTTGTGTGTGATATAACTTGTCAATATTTTCCATTTATCATTAGCTTATGCTTTTTACCACGCAGATATTTTTCATATAATTAAACCTACCACATTTCCTCTATTGCCTCTAGATTTTGAGTCATGCGGAATAAAATAATAGATCTATGTTTCTGTAGAGAGGTTCATCTCCTGCATTTCGATATGATCCATTTGGAGATTATCTTAGGATACACTGTGAGGAATGGGTCCAGTTTTGTCTTTTCACTAAACACCGTTCCTTGTGCTCACATGGGAAGGGGCTAGAATTCTCCACGTTCTGAAGAGCTTCTGTGCACAGCCTGGTGACTCCGAGCGTGGCAAGAGAACCCTCCTGGAGGCTGGCTGGAGATGCAGAATCTCAGAGCCCACCCAGACCTGCTGAGCCAGAATCTGAATTTTAACAAAATACTCAGGAGGTTCCTACATTTGAGAAGATTCAAGTTCGATAAGGACTAATATTCAAAAGAGAAGTTTTTCTTTTGGCTTTTTACCCAAAATAATAGGCAGATTAAAAAATAAATACTGCCTTCCATTAATCTCGCCAAACTAAGACGGCACACTGACACCTTTTCAATTAGGGACCCCACTGTACGATGATCGAGTCTTAATGTTCGTATGAAAATCATGGAAGACGACAAAGGTGCCCCTGAGCCTAAGGCTTAGCAAACCCAACAAGGACTCCCCTCCCCAATGTAACTTAGACTTGCTTATACCACAATTACCCATTTTTAAGTTGCCATTTTTGAACTTCATAAACACACTATATTTTATATAGTCTTAAGTGATAAAGTTTCACTCAATACTATGTTTCTAATATTTATCCACATCATGAACAACTATAGTCTATTCTTTTTCACTAATGTATACTACTATACTGTGTAAATGTACTTAAAATATTTATATATCCTCTTTTTATATTCTGAGATGTCCCAATATTTTTCACCAATGTAAATCATTACAAATTGTACTTCCAAAAGCAGTTCTTTTTATCTGTATATTTCATTTCAAAAGTGTGCTAGAATTTTTCTCAGGTGTATATTTAGGAATAGAAACGTAGGGTAGGAGAAGGTATGCAAGCTCATGTGATCATGCACGTTGACTTTTGATCATGCAAAGGGCCACACGGATTCATACTCCCCGAGTAGTGTGGGAGCGCAGCCCCTGGCCAGTGTCACGCACGGGTGACCTTCATCAGATCAGGGCTTGTGAACTGACATCTATCTAGTCAAACGTACTGACTTTGGTTATCCAATTACTTCACGTTATGCTTATAAAAACTGTTTGATATTTTTAGATTTCAAAATGGTTACTTTTTATTTAATGCTTCTATCCTCTTGAATTAGTAAAAATAATTCACCTTTGTGGAACAAAAGACCCAACTTGGAGCATCTTAAATATGTGGAGACTTTTTTTCCCCAAATAATAGGAAGTCAAGAGAGACACAGTTGGTGGCACTGCTTCATCTCTGCTGTGAGGAGACAGATCTTACAGTCACTTTTACGAGCTGGGCTACGTTCTCACGGAGCATCGAGGCCCAGGGAGCCCTGAGAGTCAGCGGCCGCCCAGGCCCTCCTCGCCCGTTGTGGTTCCTGGAGCTGTCCTTGTAGGATGTGTGTGAGGACGTCCTGTCCCACTCTGTTCTTCTAGGTGGTCAGAGAATTTAAGAGAAAAACAGGAAGCTGTTTCTCATGAGTTGAAGCCTGTGTGATCCACTAATGATTATATTTCATCCCTATTTTATTTTCTGAAATTTCTGTTAAACTCAGATAGTAGCTTATCTGACAATTTCAGTTTCCCAGGGGCTGAGTACTGGGTTTTTTCTCTGTGCCCTCATGGTTTTAACAGCACCTTTGGAGGGACGGGTCATGACTGGGAGTGGCGCCCGCTTAGGGCCCTTTTGCGGCGCCTCTCCTGCTCCTGCCTGCAGCGTCACCTCCCCCTGGCGCGGGCACAGTCCTGTGTGTATCTCGTCACCCCGCAGGCTGCAGGATCCTGAGCCCAGGATGCGAGTGAGTCTTATTTCTTCCCCTGCATGGTCCAGACAAGGGCCTGCGCTCCGGATCTTTATATTTAAGCATGTGGCCAGGGAAAGGAACACACCAGGCTGTGATAACCAGACTTCCTCTCTCCAGTGAAGAAAACAAGCAAAAAATACAGCGATTAAAACTAAAATGCATGGCTTGATTGTTGAGTCTTCTTTTATCATGGAATTCATTGCTCCTATAGGTCATCCAGTGCACAATAAGGGACCTCACTACACATAAAAATGAAACAAAATGTTCTCTTGTCCGCTAGTTTGATTTGGTTATTACAGCAGCTCTACTTCAAATTTTAAAAAATAGAAATTGGGGGAAAGCGATGCTTCCGTGTGCCCTTCAAGCTCACGCTCGGGGTGGCTGCGGCTTCCTGTTTACCAGCCCTTGCCTGGGCCATCCATTTGCCGTCTCTGCCACCGGCCCACAGCCCGTTTATAAAAGAGATTTCTGTTTACCGCCTGCTATTTAGAGTTCTTCCATCAAAGTTCGATTTGCAGTGTTTAACTCCATTATGTTGTCCTTTTCCTTTCCACCGTTTCCCCGGACTCAGTGGCGTTCAGATGAGCGTGGCTCACCTATGCCCACGTCTCCCTGTCCACTGTCACTGGCGGCCGCTGACCTCGCTCTGCGGTGCCCCTGGCAGGCCCCCCTCCTCAAACAGTGGGGTGGAAGCCTTGCAAACTGGGGCAGAGCTGGAGCCACTGGCCAAAGGGCAGCAGGGAGCCAGCTGCATGGGTTAGATCCATGCAGTGCTGCTTCCTGCCCAAGAGCACCTGTGTGGCTCAGTTATTTTCCTGTCTTTACCAGCACCTGGCACAACGCTTTCTACACCCTTTGCTGAACAGAATTAAAATCCAAATGTAATCTTTGATGATGGTTACGAGACATGTCTTGCCTAGAGGATGAGTGAATATGGCCCAGTGTATTAGTCTGTTCTCACATTGCTTTTAAAAAAAAATGCTGGTGACTGGGTAATTTAAAGAACAGAGGTTTAATTGACTCATAGGTCCACAGGTTGTACAAGAAGCATGGAGGCTTCTGCTTCTGGGGAGGCCTCAGGGAACTTCCAATCATGGCAGAAGGCGAAGCGGGAGCCAACTTGCCTTTCATGGCTGGAGCAGGAGGAAGAGCAAGAAGGGAGGTGCCACACACTTTTCAAAACCAGATCTCATGGGAACTCACTCACTTTACAGCACCAAGGCAGGTGGTGCTAAAGCATTCATGAGAACTCCACCCCCATGACCCCACCACCTCCCACCAGGCCTCAACACTACGGACTAGAATTCAATGTGAGATTTGGGTGGCGACAAGTCTCACATCTCTGCCTGCGGGGCCCTGTGCGTGCGTGTGGGGCCCTGTGCGTGTCTGCGGAGCCCCTGCGTGCCTGCGGGGCCCTGTGCGTGCCTGCGGAGCCCCTGCGTACCTGCCGGGCCCTGTCCGTGCCTGCGGAGCCCCTGCGTACCTGGGGACCCTGTGCGTGCCTGCCGGGCCCTGTGCGTGCCTGCGGAGCCCCTGCGTACATGCCGGGCCCTGTGTGTGCCTGCGGGGCCCTGTGTGTGCCTGCGGAGCCCTGTCAGGGAGCTACAGGGTCACCCTTCAAGACTCTCATGCATGAGATGGGGCCACTGTCCTGCCAGGGAACTGCAGGGACACCCACTGGCACTCTCATGCATGAGATGGGTTATCTCATTTCACCCATGCACTAAAGTAGGAAAGACAGACTTGCAAGGTTTAATATCACTTGGACAGATGTGGTAGCGGCTCCAACCCTGCTTGTGGAGCTAGAGCCCGTGACAGCACTCGAAGGATGCCCCTAGGGCGCCTGTGATGGCAGTAAGCAGGGCCCCAGAAGAGGCTCCCCAGGCACATCCCTGTCTTGTTTCTCCTGGTCACTTGGTGCTATGCCGGCACAGCGCCCTGCTGCTGAGTGGGATCCCTACCATGAGAGAGCAGCTGAGAAGGAGACTCGGGCTCGGCTCTGAGGGAAAGCAAAGGCGGGGAGCAGAGGCGAGGCCTGGGCCCGGAGTGAAGAGACCAACGTCAGCCGAATGCTAAGCCACAGCCGCGCCAGGCGTAGTCCTGGGCCCACCTCGGCCATACCCCACCTCTCGCCTTGGAAATGGAGGCAGCTCTCCTCTATTTCAGAGCGCTGGGGACATCGTACATCATTCCAACATTTCTGTCACGTTTTTCAGTAGCACCCCATGATCAGACACGGCCTCGTTGTCCTTCAGGCTGGCTGCTTCCCAAGCCTTACAGAGACTGAGAGAATGGCGTCCGAAAAACTAGAAAAGCACATTTCATTTGCACGTTCCTTGATAATGTAATATATTACAATAAGTCATGGTGAGAAACTTTACATTCAAGTCTGTTCAACTTTGTTGTTGTGTGTTCTTGTACAACAATCAGGGGAAAAGTGAATTTTTAACATTGCCTTTATGGCCTCAGGCTTCCATAATTTGGCTTAAAAAAAATCTGTTATTTTTATGATTGAGTCTTCTACTCCATCGTAGCTGTGGGTGATGGTGAACTCACCCCGAGAACACCATGTTCTGAGGCCTCCAACCCTGCCTTCAAACCATCACACAGGTGTGTTAAGCTGTACTTTTCACCATGGAACAGGTTTCTCCCCAGTGCTGTGTGAAGCTTCTTTTATAAGCATGTATAAGCTCCACCCATTCACAAGGGAGGAGCCCTCGTGACCTAATCAACCTCTGAAGGCCCGGCTCTCAAGGCTACTGCATTGGAGATTAAGCTTCAACAAAATTGTGGGAACACTCAGGCCTGGCAAAGAGCGAGTGGACGGGAAATTTGGGGAAAACACAGCTTTACCAGCTGTCTGACTCATATGAGCTAAGACACCACTTAAAAGGAGAAAAGGTCTTTGTTGGAAGCCAGGGAAGGAGAGCAAAAGAAAGATAAAACACATGGAAAGCACGATACTTGTTTTTTGGAGAGGCATCATGAGCAGTTAAAATAAATAAACTTTCCTGCTAGGACAGGCTTCAGTCCACGCCATCCTCCCCATGAACTAACCACATTCCACGGCCAACTCACCTAACTCTTTAGGCCCATTTTTTTTTCATCTGTAAAATTCCATTATTGTGATAAGCATGACTAAAGCTTACACATCTGAAAGGCACGTTTCAGTTGAGAAACAGCCCGTCAGTGGAAATATTTCCTCCTTTATTCGCTGTGCTGACCCCTTTCCCAGCCTCCACAATTTCACATGTTCATTGCAGACTCTCCTGCTTCTTGCTGTTCCTGACGCGATGAGCCTGGATTGGACCCGGCCAGGATTTCGTGGTTGTCCTTTGCCACGACTGGGTTCCAGGAGGAGGCTGCCCCCCTCCACTCTGACCACCTTGGCCATAGAGGTGATTGTTGAGGTGGGGGAGGCATTTGAGCAATAATGAGGGTTTCTCAAGTGGGAGGAAAATTAAAATGTCTCCTGCTGAGTCCTAGATTTGCCCCACAACAGCAGCAGAAGCAGCCCCAGCAGGCTCCCCGACCCCTGACTGGACTCCACACCCCGAGGGCCAACGCTCCCAATTCAGTCAGTCTCCAACCCCTGCAACATGAGCTCATGGAACCTGCTAGGTTCATGGAATAAGCTCATGGAACTTGTTTTAGAATGTTATTTCTGTATGTACTTTCTCAGGGCCATGAGTCCCCGTGGGCGTGAGTCAGGCCGTACACCTCGCCGGATGGGAAGTGCCTGTCGTGGGTGCTAGTGATCAGGAGGCGTCCAGTAAGTGACGAATGCACAGATGGACACGTGAAGAAATGGGTGCATGAATAAATGAATTTGTTAAGAAATTGTTTCGTACATTCACTGTCTTTCAGGCTTGAAAACTGATCCTTCATTTTATATTAGCAACCCAAAATCATCTGTAAAACAGGGTAATTTTATTTCATTTTGGGAGACACACTGAACTTTGGTTTTTAAGAATGTTATGATAAGTGAAGTCCAAATAGTTTCAAAAACTGTTTTTATGTAGCTTTTGTTAAATATTCCTCTAATAATAATTCGTGTGGGTGGTGTCTGATTAATGGGTAAATCACATGTGCCCAGATAGAAATCCAAATCCTAATATTCATGTAGATTACATTTTATCACGTGCCGGGTAAGAGTGGGAAGTAGAGAGAGGAAGTCAGGAAGAGGCAGGATGTGCACTCGGGCCAGGCAGCCCTCAGCAGAGGCTGCCACCAGGAACACACAGCCTTCAACAGAGGCTGCCCCGGGGTCACGCAGTCCTTGGCAGAGGCTGCTACCAGGAACACACAACACTCAGCAGAGGCTGCCCCCGCGGCCACACAGTCCTTGGCAGAGGCTGCCACCAGGGACAGCTCCGTGTGCACCTCCAGAGACACAGACCTGACTTGGGCAGGACAGCAGATGTTCCAGGATGAAAGCATTTCCTGCATTGTCAAGCCATTCGCATTTGCCGTGGGGCTTTGATTTACCTTTCAGTTTATCGCTTCTCAACAACCCCTTCATTAAGCAATTCTTGTATTTTTGGCTCTCCAGGGTTAAAATTCGAATCCTCTTTTGACAAATAAGGATACCCAAGTGTTTAGATTTAAGGAGCTCACCAAGGCGTACACATAGCTGGTGAGGACAGACGGGGTCCTGGTGCCGAGTCCAGTGTACTCCACGGCCATGATGCAACCTGTGAGTTTGCGTGTTAAGCAACCCTTGGTTTAGGGACCCACTGCAGCTGGATCGGTGAAATCCTTTTACTTCAAAGTAACAGCTATTGGATACCCCCGCTACTCATTCTCAATGATGTCACCTGTTATGGGAGACAGGCATAAAAACATAGCGCCATCATGTGGCTCATGGAATGACGAGAGGGTCTTTGCCTTTTACAGATGCATTAGCACCAAGAGGCCGGCTTGTCCAGCTGGAAATGGCTTTGTGAGGTGAAGACACACAGCTATAAGCTTCGTGGGGCATCTGTACCACTGCACACAGCTGGTGAGGAGCCACACATGAGCTATTTTGCCCAAAGCATCGATGGCATGGCTCCCGTTGCAATCCAGCAACAAGATGCATGGTGAAGAGTGGCCGCTGTCCCCATGGAGATGAGCCGTGTGACCCACAGACCAGCCAAGGAACCAGCTTCCTCACCGTGAGTAATGCACACTGTTTTCCGCTGTCTCCCCTGGTGGGAGGAGACCCTAAACAACAACATCAGGGTATGTAAATCACTAACCATGTGCTCTTCAGGAGCGGAGATTCTCACCACGGCATGGCACTCCTCTTCCTGGACATGGGGTGAGGCTGCGTTCCCTAGCCCCTCGCTGTGAGGTGCAGCTGTGTGACCAAGTCCTGGCCAGGAGACTGTGAGGGAGAGCGATGGCCACCACCTCTAGACCTCCTCTGAAATCCCACCACTTCCCCTCAGCTGCCTCGTTTATATCCACCTGCAGACGTCCACGAAGCTACTGGAGCCCAGGGGAGGATCCCAGATTCCTGGGCGGTGGTGTGGAGCACAGCCCTCACCTGGCCCATGTTTGACAGCCATGCAAGTGAACAATACATTCTTAGTTTGGTAAGCCACTGAAATTCGGAGATGTTATTACAATAGTGAGCCTACTCTGAGGAATACATCGTGTCTTTTATTTCCTATAACTTTAAACTCTTAGAAACTTGGAAATTACCGATTCTCATCTTTTATTAACCATGACTTAGTTTAGCAGAGTGGATAGAAGCAATAACAATATCCGAATCTGTGTGGGGCTCTCCAAGACGTGGCCTGGGGAAGCCAGGCAGGGTGCAGCAGCTAACAGAATATCTTTAGGTCTTTTTTGCCTAACAATGATTAAATGTCTGCCACATAGCTGCCGAAGGTGCAGGTAGAAACAATACTTAAGTATTGCAGGAAAACAGGTGTTACCCACCAATGTAGTCAGGGTAGAACTTAGTAGGATGGGAAGCATTGGAGCAAGCTGAGCTCCTGGCACCGAGTTCCCAGCTAGACAGGGATAGTCCATAGGACAGGACCCCATCGGGGGCAACAGTGATTCTCAGCGAAGTGCACGCTTGCAATTGAGACGATGCAGATACTCACAGAGAAGCACGTGAGCAGGTGTCCATCAGGCACCCAGCTTCAATCTGCAGTGTTCGATATGAAAAAATAAAGATATTCAAGGCATGAGCTCACCTTCAGGCAGTGTGAAGTTGAATTGGGGACACAAGATTAATACAACTGAAACAACACTAAGCAAAATTAGAGAGAAGAAATACAGTTCTCATCTGCCCCTCACCACGAAGGCCACATGACATCACGCAGTGAGCCCTACCCAGGCAGCAATGAGGTGGCCATGCCTGAGCTGGGCCTCGCAAGAACCCTGAGCCCTGCAGAGCCAAGAAAGGGCAGAGGAGGGTCTGTGGGAACGGAAGCCCCTCGAGGCAATTCCTCCCAGACCCTTCATTTCCCGATCAGCACAATAAATGCAGCATTGGGTGTGACTCCACAGTTTCGTGAAGGTAAACTGAGAATACTCATGAACGTGCCTTCTAGAAGGAAAGCATGTGCATATCTATGGCTTGTAATTACCCGCTTCCTACACTGAATTCCTGGACAACAGGGCCATACCTTTCACCTTTGAATCCACAGAGACTAGAAGAATGCCCGGCCCAAAGCAAGCAGTCACTACGTATATTCTAACTTATTAAAAAGTATGAATGGACGAGTGAAACTTTTTCTATTTCTTTTTTTTTTTTTTTGAGATGGAATCTCCCTCTGTCGCCCAGGCTGCAGTGAGTGGCACGATCTCGGCTCACTGCAAGCCCCACCTCCCGGATTCACGCCATTCTTCTGCCTCAGCCTCCCGAGTAGCTGGGACTACAGGTGCCTGCCACCGCGCCCGGCTAATTTTTTGTATTTTTAGTAGAGACGGGGGTTTCACCGTGTTAGCCAGGATGGTCTCGATCTGCTGACCTCGTGATCTGCCCACCTCGGCCTCCCAAAGTGCTGGGATTACAGGCGCGAGCCGCCGTGCCCGGCCTTCTATTTCACATTAGATGAAACTTCTGGTGAGATTAAAACAACATGCCTTGTTCAGCGTAAGAATCACCCTTCCTCTATCCCCTCTTCTGGACAGACCCCTTCACAGCAAAACCCACGTGAACCTCGTCTAACTGCAGGCCGTGCACAGCAATGTCTCCAGGCAAAAGTTTTTAATTTTCTTTGGTTTGGGAATTTTATTTTATATTGGACTGAGTAACTCAGTTTCAAGGGGCTAGGTCTCCAACATGTTACAGTTCATGGAAAGGACACATCTGGAGTGTAATTTACAACGTATCTGGGCACATATGGTTTAAAAGTTATTTGTGAATGCTATACTGTGGGTCTTTTACCTTAAAATTATGTAGCGTTTTCAGATTCAAAAGCAAGTGTTTGTGAGTCAGCTCTCACCATTTGTCTCAGTCTCAAAAGCAGACTGAGAGACCCTGGGAGATTATGTTAACTGACTGTTTTCCTAGCAAGCAGTGGTATTCTAAAGGGGACTCAGCATTCGGAGGAAAGAGAAGCCTGGATGTTCAAGGCATGTCCTCTGGTTTCAGAGGCTTTCAAGCCCAGTGGGATTCACTGCAGCATCCCCAAGCCAGCCTCATCTCATGACTTGGTTTTTACAAAAATGTGCCTAGAAATATTGAGAACTGGGAGTTTAAAATTCAAAACTTCAGCTAACTCTAGAAAGTCTTATCATGGATGTAGAGACAGCTCTTCAGAGAACTGAGGGACTGACAGAGCTTCTACAATTCCAATTTCTATATAGGACTTCAACAACAACAAAGAGAAAAGCAAAAAACAAAAAAGCGGGGGAAGGCTAAATCCCGAGTGATGAATACACAGACAGGAAGAAGACAGAAAACCCAGCTTTTCTCAGAGAACACGAAGTTCAGGAAGTCCACAGACTTGAGAACATGAAGATCAGGAAGTCCACAGACTGGGGACTGCGAGCTTTCCAGTTGGGTTCTGTGGCCACATGGGTGGCGGGACAGCGTTGACTTTTGTGTGATACTATAATAGATTCCGTAAACTATACTTTTGTTTTTTAACTTTTAAGTTCAGGGTACAAGCTCGGGTTTCTCACACAGGTACACTGTGTCATGAGGGTTTGCTGTACAGACTCTCTCATTACCCAGGTATTAAGCCTAGTGCCCATTCGTTACTTCTCCTGACCCTCTCCCTCTTCCCGCCTGCCACCCTTTGACAGGTCCCAGTGTCTGCTGTTCCCATCTATGTGTCCCTGTGCTCGACCATTTACCTCCCACTTACAAGTGAGAACATGCGGTGTTTGGTTTTCTGTTCCTGTGTTAATTTGCTAAGGGTAGTGATTGCCAGCTTCATCCACGTCCCTGCAAAGGACATCATCGCATCTTTTTTATGGCTGCATAATACTACACTTTCAATCCTATAATTTTTAGGATTCTATGTTGAATGCATGTGTATTCACAGATGCTGCAGCGTACATCTGTCTTTTCCTCAGGAAAAAGACCAGGAATCTGAAAGGACGTCGAGGAGCGGCCGTGAACACCCCGTGTGCCATGAGATCATGGAGACCATGACACGGTGGGGATGCTGGATAAACTGACCACATCTTACCCTCCCAGGGACACAGTTCTCTTACTGGACACAGGAAAGCATTCATTCACTCATTTTACAAAATATATTGCTTTTCTGTAAAGAACACAGGACTATAAAGATATATTAAATGTAGCCCCAGCTGCCCCTAGGAATGTTACCGAGACAGACCAAAACCAAAATACTAATAATAACACCAACCAACTAGACACGCAAACAACCAAAACACTCACCCTTCCCCACGCTGAGGGAAACAGCGGGATTGTAGGGACAGGTGTCCAAACAAGACTAGGTGCTTAGGGATGGTTTAGTAAAAAGTAGAGCTAGAGAGAAACCTTAAAGGAGATAAATAAGCTAGCAAGGGGAAAACACTAATTGCTGGCATTCCAGGAAAAGGAAATACCACTTCTAGAGACACAAATTTACGTAAATGGCGGCATATTTGCAGAATATAAATAATTTCGGTGAATAAAATACACCAAATTAGATAAATATAGCTAAATAGTATAAGCTTTATCCTAAGGGCTGTGGAGAGTCATGAAAAGGACCTCACCTTATATATATATATAAGGTGGAAACTCACTCATGTGGCAGGCGGCCTGGGGAGAATCTGGGTGGGACGTGTCTGGAACGTCATTGCACTTGTGTTAAGTAATGACCACTGGGGTGAAGACTGGGAAGAAATTCAGAAGGAACTTCACGTATACAGGATTTGACCTGGGTCTGTAGGGCAGGGAGGCCGCAATCATGCAATGTTTGGAGTCGGCTATATGGAGTCCCAGCGTTTGGGGTCATTCAGGAAATGCTCATAAGGGAACAGGAGGAGGAAGAGCAACTTCTCTGTTCTGAGGCTGACACACCCGATCCGCGCCTGGTGCTCACACTGACCTTCTGCCCACAGACCCACAGAGCTGTGCGGCATCAGCCCCGGTAAGGGTGCTTGTCTCGCTTGCTTTAATCTGGGCTTCCTGTAGGCAGGCACCTTCTTAGGTGTTCAGTAAATGTTTGCTAAGGAAACAAACAAATGGATACATTCCTCTCTTGCCTTGTGTACATCTCACAGTAGAAAAGTGTGGACTTCCCAGTTTGTAATTAGCTTTCGTGAAAGTTACCACACTTCTCTTTCCTGATAAGAGTATTTTGTGAATGAATGTGGCATCACAGTCCATAGGGCTTAATACAGCAGCAGCAAGGGAACCACAGCTGCCTCTAAGAGCTCTCCGGTTCACACTGAGGTGAATTTCCTTGTTCACCTGTTATCTCAGCCAGATTATCTGAAATGTTCTTCATCTCTCAAAGCAGCCACACAATTAGGTAGAGGCAAGACCCCAATAAAAAACAGATGCTGCCTGCTTCAGAAACAAGGCTTTCTTGGGAACATAATTTCAAGGTCTGAAGCATGAGTTATTTCCCCAAAGCAATAGAATTGTTGATCATGTTAGATTCCCAAGAACATTATTTTTAAAAGCCTGCTGACAAAATTGGTTAGTGTATTTCAGCCCTGGCAGGCGCTTAGTCAGAATGGCTTTACCCTCCAGGGAAACACAGAAGGTGGAAATGCACAATTATTAGGATTGAGGTCACCGACAAAGCTTCTCTCATTGAAAAAAAAATTTAATATAAATATATAAATTGCATGCACACATACATATGAAGTGTAGTTAATTTTCATTTTCCATTTCATTTCAAGATGCATTTTTGTTTTCTGACAAATCTGTTCTTGTAACAATCCTTCCTATTATAATACAACAGCTTTATAATGTCTTTTAAAGCATTAAAAGCAAACTCAGAAATGTTGTGCCTTTTTACCTACCATTTTAACCTATTTTGTCCATCCTTGGTCTTAAAATACTAACTTTAGCAATCAGGCAAAATCATCATAGCTCAGGTATCCCATTTAGCAATGACATCAAGTGGCGATTTACCCTGAAATTGTATAAAGACCACACAAGCACCCAATGAGAGTGCTGTCATCAGAGTGGTAGGGCGGGAGCTTTCTGCC
This sequence comes from Colobus angolensis palliatus, assembly GCF_000951035.1. Taxonomy (NCBI): domain Eukaryota; kingdom Metazoa; phylum Chordata; class Mammalia; order Primates; family Cercopithecidae; genus Colobus; species Colobus angolensis. Next base: position 13,280,456 of record NW_012118821.1, read on the forward strand.
AACATCTGCCCGCAGAAGCAACAAGTTTTACAACTAACCACACAAGAGAAGGTCCAGCACACTGAAAGAACAAAAAATCCAATAATGAATGCTTTGAAGTGGGCAAAAAGCACAGTTTCAGCTTATCTGCCTCACTCCTTCTGCCAGGCAGCATAGCTCAGTGCCAAGGGGGACCCCTCAGCCCATGATCTCCCTGATGGGGGAAAGTGAGAGTATAGTGAGCAAGCACCCAGTCCCCCAGCCCTGGAGGACACCGCCCAAGAGGCCCACCTTTTTCTTGCCCCACCTGGAACACTGCAGTTAACAGCACAGCTGTGTGGTTGGGCGATACTGGGAGCAGAGAAGAGAGATGCGTGCTCCACCAACACCCTGCAGACTCCACGAGGAAGCCCACCCATGAGTCACCTAGGACACCCACATGTGGATCCCCCCAAACCGGCCCATGGGCACCCCAAGGGCTACATACAACTCACCTCCCCCTGTACCTAAGCTGGCTTCCCAAGCATGCCCCTGCAGACAGCGAGCGCAAGCATAACAAGCAGACACCCAGCTCAGCTCTGCAGAATTTGGAGAAGACACACATACATTAGCATTTCAGGGCATCACACTGGAGAAAACAAATGGGAGGCTTTTAGCACGTGTCCTGGACTTTGCAGAATCAGAAGGCATACAATCTTAAGAACTTCCTGCCAAGAAGGAATATGAGGGGTTAAGCAGGTGCATCCACAGAAAAGATCTAAAATAGCCTCAGAATCCACAGCAGAGCTGACTGGTGGAGGTATTTCTCTCCTTAAGCAAGTCAGTAAAGACTGGAGGAGGTGATCGCTTCTTCAAATGTGCCAACAGCAATGCAAGAAAGACTTGGAGGGACATGAAACAATCAAGGAAACATGACACCACCAAAGGAGCATAATAATATTCCTATAACCAACCCTAGAGAAATGGAGATAGACAAACTGCCAGAAAAATTCAACATAATTGTGTTAAGGAGGCTTGGTGAGCTACAACAGAATACAGACACTCAACGAAATTTAAAAATAATCCATAAACGAAATAAGAAGCTCAATACAGATATAAAAATCCTTTTTAAAAACAAAAGGAAAGTTCTGGAGCTGAAGAGTAAATTAATAGAAGTTTAAAAGGCAATGGACAGCATCAAGATCTGGCTTAAACAGAAGAAACTTGAAGACATGGCATTTGGAAATATTCCACTGGTGGGAAAAAAAGATTGAGAAATTCTACAAAATGTATGGGACACCATCAAGAAAGCTATAATTCATACTACAGAAGTCTATAAAAGAAAGAGAAAAAGAGGGAGAAAGCTTATTTTTAAAAATAATGGCTTCAAATTTACTAAATCTGTGAAAAGGTATGGACATTCAAGCAAGTATGTGAAGCTAAAATGCCTCCAATTAAGTTCAACCCAAAGAAGACCTCACCAATACACATTATATTAAAACTTTCAAAAATCAAAGACAGAGAATTTTGAAAGCAGCAATTTAAAAAATATCAAATAGAGGGGAACCCCTACAAGGCTACTAGAGGATTTTTCAGCAGAAACCTAGAGGGCCAGGACAGAGGAAGATGCTACATTTGAAATGATGAAAAAAAGAAAAAAATAATAAACCTCAATCTGACAAGCAAAGAGACTTCACCTGGAAATGCGGTCTTTTAGAAATAAAGAAGAGATGAAGACTTTTCCGGTCAAACAAAAGATGAAAAAGGCCTCTCTCCCGGCCACAGGGCCAGCCGGCGTCATATGTTTTGGAAAACTGGATGCTGGTGCCCTTCCTTCATTTCTCCAATCACATCAGTCCCAAACACACAAATCATTCTTGGCCTTCAACCACCGGGGTGAAACTCTAGCTCATATTCCTGTATTTGAATACCCATTGTGGTCTTTACGAGATTCTTCCTACAAGTGTAGGAAGAGAGGCAACACCCTAGCATTTATGGAATGTCTACCAGGTGCCTGGATCAGTATAATAATTTTACTCGGTCCAAAGTAAATCCCTTCAGGTGAGTATTAATCTCCCCATTTCACGGATGTGAGTACTGATGCTAAGAGAAGTTGAAGCGTCCAAAACCACACGGTCCGTCCATGGTGGGGCGTAGGAACCAACACAGACCATTTGGATTCCAAAGCCTGTGTTCTTTTAGAATACACTTTGTCACCTCAGGTGGAGAAACAAGAAGAGAGACGAAGGGCTGGTCCTGTCAGTGACGAGGAAGGAGTGCGTCTGTGACATCATTACTACCAATACAAATACTAGTATTATTATTATTTCGCCGTTACATTAGACCAGACATCACACAGAGTGACTTTCAAACATAGACATTTAAAATTTTCACAACCACCCTGCAGAGCGGGTGTTAGTATTTCCATTTTTAGTTAAAGAAAAACTGAGACCTAAAGTGCTTTGTTTTCCTGGCCCAGGTTTCACAGCTGGGAGGCGGCAGAGCAGGAGCCCATCCTTCTCGGCCCGGCTCCAGCCTCCACCACCTTCCACACAGGCCCTGAGTTTTGGGGCACAATTGCAGAGTGCCATTTCTACAAATCCACTGTGTGTATTTTATATATTTTTCTAATCACCAGTTAATTCAAAATGCATCAGTGACATGCTGTGGCCCCAGCCGTGAGGAGCGTACAGTGAGACGGTCACATTCGTCACGCAGCTCTGGGGCTGTGAACCCAGGGCCTGTCCTGTCCTCCACAGCCTGGAGGCCGCGATGAGAGACTTCAGTGATGGACTCTGTCAGCAGAAAGACAAGGAAAATTTCAGTGAGACAGCAGAGAAGCGCGAGGTGGGTGAAAGGTGCCCCCTACCTCTGACATGGCCTGGCAACCTATGCACACCAGTTCTCTCAGCGTGCTGCGTGTTCCTCCTCACCTCTAGATCCTCTTGCCTGTGCCATGCTGTTGGTGGGATGATCTGTGCCTTCTGCCTGGCTGATTCCCCACAGGGGCCCCTTGTTTGCCCCCTGAGGCTGGCTGGGGTGCCTGTCTTGAGCTTCAGTGTTGTAGCACTTGTTCTATAGCCCTGTAACCCTGACCTGTTCCGTAGCCCTGTGGCCCTGGCCTGTTCTGTAGCCCTGTGGCCCTGGCCTGTTCTATAGTCCTGTGCTCCTGACCTGTTCCGTAGCCCTGTGGCGCTGGCCTGTTCTGTAGCCGTGCAGCGCTGGCCTGTTCTACAGCCCTGTGACCCTGGCTGTCTGCACGGCCCACGGCTTTGGTCCTAGAAGGCCCTGACTGGCGCTTTTCACCTTTGTGTCTCTGAGACGTCAGTGCCCAGCAAATAGTGGGCACTTAATTCACATTTGTTGAATGAATAAATAATAAAAAGAGCAATTATTTTCATTGAGCCTTTGATTAATTGAGTTTAAGATATTATAGTTTGAGTTTGGACAGAATGTTGCCTTGGTCATGTTGCAAATACCTGGAATCTTGGGAATGTAAGTCCAGTGAACCAGTACGACACAGTCATCTGTTTCTCAAGAGAGATGCTCGAAGGCATTCAGGAGATTCAGGAAATTCACTGACGCCCCAGGGCTGGGTAGTGTTTGATTCACAAATGGAAAAACATGGAACAATGCCTCACGTCCTCCTGAAGCACATGATAACTTCTGAGCATACAAATAGTTGAGGATGGCTACTGCATCCTGCATTTTTTAAACACCTGGCAAAGTGGTTTCTTTAATTGTACTACTTTCTGCAGAATCAAAGTAAAAGAATTCATAGCAAAAGCCTAAACTTACAGAAACGAATAAAAGATCCCTGTCCTTTGGCTTTCTTTTGTGCCCTGAAGGAATCCGCCATTGCTGTGACGATTTGATGTACCCGCCCAAATCCTTCCCTGCACATGGAAATACCATCCTCCCTGAGGTGGCCTCCGGGAAGCTGCACAAGACGCCTCCCATTCCGGGGAACCAAGAAGCAGCGCTTGCAACAACTGTCCTCAGTCACCCGCACCATAACTTTGAAGAAAAACGCGCCAAACTCTGATGGAATACATTGCACAACGCTGCAGCTTTGCCTTTTCAATATGCACTTGGGAGTATAAAAGCATTCGCTGAGAAAAGAAAGAAAAACAACCTAAGCCACAAACGACAGACTATGCATGTTAAAAGTCCAAAACAAATTAAGATAAACTGTTAGAATTTAGTAAGGTTTCTGGATATAAGGTCAAAATTTTAAATGTAATTTTATTCGTATAATCCAGAAACACACAGAAAACAAAACAGCACTACAAAACATTTAATATCTGGAACAAATCTGCAAACTATGTACAGGGCCACTGACTCAATGTTGTGAAGATATCTTTTACTACAAATAAATCTGTAGATGCAATGAATTCTCATTAATTGCCCAGAATTTGTGTTTGTGAAGTTTTTCAAATTCTGAAATGTATATGGAATTACAGAAGCCAAGGACAGGTGAAGGGGCTGGGAAAGGGGCCCGGGCGCTGGCTGTGCCCTGAAGGTCCTGACGCCGAGACCAGCAAAGGGGGTGCGTGGAGAAGTCCCGCAGCCAGGCAGGCGGGGACACCCACCCGTGACGGAATGTCTCTGAGAGACTTCACCCCACAGCGTCGGATCATCGAACGCCTATAGAGAAAAGAAGGAAACTCAACCCACCTCAGGCCCCCACAAAACAAATCCCAGGTGGATTGTGGAAATGAACAGGGAGGGTGAAAAAATAAAGATCCTACAAGATAACCTTGGAAAAAACCTTTATACTGGGAAAGAAAAAAATTTTCCTGACGAAACACAAACGTTGTAACCATAAAGGAAAAAATTTATTAGCCAAACTATATTAAATAGTAATATAAATAATATAAATATAAATACAAGTGCAAATGTGCATGTATTTACACACACGCGCATGCACACCAGGTGCAGGTTAAAATTCTCCAAAGGAAAGATGCAGGGTGTAAAACATTTCACAGGCATCCACACACCTCCACATTAAAATGATTTGAAAGCATCACCGTGAGTCGCTGCACAGCGTTCCAGTATCTCCCTGTGCCATCCTTCATCTGACTTGCCCCGTCCTTACCTTCCGCAGGTAGAGGGGTCCCAGGCCGTGGCAATGGCTCCCATGCCGGGAGGCGGGGTGGGGAGGACGCCGACTGCGAAGACGGGGGCTCTACCTGCTCCTCCGTTGCAGGAAGGCACAGGCTGTGTGCAATGCACAGCTCAGGTTCTCTGTCTATAAAACAGGAACAAATCCTATCTGCCCTATTTCTGCCCAAGATTTATGGAAGAATCAAGATAATAGAATTGCAATACGCTGTCTATCAATGCTATGTTAAATTGAATGAGGAACAAGCATGTCACTTCACACAGATCATTTTAATTTTGGTTGTCACTCTTTCCATTCAGAATTTCAGCAGCAAACTTCCCAAGGCACGTGTCCTAGTCAGCCCAAGATACTATAACAAAGTACCATCCACGGGGCAGCTTGAACAACAGACACTCACTTCCCGCAGGTCTGGAGGCCGAGCTCCAAGACCAAGGCACCGGCAGGGCTGGTTTCACCTGAGGCACCTTCTCTGGGGGCCGCGGCCTCCGTCGTGACGGCACCCACAGGGCTTGGCTTCTCTGTGTGGGCCCAGGAAGAGAGGGAGCCTGTGGGATCTGGTGCCTGTTCTCACAAGGACACTCACCGCAGCCCCCAGCACGAGGCCCCACCCTCAGGACCTCATCAAACCCTAATCTCCCCTGAGGGTGAGGCTACAACCTACGAATTTCAGAGCGACACACACATTCCATCCATTCACAGTTGTCCGTTTAAGGGGATATTTTCCTTCTAGTTCTTCACTAGAAATAGAAAACATTAAGAAAAAAAAAAAAAGAAACTGGTAAGAGGATAAAAATCTCGGTCATCCCAGTTGGCCCAAGATTTTCAAAAGAATAATCCTAACCTGAGAAAACGCTCAGGTTTTGTTTTCCTTAGTTCTGTGCTTACGGTTCCACACTTAGGCCGACTCGGCTTAAACCCATGAGGTTCTGGGGGGCACCCGTCCCTGGTCCGATCAGTGTGTGGCCCTGGGACAGCTACACGGTGGGTATCAACACTTTGCAAATGCCGTTTGCTGTCATTCCAAAAAGAAGCCACCTGCAGTGCAATTCCAGTGACAGATCCATGACAAGGCCAGACTAACACATCATTAATGACTGAAGCCAAAGGAAAAGCAGTTATTTTATAAAAAGACAATAATTAACCAAACACCCACTTGCTGGCAGACACTGTTATTTCACAGCAGATTCAATGTGGTGGCAACACAGCTGATTTGGGAGTGCGGTAATGATGCTTTAGGCATACGTGGTGCTGAAAACAGGGTTTTCTTCCGTTCGAGGGTGGAGCTGCGCTGTTGACTAAAAACATCCATTTCTATAATCAGCAACCTGAAGGCTTTCTTACCACAGAAGGGCCAGAGAATATTCCATCTCCACGGCCGCCCCCGCCTGAGTGTCTGCGTGGAGGCTTCCTGTGTTCAGCTGTTGGACATCACTCAGCTGAAGCAGCTGAGAATCAGCTCCATTCCTGCACCCACAGCTTCGCGACTGGACATTTAAAATGCAGCAACACAGGCCGGGTGTGGTGGCTCACCCCTGTAATCCCAGCACTTTGGGAGGCCAAGGCAGGTGGATCACTTGAGGCCAGAAGTTCGAGGCCACCCAGGCCAACATGGTGAAACCCCATCTCTACTAAAATTTCAAACATTAGCCAGGTGTGGTGGCACACACCTGTAGTCCCAGCTACTCGGGAGGCTGAAGCAGGAGAATCGCTTGAACCTGGGAGGCAGAGGCTGCAGTGAGCCGAGATCACCACTGCACTCCAGTTCGGGTCACAAAGCCCAGGCTGTTTCCAAAATGAAATAAAAGAAAAAGAGAAAGAAAAAAGTAAAATGCCGTAATATAGATTAACTAAATTCTAATAGTTCGTTAGAATTAGGCTAGGCTAATATCCTCCCAAGTGATACACATAATCAAAGTTACAGAAACAGCTGAGCCAGGCGCCCACCAGTGTGGAGGGTGCTGTAGTGAGCCAGGCACACAGTGGGCACTCAGGCAACGTGGAGAGACGGTGAAACCAGGAGGCACAGAGGAGACGCGGGCCCGAGCGGGGGGAGTCAGAGACACGTCACGAAAACACATGACCTGGGCGTGGAGGGGTAGAAAATACTCCAACACGGGGAAGGTGCTGGCTGTGCCGTTGACTGAAGCGTACGACAGGTAAAAGGAACTACAAAGCAACAGAATATGTTCAAAAGGTGGCCGAAGCCACTGAGAAAGGTTTTGCGTGTTAGGTTACACTCGCGGCAGATGCGTGGTCTCTGGTAAGAGGAGGCCGTGGAGGCCCTGGGAGCCTGACTTCACAGGACACGAGGCTCAGTGCAGGGGTCCACAGACCACCGTGAAGGTGACAGCTGGGACTGCCGGGGGTCCAGGAGCCCAGTGGGTCCGGAGATGACATGTGGCTGCAAATAAGGAAACTGACAAAGCCATCCAGGCTCCATGGCAACGGCAGAGCTTCCGGAAACACGTTTCTTCCTGAATGAGAAGCAGCGGGAGGCAGCAGGGAGGAAGCTGGAGGTGGAGGCCGCCCCACGCGTCTGTCCAGCACCTCCTGGACGGTGGATCTCTGAGCTGGGGGCCTCATCTGAAAGGGCTGGAGTCTTTCACAGTTGGCATGGCAATGAAAACAGGTATGGAAAGGCAGTTAACATGTTTCAGGACAAGCAGATCAGAGCCAGCCCTGCAGGTGTCCAGGCAGATGAGTAGGCACTTTTGGAATGTGGAATCTGTGCAGGCTGCAAGAGATCGCTTGGGAGCAGGCCCCCTCAGCCCGCCGTGAAGTCTGAGTTCACGCTTATCACATGCCAGGTTCTGTGTTAGGCTCCAGCTGCCCAAGAGTGATGGGGGAAGCCGCCCTCACGGGACCCGAAGTGTAGCATGAAGGTCAGTTGTGAGCCAGCGTGAACACGGAAACCAGCTTCCAGGAGCATCGAGCGAAGGTTCGGCCTGGAAGCAGCACGCACCGCCCAGATGCTGCCCGTGGATCTGTGCCTTGCGTCTGCACGCGCCCTTTCTTCTTTGCGGTGACCCCACTGGAGACGCTTTCTCTTCTGTCCATCCACGCTTCTCAAGCATGTATCAGTTTTTCTGGCACGTGGGAACTGCAAAGGCTCAAGTGTCTTGTTGGTTGGTTTCTTCAGAACCGAGACCTGGAAACGCTGGGGAGATTGTCTGACTCTTGCCAGTCTTGGTTCTAACTCACGGGCTGTGTGGAGCTCAAGGCTCCTGGTTGGCTGTGGAGCCCACGCCCAGGACCTCCCACCTCCACCAGCCACGGCCCTGACGGACCCCCGTTCTGTGCTCCTCGTCCTCCCTGCTCTGGGAGGCAGGGACAGTGGAGCCACGCGTGACGCCAGGAGCTTCCCTGCTGGCCTAGAGTCACAGATGCTTAGAGGTGGGACGGACAGGCCTCTCGCCTGCAGGTGGGAGACCAGGTGGAGACATGGCAAGCAATTGCTCGACGTCTTAACTGACTCCCACCACCCTTTGCTGTTTCTGGGGATGGTCACTGGTGTTTCTTTTTCCAGGACCCATCAGCACAGCAAGGCTGAAATCCCCTCCTCCCACATCCGTAATCACAGCAGGAAAGGAACAAAGAAGGAATGTCCTGGCATCCCATGGCCTTTCAAAATTGAGTCTGGGTAAAATGGAAATAACTTTTTGATTTTATCTGTACAATACCAGGACTTCTTGGGCGTGACAGAGAAGTGTTATATCGATTATGTGAAAGAGAATTGTCCAGGAAGACATCTAGGTGACCTTCTATAGTGACAACTCACAATTCTACAGCTCCTGGGTGTCTGCAAAAACGCTCTCATCTGACTCATCTCGTACCACACCCACGTTCCCACCCACCTCCCAGCTGTGTGTCATCCTCTCTAATTTAAAGGAAAAGTGCCCCAAAGTGTGAGGGCCTTCCCTCTGCCGCACATCATGGAGAACCCAGGAACAAGCCCAGAATGTTAGCACGCTTGCAGCTGGAAGCATCTCTCCGCCGCACGTCACCGAGAACCCAGAGTGTTAGACGGCACGGAGCACAGCTGGACATCTCTACATCTCAGGAACACCTCGGGGGTGGCCGTCGCTCACTGGAGCATTCACCTACAAGACTCCGCAGGGCCACCGCGGACCCGGCTCAGTTCCACTGCTGATGAGAGCCGCGTTCGTCCGCTGAGGTCAGGCATCCCTGCGTCACGGCGACAAGCACGGAGGTCCCGGCAGCCCTGGCACCGGCTCTCACCTGAAGCCCGCACAGAGCCGGCTCTGGAAGGCCGCTGTGTACCACACCCCCCAGTTTATCCTGTTCCCAACGCATGTCCAGGAAAGATGAATAAACAAAGTGAATATCTGTGCAAAAGAGATCACTTAAAGGCATATTTAAATGATGTGCTCTTCTCTTTGATTTTCCTTCATACGTGATCTTTCCCCTAGTCATACAGAAATAGCCATTTGCTCAGGGAGCTGTGATTGTCAGGGTGGAAATGCAAATTAAAGGAAGAGGCATCACTTCCGCCCTGACTGACGGAATGAGATAGCTGAGTTCCCACCAAAACACGTGTAAAAGTCATGAAGTCATGGCTGTAAAGAGACAAGTAAGTGGATAAATAAGTACTTGTATGAACACACACACACATACACACACGTGAACATATACATACATGTATGTACTGTCTAAATCCCTTAAACACACACACACACATACACTTGTGTACGTATACGTATGTATTGTCTAAATCCCTTGAACTTTTTTTGACATACCAAGAGCCAGGCCTGGAGTTTTCACGCCGCAGTGCTGGGTGGAAAACTGGGGATGAGATGAAGGAAGTGCCCTGCCCAGAAAGGCCCCTGCCGGAGAAGGACATCTGGAGTGAAAGAAAGTGGGACAAGGAGCTCACAAGCTGGTGTCTTTTCTTTCCTGATGCTCAGGATGGAATCTGAAGGCAGAGCATTCAGGGCAGAGCCTCGGAGCGGCCGTGGGTGCCTGGTGGGTGCCCGTCGGCCAAGCCCCAGCCCCGGCTCAGACCAGCAGCCGCCCCGAGTCAGGATTCCTAAGCAAGTCAGGGGGTTCTGGTGGAGACCGCATGCAGCGGCTGAGGAGGCAGTTTGGGGTGTCGAGGCTTTGCTCCGGAGGGTCCCCGGCCAGAGGCAGTGGCAGGAGCACAGTGTGCTCAGCCCCCAGCGGTGCCCACCACCCACCAGGAGCCATCAGACTTCAGAGACCAGACCCTGACCTCCACGGCCAGCCACAGACCATGCCAGGGCCCACAGACCATGCCAGGGCC
>NW_012118821.1:13291389-13326712 GCF_000951035.1 Colobus angolensis palliatus
GACCATGCCAGGGCCACAGACCATGCCAGGCCCACAGACCATGCCAGGGCCCACAGACCATGCCAGGCCCACAGACCATGCCAGGGCCCACAGACCATGCCAGGGCCCCCTCTCGTCCACAGCAGGGAAGGAAGAGCTGCAAGAGGTGGAATATTTGCCTCTGGAAGCTGAGTCAGCCTGAAACTCAAAGACCAGGAGTCCTCCTAGTAACTTCTGTCTCCTCCAGCTGCCGCCAGTGTGTGAGGAGGGGCCACGCACAGAAAAGCAAAGAATATATGAGGAAGCCGACCATAAAATTATAAAAACTCGGATCCTTCTTCCTCTCAATGAAGGCCTAACATCGATGTGACGATAGGGAGTTATGCTTATAATCGCGTTATAAACACGAAAAGCAGATACATCGTTGCCTGTATATTACAGAGATGACTATACAGCCATGTAAGTGTGGAGAAAAAATTAAAACAATACACTGAAATATTAGCGATGGTTGAATTATGATGTTTGTATTGTTCAAGGTGATTTCATCTTTTTTCTATTTTGTATAGTTTTTATAATATAAAAATAACATTTATTTGAGCCTGCATTTTCTCCTGAAAATCAGTTACATGTACATAAAGTTAATCTTGCTTTCCTTCCGGAAGTTGTCTCGCTATGTAGACTAATGATCAGCTATTTCCTCCATCTCAGACAGGGGCATTCACAGAAAAATACTAAGAAATTCGACTGATTACCTTGGTGTTCTGTACAAGTCAGAAAAACCCTTTGGCTATAATAAAATACTTTGTTTTATTCAGTTGTAGGTGACAGTTAGTCAAGAATTCTTTCTTTTTAAAAATATTTTGAATTTTACTGAAAACTCCTAGGCACGCACAGCTAATGTGGACTGAGTGAGCTCCACAAGGATGTAAAATTTAACCAGATCGTCTGACTGCGAATTCAAAAACTAAAAACCTACCATGGGTCCCATGAGGAGCCCATCCCACTCCATAGTCTGCATTTTCTAAATAAGAAACTGACAGTCGGGTAAAGTGATTGCAGTTGTCCTCATCTTGTTGATATTAGAGTTTCAAAGAATCGCTGTTTGGAGAAAGTGAAGGGGGAAAAGCTGGAGTGGATGCAGAGAGGGGTGAGGAGGGCAGAAGCCCAGGACAGAGCAGGGAGGAGGGCAGAGGGGACAGGGAAGAGAGGTGAGGGGAGAGGGGAGAGGGCAGAGGAAAGAGGGCAGAGAGGAGAGGGGAGAGGGCAAAGGACAGAGGAGAGGGGAGAGGGCAGAGGGCAGAGGGGAGAGGACAGAGGGGAGAGGGGAGAGAGCAGAGGGCAGAGGGGAGAGGGCAGAGGGGAGAGGGCAGAGGGGAGAGGGGAGAGGGCAGAGGGCAGAGGGGAGAGGACAGAGGGCAGAGGGGAGAGGACAGAGGGCAGAGGGGAGTGGGCAGAGTGGCCACAGTGTGATGACTGAGTTAAGCCAAGCACTCACTAGCGAAAGAGGGAACTTCAGTCCCAGCCCCTACCTGGCTCCTGCTCTCAGGTGAGTGGTGAGCAGTGGGACACCTGCAGGATGATTTGCATCCTGCTGATTTGCAGGATGAAGTGAAGGCCACTCAGAACCACCGCAGGACAGAGGACAGGGGTCTGAACCGCACCCCGTGGAAAGGGAGCCGGGGAATGGGGAGGAAGTTGGGCACAGCTTGGGGGACCGGGGACCTCACTCAAATCTCCTCTCATGAGGTCAGCCATGGGGACGCATGTTCAAATCATTCGTTCTTGTCAAGGTAAAGGTATTGCTGACGAATTTAAAATAAGAATAAAACTGAAGTTCAGAGAAGGGAACGGGTTCAGCTCCGAGAGCTGCTGTTCCATCCAGTGAGCCCCGTGTCTGTCGAAAGCAGGAGACTTTGCTTCTTTTTCCTACGACAACTGCACAGAGCAAACACATCCCTCTCTGCCCAACCCTGTGGTCACACCTCCTCTCAGGGAAACTGGCTCTCTGGACCAGGAACGGATAAATGGTTTTACGTTTGGCTTTTTTTTTTTTTTTTCATCAAAGAAATGCTTTCTCAGGGGACGGCCTGCCACTTTGGGGATTTGGCCCCAAGGCGGCCTCCTGGGGAGGGCTGGATGATTTCTATTAGCCAGAGAGAAGAAAACAAAGTTATAGAATCCATACCCACTTCCTGGAGCTGCTCTTAAACACTGTAATTACCTTTTCCTTCAGAAAGAGCACTTTGTAAGCCTCCGACATCCAGTAACTCAAGTCCTGAGGAGGCAGCAATGATGCCAGCTGTGGGTCATTAGCCATCTCCCTGTGGTAGGAAAGAGGGGCAGGATTGTAACTCCCCCTGTTCCACCTTCCCTCCAGAGAGGGAGGAGAAAACCCTCACCCCAGCCGAGCCCACAGCATGTCCACATGGCTTGTGATTTATTACAGGACTTTCTAAACATATTTGGCCACATTATCTCAAAGAATAAATTCGGATTTCAGTTTTGCACTCAATTCTTATTCCATATTTTATTTCAGAACATAAAAGGACAACACAATACAAAAGTGCTATTTAAAAATATGATTTCCTTCTTTACAAAGTGCACCAAGTCCAGCACTTTGGGCTCCTCGCCGGACTCACAGGGTCACCGGCGGCTGCCACCCCTGCAGGATGTGGCTGGCTTCATCACCAAGCCACCACCCCAAGGACCTGTTAGCCGGCATCTGGAAAAAGCCCAGCACGCAGGACGTTTACCCAGAAAGTAGGAAAACCTGGATGGTAATAATTTTCCGTATCAAGTTATACGACCTTCTACTCCATTTTTAAAAGGACAGACACACTCTGTGCCCAGGTAGAAATGTGCATGGCAGCTTCTTACCAGGCATTATGTGAAAAATGAATTCCTTGACTTTCATGTTCAGTTAAGGCTGTTGGAAGGTAGTTTTAACTGGCACAAATAATGTAAATTTTATTAGCACAAAAACTGCAGTTAAATTGTCTAAGTGCATGTGTATGTGTGTGTCAGAAAAAATATTTAAGATAGTTTTTTAAAATAATTCAAGTATTTTGATTACACTCACACAGTCACACTATTGATTAGACTTGCAATCAATAGTTGATGAATGCTGAACTGTCTTAAGCCATGTTGGCTTAAACCGCAAGACAGCGTCGGGGAGGAGAAAACTAGGAGAAAGACACAAAGCAAAGCCAAGATAAACGCTGCCCTCTTTTTTCTCCAAGAAAACAGCACCAGGGAAAATGGAGCCAATGACAGGTAATGGCCGTGTTCAGAGCCCGTCCTGCCCGTGTGAGGACACAGTGACCGTCCCTGAGCAGCGCCTGCCCTGCCCCAGCTCCGCTCGCCCCTGCAGGCTGCCCTTGGCTTCCCGGGAAGAATAGCAGTAATTCAGTCCCATCTCTGGCGATGCTCGCTACAGTGATGGATCTTTTCTCTTTTGCTTTATTGCATATTTGACTCCGGGTTTTTCTTATTAACTATGTTCTTATAACTATTTTCTTATAACTCTCAATTATTTTTATAACTATTTTTTCATGTATTTTTTTCTCTTACAAAGTCAGGTTTGGAATCTCTCAGCCACATTGCTATGAATGGGTATTTCCCATATAGATCTATGTGCCGAATCTGGTTTCCAGGGTTATTCATCAGTGCCTTTAAAAGGCATGATTCTATGTTTTAATCAACATGCATCTCTCGGAAAAGTGATGTGGTGAGCTGGGAAGTGTGTGAGCTTCTGTCCAGGACATTCCATGTAAATCCACCAGCACTCCCTGACCGTGTGGCCACAGTCCATGTGTTCAGCATGCCTCAGGCTGGGTTTCCTCACCTGCGAAAGGAGAGGGCAGTAATACCCACATGACAGGATGAAATATCTCATCTCCCGCACATTTATGTTCTGTTTGAATAAACACATGGAAGAGGTCTCCTGCGTTTCAGTGCCTGGGGCTCAGGCTGGGTGAGATGGGCAGTCCAGGGGCCATGCCAGGGTGCAGGTGCTTTGAGAAGCTTCTGCTTCAGGGATGGCCCTGAGAATCACTGCTTCCCATGAAAGTGGCCAGCTGAAGGCCACAGGGACACAGAAACGCCAAGCTCCACGGACAGTCATGGATTATTGTATCTTAAACTATGTGTTTACATTTCATTCTTTGTAGAGAATGGTTCACAATGTATTCCGAAAGGCTTCTGGCTGGAACACACATGTGGATAACTGCACGTCAGCGCCACGTTTTCCACATTTCCCCTGGGGCTTGTCTGGTGGTTTGGGTGCTCCTTTGCAGTCCCTCGGAGCCTGAGAAGTGCTGCATCTCAAACACCCAACATTTCCACCCAGGCCTCCCCATTTAGGAAGCCACATGTAAGCAGGTGCTCCTGGGGAGCCGTTCACAAAATCCTCTCTCCTGCCAGTTTTTCCACTTTGCTGACTTCCAGGTAATAGCAGTTTTAAAAGGATGTTTTCCCAGAGGTTCTCGGCCCACCCAGTGAGAGGCTGTTATTGTCGGTTTTATTGAATGTGTATATTTTGATCTCTGTAGGATTTTGCATTCACGGTAGAGGGGGAGGACTGCACAGCAAAATAGTGTGAGCAGGGCTGCAGCTGTGAGGGCCGGCGGAGAGCACACCCAGCTCAGGCCGTTCCCACCTCCGGGCTAACTCTCCACACTTCGCTGCCCATTTGTATTTAATAAGAAATAGGAAAATACCTGCTTTTCTCCATGTTGTTTGGACTTTTTCCTCAGTTCACACGGAATGGTTTCCAGAATAAGGCACATTAACAGAGTATAGACTCCCCAACGTAAAATGGTTTCGCTTAGATTTTTTGACTTCATGATGACGTGAAAGTGACAGGCATTCGGTAGAAACTGTTCTGTTTTTCACTTTCAGTAAAATATTCCACAAATCACAAGAGAACTAACGCTTTAATATCAAGTGGGCTTTGTGGGAGATGATTCTGCCCAACTGTAGGCTGATACGTGTTCTGAGCGTGTTTAAGGTGGGCCAGGCCAGGCTGTGATGCTCCCTAGGAAGGAGGTACTAAAGGCATTTTCTACTCACGATATTTCCAAGGCATACGCTGGGTTTACGGAGACACGGAGACATAACCCCATTGTAAGTTCAGTGTCTGTATATTGAGGTCAGTAAATCTTTTATCATCTTCCTCGGCAGCACAGAAAATCATAGAACCCTTGGGGATGACAACGAACTGGTAAATGGAACTGACGGACACTTCAAACAGACTGAGTTCCGATGGCGACCGTTCCCCTGGCCAACCCAGGCAGCAGCAGGGCAGCCTCATGTGGCGGGAAGGGTTGTGACTTCTCCAGCTCTGCCAGCTGCAGCACACGACCCAGCCAAAGTGCCAGCATCCCAGCGCTCAGGGCACCATCTGGAAATGGCAGACCCAAAGATCTACTTTACTTTTAAAATTACACCACCCTAAGAGTGAGTCGTCAATCCTGGCGGGCCGTTCACATCATGGAGCTATTGGGTTGCCTCTGTTTCATGCTCTAAGATGTATTTGCATTTATTTCCATGCAGTTGTTATTTTTATTTATTTATTTATTTATTTATTAAAAATCATCTCATTTTTTCCAGATTTGTTGCATAAAATTGACAATGTGATGATTTGATATATGTGTACATTGTGAAATGGTGATCACAATCAAGTTAATTAAGACATCCATAGTCTCATATAGTGACCTTGGTGCGTGTGTGTGTGTGTGTGATAAGAGCACTGAATTTCTACCCTCTTAGTGAATTTCAAGTATGCAGTACAACATTACTAACCATAGTCACCCACTGTGCCTGGGATCCCCCAGACTTAGTTACCTGCATAACTGAATCTTGGTACCTTTGACCAACGTCTCCTTATTTCACCACCCCAGCCCAGCCCCTGGCAACCACCATCTACTCACTCTCTACTTCTATGAGTTTGACTTTATTACATTCTACATACAAATGTGATCATGTGGTATTTATCTTTCTGTGTCTGGCTTACTTCACTTAACATCATGTCTTCCAGGTTCCTCCATGTTGTTACAAATGGCAGTATTTCCTTCTTTTTAAAGGCTAAATAGTATTTCCTTACATGTACATATCACAGTATTTCCTTCTTTTTAAAGGCTAAATAATATTTCCTTATGTAGATGTATCACATTTCTTTATCCAGTCTTCCTTTGATGGACATAGGTTGATTACATGTCTTGGCTACGGTAACATGGAGTGCAGACATCTCTTCCAAATAGTGATTTTCTTTCCTTTGGACAGACACAAAAGAGAGACTGTTGGATCATATGGCAGGTCTATTTTTAATGTTTTGAGGGAACTCCATACTGTTTTCCATATGGCTGCACCAATTTACATTCACACCAACAGCATGCAAGGGTTCCCTTTCTACCACTGCCTCCCCTAAAGTTGTTACTTTTTATCTTTTTGATAGTAGTTCTAACAAGTGTGATGTAATAGCTCATGGTGCTTTCCATTTGCATCTTCCTGATGATCATGATATTTAACATTTTTTCACACACTTATTGGCCATTTGCAGGCCTCTCTTGAGAAATATTTCATGTTCTTTGCTCATTTTTAAATGGGGTCTCTTGGGTCTTTTTCTTTCTTTTGAGACAGTGTCTGGCTCTGTTGCCCAGGCTGGAGTGCAGTGGCACAGTCTCAGCTCCCTGCAGCCTCTGCTTCCCAGGTTCAAGCGATCCTTCCACCCCAGCCTCCCGAGTAGTTGGGACCACAGGCGCATACCACCACACCAGGCTAATTTTTGTAATTTTTGGAGAGACAGGGTTTTGCCATGTTACCCAAGCTGGTCTTAAACTCGTGAACTCAAGCCATCCACCCACTTCAGCCTCCCAGAGAGCTGGGATTACAAGTGTGAGGCACCATGCAGGCCTAGTCCTTTGTTTTCTTGTGATTGACTTGAGTTCCTTACATAGTTTGCATGTTAACTCCTTGTAAGATGTATGGTTTGCAATTATTTTCTCCCATTCTGTAGATCGTCTCTTCACTTTGTTGATCATTTCCTTTGTGTGGGCATAAGTTTTTTGGTTTGGTGCAATCCCATTTGTCCATGTTCGCCTTTGTTGCCTTGTGCTTTTAGTGTCATGTCACACCAATGTCAAGAAGTTTTTTCCCTCTGTTTTCTTCCAGTAGTGTTGCCATTTCAGGTCCTATGTTTATGTTTTTAATCCATTTTGAGCTGATTTTTGTGTATGATGTAAGAAGAGGTCCAATTTTGTTCTTTTTCATGTGGGCATTTGGCTTTCCCAACACCACTTACTGAAGAGATTATTCTTTCCCCACTGTGTGTTCTTGATGCCCTTGTGAAAAATCCGTTGGCTGCAGATGGATGTATTTTTTTTGAGGCTCCCTATTCTGTCCCGTCGGTCTGTGAGTCTATTTTTATGCTAATACCATGCTATTTTGGTTACTACAGCTTTGTGGTATACTTTGAAGTCAGGCAGTGTGATCCACCCAGCTTTCTGTTGCTGTTTTTATTGTTGTTTGTTGCTTTTTTCTTGCTCAAGATGCCTTTGGCTCTTCAGCATCTTTCGTGGTTTCATACAAATGTTAAAATTACTTTATTTCCTTGAAGAACACCATTGGTAGTTTGAAAGGAGTTACACTGAATCTGTAGATTGCTTTGGGTAGTATGGACATTTTAACAACATTAATTCTTCCAGTTCATTAACAATGGATATCATTCCATTTATTTGTATCCTCTTCATTTCTTTAATCAGTGTTTTATAGTTTTCAGTATAGATATTTTTCACCTCCTTGGTTAAATTTGTTCCTATGAATCTTAATTCTTCATCACTGTTATAAATAGGATTCTGTTTTCTTGATTTCTTCCTCACCCCCCATTATCTATTTCTGGTTTCATACCACTGTAATCAGAAAAGATACTTCATATGACTTGACCTCCTTAAATTTGTTAAGACTTGTTTGTGACCTAATATAGGATCTATCCTGGAACATTTTTCTCATGTGCTTGAGAAGAGTGTGTATTCCACTGCTGTTGGATGGAATGTCCAGTACATACCTGTTAGGTCCATTTAGTCTGTAATGTTGTTCAGGATCTCTGTTTGCTTATTGATTTTCTGTCTGGATGATTTATTCATTGTTGAAAGTAGGGTACTAAAGTTCTTTACTATTACCACATTGCAATTTCTCCCTTCAGTTCTGTTAACATTGACTTTATACATTTAAAGTGCTCTAATGTTGAGTGCATATATATTTGTGACTGTTATATCCTCTCAATGAATTGACCCCATTATCATTATACAATGCCCTTCTTTGTCTCTTGTTACAGTTTACTACTTAAAATCTGTGAGTATAGCCCCCTTATCTTTTTTGGTTACCATTTGCATGGAGTATCTCTTTCCTTTCCTTCACTTTCGGCCTGTAAGCAGCATAGAGTTGTATCTTCTTTTACTATCCCTTCAGCCACTCTGTGTCTTTCTGCCAGGAGAAGTTAAGCACTTACATTTAAAGTAGTTATTGATAGGTAAGGATGCACTATTGCCATTTTGTTTTGGCTATGCTGTATCTCCTTTCTTCCTCACTTGCTGCTTTTCTTTGTGATTTGATCATTTTTCAGTGGCATGCTTGATTCTTTTCTCTTTACCTTTTTTGTTCCTACTATAAACATAACTGTGCTTTTGGAGACTTATGTATGTGAGGAGACTTTTTTCTCTTGCTGCTTTCAATATCCTCTATTTGTCTTTCACTTTTAAGAATTTGGTTGCAATGTGTGTCTATGAAGTTTTTTGTGTTTAACCTCTTTGGAGCTTCTTTGGGCTTCATGCATCTGGATATTCATTTCTGTCTCTAGATTTGGAAATTTTTCCATCATTATTTCTTTAAATTAGCTTTCTGCCCCCTTTCTCTTTTACTACTTCTTCTGGAATTATCACCATGCATATATTGACTTGTTTAATGGTGTCTCTTAGTCCTATAGACTTTCTTCAGTCTTTTGTTGTCGTTGTTCCACTGAGTAATTTCAATTGACCTGTCTTTGATTTCACTGATTCTTCCTTCTGCTTGTTTGAGTCTCCTGTTGAAGCTCTCTATGGAATTTTCCAGCTCAGTCATTTTGTTCTTCAGCTCCAGAATTTCTATTTGGTTATTTTTAATGATTTCTATTTCCTAACTTCTCATTTTGCCTGTGCATTTCCTGATTTCATTCAATTGTCTATCTGTGTCCTCTTGTCACTCATTGAGATTCGTTAAGATGATTGTTTTAAATTATTTGCCAGGCAGTTCATATATCTCCATTTCTTTAGAGTTGTTGGGCCTAGAGCTTGGGGTTTCAGGGGCTAGTCTGGCCCTGAAATTTTTGGAGGTGGACCTGGTCCTGGGGCCCATGACAAAGTCAGATGCCTGGTGCATCCCCCCACCAAGCCCCTGGCAACAGAGGATATAAATCTCTGTGCTGTGCTGTGCAGGTTTGGTGGAGGAGTGACATGGGTAACATGAAACTGTCTTTCCTGCCTTCTTAAATACATTTTTGCTTCTTTATTCCACCAGGTACTTTAGTGTCTCACATTAGCCCTTATGAAGGTATTTTCATGTGTGGATCATTATCCAAACTGATGTTTCTATGAGGGGAAGAGCACCGGAAACTCCCATTCTACCATCTTGCTAACATCACTTCTTCTACACAGCTGTTTTTAAACCCTGCATTTTTATAACTCATTGGAATTTATTCTATAACCTATATTTACAACACCTACTTCATAAAATTGCTACATTGTTCTTTGTGTTCTGACAAGAATCTTCCTGTTTAGAGAGATTCAGAAAAATGTACATTCGTGGTTTCAACAATGACAGGGAAAACCTACCTCCCAGTTATATCCACCTGCCATAAAAATCTGATATTTCCTCCATAACAGTAGAAGAGTGGGACCAGAGTTGCTATTTTTCGGAGTCTTTTCTAATTCTTTATAATTTTAGTGCATATGTTAAGAGTATAATATTTAAAAGAAAATCAAATATCAATTGGTAAATTTATATCTACATCAGAAATATCCATTTTGTAAGAGTATATATGTCTGAAAATACATTTTAAAAGACAACAACAGGCCAAACAAAAACAGATCAAATTTTTTGAGCTAAAAGTGAGTTTTAAGAAACAAGTGACAAGCAGATTGAAGATGATGGTAAAGTTCACAATTATAATCTTTATTCTTCCAACAGAATTATGCACATTTGGTTTTTAAGAGAAAAAAAGGAAATATTACAGAAGTTCTTCATTTTATCTGAGCCAAAAACAGACTTATCTTCATAATAACGATTAAATTTCATTAATCTGGTGTTGTTCCACTATATAAGTGTATTTCAAAAATGAATTTTAAAATAATAATCATCATCATAATTTAAAAACCCAAGCTTTCACTTTATTTTTAGTTGTCTAAACTTAGCCTGATCCCTCTGGCTGGTTTTCGTAAGCTTGAAAACAAGCCAGTTTCTTTAGAAAAAGAATTTTTTTTCCTTAGGGAGTTTATGGCTCAGGAGATCAGTAACAGGATATGCAGACTTTTTAGTGTATTACACGTAAGCCCTGAGCATACCCTGGTTTGAAGATTTAGAGAAATGTACTGTAAATTGAGTGCTGGACGCGAGCTGGGTGTGGTTTGATCTGTGATGCTCAGCTTGGTCGCGATCATGTATTCAGCTGTAAGTCAAGGTTTGTCAAATGGAGGAACGAAAAAACTACTTAATGCATTCGTCCTCTGAGAAAGTGTCTAGCAGCTGCTCCAAACACAGGTAACAAGTTAGCGTGATAGAGACTGATGACTGAGGGCACTGGAGTCTTCAGCACAGAAGGTCCTCGGCCTGACCGCCCCGTTTCAACTTCCAGGGCCCGAGGCGACAGCATAGCAGGAAAGGGGAGGCCATGTGGGGAACGTCTCCTCCGTGATGTGCCAACACCACCAAACATGCCCTGAATTGCCACTGTCCTCAGACCCACAGGAAACAATAATGCATTGTTACTAGGAATAATATCAAAGAGGGAGAAACAGGGAGGGAATTTTCTAAAGAAAAACAAAAAAAATCTCAGTGTGCCAAGACTTTAGGGCATGTAACAAATTGGAGAGATTCCCATAGATTTACCTAAAAATAATTTGGCCCAATAAAATTTGCTTAGTCTGAGAAAATTACAAAACCCCTCTCACTTAATAAAATCCCAGCCAACACAGCACTAATAAATCTAACCTCATCTTTCAAAACTGTGTTTTTGGACAAGAGAAATTCATAATATTGGAAATAATCCACAGTAAACTGATTCTTCTGAAGGCTTTAGTGAATGTGTGATCTTTCACCATGTGAAAAACACACAGTTTGGTGTGTTAGGGTTTTGTAATTGAATCAAAGCTCAAAAGATGTTGACTAGGATAGATACTGGTGTGAAAAATATTAATTAATGCTCAGAGAGAATAAATGCCAGGTAGGCTGTTATTCTCAAAAAATCTCAGAATCAGCTTAATTCAATATAAACATGGTGTCTTCAGTCTTTATATAGCGACTCTTTGTTTTCCAGATGTCTTTGTGCTTATGAACTGCCTTTGACACACATCTGTAAGAGATCCATTAAGCAAACAGCACTAAGGGAGCCAGCTGAGGCTGGGGATTGGTGGTCAACCAAAGGAACTTTTAGAAGAAAACACTTTATACCCTTTGCTCCAAGGCTTATAATGAAAGCAAATATCTGAATCAGAATCCACGTCTCTAAGGAGAAAACTCTTCATGTAAGACTCGGCAGGGCACTATGGAAAGCAGTGATTTTCTAGGGAGCAGCTGGTCTTTAGCCACGTGTGACAGAAGGAACACGGAACTCGGAATTCGGGCACCTGGTTCAGGATGGGGTGTGGAAGACACAGTGGCTGTTGAAGGAGGAAGCGAGGCCCTGAGTATTTCCTAGAGGAAGATGAAACCTTGTTTCAGGTTGGCTGGTGTGGGAGGGTGTGGACAGCCAGAGGGCTGCTGAAGAAGGCAGACACCCTTAGAAATGTAGGTGAGTCAAGGATGCAGCGTAAGTGCGTAACCCGCTTGGGGTGTGTGTTCACAGAAATGTGCTTGCACAACGTGTGACAAAAAGACGCCATTAGGATGCAATACGGTCAGTATTCCACCTCACTCAGCGTCACAAAAAATTTCAATGCGCTGATTTCTTTATGCTCCTGCGAGGTGGTTTCTCTGTCCTGCTTTTTATTGGTTTTGTCCCCGTGGCATGTCCTCCAGCCAGTGGTAGCTTTCTAACATAGTGCTCACCTTGCACCACCATTCTGGGTATTACGAAAAACCCAGGCCATGGGTTGCAGGTGAGGTACCTTCCTTTCGTTTATCTTGAGACTGGTCTGTATCTGGGTCACTGTTCATGTAACTGCCTTGTATACTACACCTAACTGCTGCGGTTCGCAGAGCAGTTGAAGCTGCCTCAGAGCACACAGCACACAATGGCCATCCACTCCACCCTGCAGAACCTGTAGGAATATGGCAGACAGGAACGCTGTCATCTCGTGGGTCAGAGTGGCTTCGGATAACCATAACTTCAATCCTAATACTGCCATCAAGTTCATTTGTGATTTTGGAGCAGTTGTTTATATTACTAGTCAGGCTGGGTGCAGTGGCTCATGCCTGTGATCTCAGCAATTTGCTTGAGAGGCTGAGGTGGGAGAATTGCTTATACCCAGGAGTTCAAGACCAACCTAGGTAACACAGGAAGAACCATCTCTATAAAAAATTAAAAATTAGCCAGGCATGTTAGGTATGCCTATAGTCTCAGCTGCTTGTGAGGCTGAAGTGGGAGAATTGCTTAAACCTGGGATTAAGAAGTTGAGGCTGCAGTGAACCATGATTGTGCCATTGCACTCTAGCCTGGGCAACAGAGTAAGATCCTGTGTCCAAAAACAAGACTATTTGCCACTTGTTTTCAAAAATGCAAACAATGAACATCAGTTGAGCCAAATACTGATTTCTAAGCTAAAAAAAAGTAGACTTACTCTTTGTTATTTGATACAGAAATTTAAAAGTACTAAAAAGATGTTAACAGGACACCCACCTGAGTCCAGGCTGGTCAAGGACCTTAGATGATATCAGTTACCTTTGCAGACAGCATTGCCTGCTTGCGTGGGAGTCACCCACTTGGACATCCCAAATTCACCTCAAACTCAGGGATCTCTGATCGAGTGCAGCACCTTCACCTGGCTCCTGATGACCCCTGACCTTCTGTGAACTCCCTGCTTCTGTGATGTCACCATCCCCCATCCAGTTACACAGACCATGTCCTCTGCCTTTGTCCTCATGGTCCATTTTCCACCTAAATATCTCTTAATGCCACTCCTTTCTCCACACCTGCTCATCCCAGCCATCATCTCATGCTTGTATTGGACCAGGTTTAACTCTCAACATTCCTCTGAAATAAAGACAGTTCAGCTAGAGTTGCTAGTGTGGGCCTTGGGGTGAATTCTCAGTACAGCTCTTTGATTTAGTCAATAGTCTTTCTAGTGCCTCAGGAAAATTAGTATAATGAACAAAGTTAATGTGGCAGGAGGGGGCATGTCAGGAAGACTGAGTTTGTCAAAGGTGCTGATGGCTTTGCCAGACATTTGTACAATGCTCCTCTGGTCACTACAGGGACCTGCTGACAAAGCACATGAGCCATTTGTCAGAAATTACTCAACTTCATGACGCACACGCACAAGTGAATACCGTTGAGCAGCTCCATCTAAACTCTGTCCGTGTCCTGACATCTGGTAAGTCACTCTTCCAACGTGTAAACAACTTCCCTGAGCAGTAAATTTGCCCCTTACTTTTTAAAAGTTAGGTAAGATCTCTCCTGTAGGGAGAAGCGTTGTTACCAAATAGCATCCCAGCACACTACTTCTTAAGAAAGTTCAAGGAAATCAACAATCTGACCAAATATTATTCAACGATAAACACCTGGGGACCCCCAGCCCTCACTCTCAGAATCCCCTCAGATTCCATCCAACCTTCTTTCTCTTCCTTAGTTATCCAAATCGTTCAGTGAAAAGAATCAGTGTGAAGAAGGTAAGTGAGACATCCCAGTCACAAACCCACGAAGTGGCAAAGCCAGGGTTCCAGTCCAAGCCCACACAATGCCGAAGTCATGCTCCATGCCCTGTTTCATACCTTTGAATTGGTCTGAAAATAACCGGTATTAATCATTAAGGAGAAGAGTCTAGCCTGAACCCAGGTAGTCATCACAGCTGGTGGCATTTTTCAGAGGTAATACTTGTAGCGTAAACTGTAGCATGCGTATGAAATCACAAGGAGTACAGCATCTCAGGGTCCCAGGATGAGGACGCATCAGTAAAACTTCCTTAGGAGCCACAGTCCACCTGTGCTTATACATAGCAGTCGCCCCTCAGCTGAACACAGCTTCTCCTCAAGCACACGCAGAACACGCTCCAGGATACAGCGCAAGTTCAGCCACGGGATGAGTATTCTAACAAACTTAACAAGACTGAAATCAACAATCACCTTTTACAAACACAGTGATATTAAATTAGAAATCAATAGCAGGAGGAAAGCTGGAAAATTCAAAAATATGTGGAAATTGAACAACGCATTCTTGAACAACCAAAGGGCCAAAGAAACTTTTCTTAAAAATTAAATATCATGAAACAAGCAAAAGTGTTTTCATCCTCCCCAAAACTTTTATGCAGCACAAGTAGTTCTGAGAAGGAGTTTTCAGTGATGAATGCCTACATTAAAAAAAAAAAAAAAACCTGAAACGAACAAATTGGATAAAACGAATCGGGATGACCTAGAAGAAATGTGTAAGTGTCTAGAAACTTACAACCTACCGAAACCGAATCATGAAGAAAGAACAGACCAATAACGAATGAGAGAACCAGTAATCAAAAGTCTCCCATCAAAGAAAAACCCACGATCAGAGAGCTTCAGGATCGAATTCTAACAAATATTCAAAGAAAAATTAGTGCCAACATTTAAATTATTCCAAAACCTGAAGCTAGAGGAAATACTTCCAAATTCATTTTATGATCCCAGCATCACCCTGATACCAAAGCCAGACAAAGACATCACAAGAAAATGATAGTTCAATTATAACCAAGGAACATAGATATAAAACTCACCATAAAATACTAGGCAAAGAAATTCAACAACAAATTAGAAAGATTACACATCATGACCTTGTGGGATTATCCAGCAGATACAGGATTGATTTACTATACTAAAATCAATGTGATACCCCCCTTTAATAGACTGAAAAATAAAAAAACTCCCTCTTATCTCAATAAATACAGAAAAAACATTTGATGAAGTTCAGCTCCCTTTTATGATGAAAACTCAGCAAAGCAGGTTTAGAAGGAAATTTCCTCAACATAATCAAGACCATTTATGAAGACTGTGGCTAACAGCATAGTCAATGGGTGAAAATTGAAAGATTTATCTCTAAAATCCAAAAGAAGGTAAGGATGCCCACACTTACCACTTATTTTCAACATAGTCCTGGAAGTACTAGCATGAGCAATCAGACAAGAAAAAGGAATAGAAGACATCCAAACCAGAAAGGTGGAATTAAAAACATCCCTATTGTGGATGAAATGATCTGGTATGTAGAAAACCCTAAAGACTACACACACACACACACACACACACACACACACACAATTAGAAGTAATAAATGAATTCAGTGAAGTTGCTGAATACAAAATCAACATCCAAAAATTACTTTCATTTTTTTTACATGAATATTGACCTACCCAAAAAAGAAATCAAGGAAATAATTCCATTTATGATAGTGTCAGAAAGAATGAAATATGAATAAATTGAACAAGGAGCTGAAAGATATGTACCCTAAGTGTAAATTAGTTCAACCATTGTGGAAAACAGTGTGGCAATTCCTCAAAGATCTAGAACCAGAAATACCATTTGACCCATTACTGGGTATATACCCAAAGGATTATAAATCATTCTACTATAAACACACTTGCACAAGTATGTTTTTTGCAGCACCGTTCACAATAGCAAACACTTGGAACCAACCCAAATGCCCATCAGTGATAGACTGGATAAAGAAAATGTAGCCCATATACACCATGGAATACTATGCAGCCATAAAAAGGGATGAGTTCATGTCCTTTGCAGGGATATGGATGAAGCTGGAAAGCATCATCCTCAGCAAACTATCACAAGGACAGAAAACCAAACACTGCATGTTCTCACTCGTGTGTGGGAGTTGAACAATGAGAACCCATGGACACAGGGAGGGGAACATCACACACTGGGCCTGTTTAGGGGGTGGGGGTCAAGGGGAGGAAGAGCATTAAGACAAATATCTAATGCATGAGGGGCTTAAAAACTAGATGACAGTTTCATAGATGCAGAAAACCACCATGGCACATGTATGCCTATGTAATAAACCTGCATGTTCTGCACATGTATCCCAGAATTTAAAGTTAAATAAAATTTAAAAAAGAAAGATATGTACCCTAAAAACTATAAAACATTAGTGAAATAGAAAGACATTGAAGAAGACACAAATAAATGGGAAGGTATTTTATGTTCATAGATCAAAAGAATTAACATTGTTAAAACGTTCATAATCCCAGAACTTTGGGAGGCTGAGGCAGGTGGATCATGAGGTCAGGAGATCGAGACCATCCTGGCTAATACAGTGAAACCCTGTCTCTACCAAAAATACAAAAAGTTAGCCAGGCATGGTGGCGGATGCCTGTAGTCCCAGCTACTCAGGAGGCTGAGGCAGGAGAACGGGGAGAACCTGGAGGTGGAGCTTGCAGTGAGCTGAGATCACGCCACTGCACTCCAGCCTGCATGACAGTAAGACTCCGTCTCAAAAAAAAAAAAGTCGTAATACCCAAAGTGATAAATAGATTCAATGCCATGCCTATCAAAATTTCAATGGCATTTTCCACAGATATAAAAAAGGCCTAAAATTCATATGGAACCATAAAAGACCACAAATAACCAAACCAAGAAAGAAAAATAAAGTTGGAGGCATCACACTTCCTGATTTCAAATTATATTAGAAAGCTAAAGTAACGTAAACAGCATGGCACTGGCATAAAAACAGACACATATGTCAGTGGAACAGAAAAGAGAGTCCAGAAATAAACCTTGGTCAACTAATTTTCAACAAGGGCACCAAGAAGACCCAATAGGGAAAGGATTGTTTTGTCAATAAATTGTGCTGGGAAAACTGAATATCCACATGCAAAACAATGAAATTAGATCTGTATCTTGCACATACATGAAAACAAACTCAGAATGAATTAAAGACTTGAAACTGAAAGACTCTAGAAAAACAATTGGTTTTGCTCCTTGACGTCGGACTTGGCAATTATTTGTTGCACAGGCAACAAGAGCAAAACTATACAAGTGGGAAGACATCAAACTAAATAGTTCCACACAACAAAGAAAACAATTTTAAAAAGGCAGCCTACAGATCAGGAAAAAATATTTGGAAACCATATATCTGATACAGGTTTAACATCCAAAAAATATAAGAAACTTACACAACTAAATAACAACAATGACAACAAAAACCATGATCAAACTTGACCCCCAGTGTGGTGGTATTGGGAGGTGGGGCCTTTGAGAAACTGATTAATGCCCTCATAAAAGAGGCTTCAGAGAGAGTCCGTACTCTTCCTGCCCTCTGGCCCTCCCTCCATGTGAGGACACAGCCTCCGTCCCCCCCAAAAGCAGCAGCAGCAAGGAACCACCTTGGGTGGAACCCCCAGGGCCTCGCCAGACCACAGTCCTGCCGTTGCCTTGATTTTGCACCTCCAGCCTCCAGAGCAGAGAGTTAAATTGCTGTTCCTTATAAATGACCCCATCTGAGGTATTTTATTATAGCAACACAAACAAGCCAAGGCAGCTAGAAAAAAAAAACGGGTGAGACCACAGGAGGAGGTGCTCATGCAAGACCCTCTATGTGAGGGCACACAGGCTTGGCGGGAAGAGCCAAGGAGGGCGTCTCATGTCAGCTGAGAATATTCCTCACCAGCCACTGAAAATGTGGGGCTCTTGCTGGCAAGAGGCCAAGCACGGCTGTTTCTCCAGCTGTCAAGAAGCATCATAAGAGTTATATGAACGTGTATTAGGTTGAACCAGATGAAATTGCTGTTTTACCAATTTTGATGCCAAAAATATGGATTTGATAATATTCAACTTCGTGTGTCTTGACATTTCAGTATTTTTGTTGTTAAATAAAATTGTTATTATATTTGTTCATACTTCATATTGTTTATACTGATAACTATTTATTTTTCAAATCATAGTTTTTTATTTTTGAAATTTGTTATTTTTATTTTAAAAATAACTTACTTCCTTGTATATATAGTAGTTTTGTAAATGTTATACTTTGAGACAGAGTCTCACTCCCTTACTCCTTCAACCAGGCTGGAGTGCAGTGGCATGATCACAGCTCACTGCAGCCTCGACCTCTCAGGCTCAAGGGATCCTCCCACCTCAGCCTCCTGAGAAGCTGGGACAGGCATGTGCCACCATGCCCTGCTAATTTTTGTATTTTTGGTAGAGACAAGGTCTCACCATGTCACCCAGGCTGGTTTCGAACTCCTGAACTCAAGCAATCCTCCTGCCTGGGCCTCCCAAAGCACTGGGATTACAGGTGTGAGCCGCCACGCCTGGCCACGTTATAGTTTTATAGCTCTTCATTCTCTAGTTTCAACTCTCCTTTTATTGTAATTTCATTCTGGTTGTTTTGTTCCTGACAGCTCTGAAGCGGCACCGAAGGGTGAAGACTGCAGAGGCTTCACGCCAAACATGGGGCTGCCTGAAGCCTCTTCACTGCTCACCCCCACCCTTCTGTCTCCACCAATGATCCGTGATAAATTGTAAAAATAAAATAAAATCTTAACATGGAGAATCATAACCCCTAACTGCATATATTCTCTCCATGATACAATATATCACCCACATCACCTGGACTGGGATTTGCAAACACAGACACCTGCAGGCACAGGCAAGGAACAACGTGCATGTGGCGGCTGGTCTGTGGCTATGGCCGGCTGAGTCACCACTGGGGCGGTTCGGACATTCTGGAGTCAGAATCATCCTGTTTCAAGGAAAACTGGCAATAGAGCTTTTTACATAAACTCCTGATTTCTAAAAAATGTTAGCTTACTTTTTAATGCTGTGAGGGCCAAACACAATTTGTGTGTAAGCCGTATTTGCTCCCGAAGCCTCCAGGAGGCCCCTGATGAGAAACTCTATGACCCTGAGGGCCTTGGTGGCCTTCTGCCATGCAGATTTCTTAGACATTGGCTTAGCCAGGGAGACAGCTACCAAAACCCCTGATAATAAGGTCACAGATGCTTTTTCCTGGTCAGGATTAAGGAGGTTATTCCTCCTATTTCATAGCAAAATGCACCCACCAGCACTTGTTAAGCAGGGAGAAATGGGGGGAGGGAAAAGGTGAAACAAGTAGAATCAGTCTTTGCAGGTTTCTTCAAGGTGAAGTGCACAGAGGTGGCAGCCGCCTAACGCACGCTCTGGGCTGCTGGGAAGGGGGCCGTCCTCTCCTGAGCTGGACCAGCCTGCATGGAAGCCTTAACACCCCCTTTGCTCTTTTAGTTTGAATCTAGACAGAGGCTGGCGTGCATTGCTCTGATCTTTCCTTGGATCAATCACTGTGTGGGAAGAAGTCTGACCAAATGAGACCCATGGAGATGGTAGGAGAAGGAGCTCCAAATGCAAGTAGAGTTTAAAAGGAAAAGCGGTGCAGACAAGGATGCACTGTTCTCTTCAGAGCCGTCTGTTCATCCTCTCCTTCCCTGGGATCACCCGGCTCACTGGCCACATAACATCCTTAGAATCCCTTTGGGCCTTGATCCACAGCTGAGGGCAGTGGTGGAGAAGAGGAGGTGAGAGAGCAGCCTCACCCTTCCAGGTGCAGTGGCTGTGCGCACTCTCCGTCGGCCTGGCGCAGTGGCTGTGCGCACTCTCCATCGGCCTGGGCACGGTCATCTCTACCACGTGGTATAAGAGCATGGCTGAGCACACATCCACTGTGAGACTGTCGATCGTGCCTTCCTCAAATCTCACTTTCAGTCAAAGATAGTAGGGGGTAAAACTATTGCTTTTTATTTATTAAAAATTAAAATACTGTGAAACAAGGGACAAAATTCATGTACATTTTAACATAACATGTCAGCGTTCAAATAATCATCCTAGTGGCACCCAAATGTTCTCGGGCCTCAGGCTCTGTGGATCACAGGTCACTCCTCGCCTTCAAAGACATCAATATATTGATGCCGGACAGCACCTTCCCCACAACCACAAGTTTCTTGTTTCAACAAAGAGAAAACACGTTTTCTAGCATCCGTGTCACAGGGAAGTGTGGGGGAACCCTTCTGAGAGTTTGTTCCTGACAGCCCATCAGGATTCACTTCAGGGGTGACTTTCAGTCATAGGAAGGTGCTCAGGAAATCTGCTGGGGCTGCACTGAGGATGGGGTTTTGGTTTTGTCCGTGCTGGCTGGACCCCAGTGATAACGTGGCCCTGCCGAGTCCTGGCGAGGATGCTGCCTCCAGCTCCCTGTCCCTCTCCTGCCCACTGGCTCCTCCTCACACCTGACCTCTGCCCCCACCCCTCACATCAGCCGCCCTGGCTCAGCCTCTGCTGTTATTGGGACGCACAGAGTGGGTGCCCCTGGGACCCCCACTGGTGATGACAGCCAAGGTCCTCCAGCCTTGGCTTCTGCCCTGAACTCTTGACCTCAGCACGCGTTTGTCTACCTCACCTCTGCTCTGGAATATCCAGTCACCTAAACGCTGTCCTGGCCGCGCCTCGCCCCAGCCTGCAGCCCTCCCATCTGGCTCAACGCAGCTCCGTCTTCCAGGTGCTCTGACCAAGCGCTGGAGCATCCTTCGTTCCTGTCTCTCTCCCCTCCAAATCCAATCTGACCGGAAATGCTGTAGCTCTGCTTTCAGAACATTTCTGGAAGCCAGGACACTGCTCACCCGGTTCATGGCAGCGGCACCCAAAGGCTCTTCCTCTTCTGCCCTCAGGCTGGACACAGCAGCGCAAACCTACTGGGAGGCGCAGCCAGTCACTCGCGCGACGTCCTCAGGGCTTGCTGGGGTGGGACGGCGCTTCCGATTTACTCAAAATACCGATTACATCCTTTCCCTAACTTCCCTGATCTGGTGATTCTTACAACTCTCAATTCCTCGAACACGAGCGTGCCTGGAGCACCAGGGCTGGAGACTGAGGTGCTGACACTTCCCTAGAGGGGAGGCAACGCGGAATTGAACATGCCTTCTTTCCCGACACACAGAAATCAATGTGCAAGGAAACAAAAAGACGCACAGAGAGCTGCCAAGGCCTGGAGACCTGTCCCGTGTGGCATCAGCCCAGGCCGGCCCCGTACCGTCCCTCCCTGGCCTGGGCTTCCTCATCGGCAACGTGAGCAGCTCGGGCTGGGATTAGGTCACCGCTGGTCTCTGTTCTAGGCCGGCCGTGTGGGACTTATCAGGCTTCCAAATCTGTTCCAGGCTCATCGGAGTTTCTCAAATGCCAGGCAGAGAATAAGATGACGCTGGAGACCCTGCTGGTGGTGAAGTTACCTGCGTTTCCTTCTCTCTGTAAACTGTGGACTCTCAGTTTGTCTGTGACTTGTCTCTGTAATTAATTAAGATTGCACTGCATTGATCAGGGCTCCAACGATGTTTGCAACGAAGTCTGATGTACTGACGGAGCTAATCGACCTCACGTAGCATTGATTTCACACCCCGTTCTCATTCATCCACTGATAGGCAGTGTCTGGGCACTGTGCCCATAGCTAAGAGTGTGACCTGATGGAAACATCTGGCCTCTCACCTCAGGGTCACCTTATCTAGGAGGCAACATGGGCATCGTCACCCCCAGAACCATGAGCACTTCAAAGCTAAAAAACGGCTTCAAAACCAGAAAAATAAGCTACAAACTTAAAATTAACACCTGATTTTTTAGTCAAAAAAGTTACTTTTTTCATCTTAGCCACATGATTGCAACTCAACTAACGTATTTCTTCATCAGCTGTATTTATCATGTGATGCTACTGCATTTGACATTCGATCTGCTGTGAGGTTTGGTGTTCAAGGCCTGGGAAAGCCTCACAGAGGTCCTCCTCCAGCCATCTCCCCACCCATCTCTACACTCTAAGTCAGGTTCCATCATCAGCCGGGAGACCAGCCGTTCAAACCCATTCACTTTCATCTCTGACACTGTAAGTCAGGTTCCCTCATCAGCCGGGAGACCAGCTGTTCAAATCCATGCACTTTCTGCAGCCCCATGATGTATTTGCACATCAGTTTGGAGGCAAGTAAGTTGCTGACTTAAGGTTCTGACATTTTCTTGCTCTTAACCTTATTGTTCAGGTTAAAACTCTGCCCCAATAGCTTAGTTTCTACATTTGAGTAAAAGGCACATCAGCCTCCCTGTCTAATCCTAAATGCTCTGGACATTCCATGCTTGAAAATTAGGTCGTCGGTTTTCAAAATGTGGATAGGAGACAGAGGCAGCATGATATAAAGACAGAAAACGGTTAACAATTCAATCGTTATGCACGTTTATCTCTACTACACAATCATTACAGACATTTATCTCTTCATTTCCTTAAAGGGAAAAAGTGGAATCACTAAATAGAATTACCAGCTTAGGCAAGTTAGGCATTGATTTGTCAAACCACTCTCTAGATTAATAATAAACTTCAAGTTTCTAGGATGTTGGACTCTAAGATCAATACCTTGTACCTTTAAAATACATCTTCCATTGCTTTCGCTCACATTAAAAGGCATTATTTTCTGGTTTTAGTCCAACAGAAGTCATTATTTTAGAAGGCTGAAATAGTCTTTCTCAGTAGATACTAAAATTGCTTCGCGGAGAAGGAATCACTCATCTCAGGCCTTCACAAGCCCTTGTCCTCAGTTCCTCACAGCACAAAATCTGAATGGTTTGCACTAAATCCCCCAGGGCCTGGCACCATGCCGAGGAGAGCTCAGTAACCTATTAAACAGCCAAGTCAGTAAAATAGAACAGGTTATGAATCAGCAGGCTGTGACGTCTGAAGATGGAGACAGAAAGTGTAAAAGGAAACCTTCTGTGTGAACCTTTATCTTCCGCGTCAACCTTTATCTTCCGCGTGTCCCTTTATCTTCTGCGTGAACCTTTATCGTCTGCGTGAACCTTTGTTTCTACCTTGGCAAGCACCTGCCTCTCTCTCGGCCTCTGGTTCTACCCCACTCTCATAACTGTACTCAATTTTCTCTTTAATATATTGAACAGTTTGTGTCAGGACAGTCCAAAGTTGATGCCAAGTGGCAAATTTTCTAAAGCTTTGGATGTTTTCTATATATACATTAAGATAAAATACAGAAGAGGAACACAGGAAAGAACTGCCAAAATGTCTATCATATAATACTGTGACATTTAAAACACACGCTTTATGTATAGTGCAATGTTGAAAATACCTTCAGAAGTGTTGATAGTATTTGTGAGAAGGCCCTCATTTTTACTGTATAAATAGATATTACATAATATTTACCATTGTAACCATTTTTAGGTGTGCAGTTCACCAGCATTATGTTCATTCACATTGCTGTGCGATCAGCCCCACCATCCACCCCCAGGCCATTTTCATCTTCCCAAAGTACAACTCTGTATCTGTTAAACCATCACACCCCTCCCCCCCAACCCCTGGCAGCATTCGTTCTACTTTCTGTCTCTGTGAATTTGACTCTTCTAGGGAACTTCACACAGAATCACACGTTAGCCTAGCTTATTACACACAATGTATTGTCTTCAAGATTCATCTATGTTGAAGCACGTATCAGAGCTTCATTTTCTAAAGGCTGAATGATATCCCCTTGTGTGTACACACCACATTGTGTTTATCCGTTCATTCGTTTTTGGGTGTTTAGGTGGTTTCCACCCTTTGAATATCATGCAAAATAGTGTTTTGAACACCGGTGTACACACATCTGTTCAAGTTCCTGCTTCCAATTATTTTCAGTATATAACCAGAAGCAGCATTACCGTATCATGTGGGGAGTCTATGTTTAGTTTTCTCAGGAGCCCCGATACTGTTTTCTGCAGCGGTTGTACCATTTCACATTCTCATCAGTGTGAAAGGGTTCCAATTCCTCCACATCCTGGTCACACTTGCTATTTTCTGTTTGCTTGATAAGAGCCACCCTAATAGGTGTGAGGTGGTATCACATGGCGGTTTTGATCTGAATTTCCTTTGGTTACTGATGTCAAGCATCTTTTCATGTGCAATAAAGTTATTGGCCATCCATGTGTCTTACTGGAGAAATGCCCACTCAACTCCTGTGCCCACAGTTTAATTAGGTTGGTGGTTTTCTGTACTTGTTGTGCTGTAGGAGTCCTTTATATAGTTCAGAAATTAATTCCTTATCAGATTTATAATTTGCCAATATTTTTTCCAATTATATGGATTGCCTATCCACTATGTCGATAATTTCCTTTGATGCACAAAAGTTTTCAATTTCAATAAAGTCCAGTTAATCCATTTTTTCTTTTGTTACCTGTACTTTTGATGTCATACCCAAGAA
The DNA here is from genome assembly GCF_000951035.1 of Colobus angolensis palliatus. Classification (NCBI taxonomy): domain Eukaryota; kingdom Metazoa; phylum Chordata; class Mammalia; order Primates; family Cercopithecidae; genus Colobus; species Colobus angolensis. The sequence goes on from NW_012118821.1 coordinate 13,315,980, forward strand.
ACTACTGCTAAATTAATATCATGAAGCTTTTCTCTCTGTTTTCTTTTAAGAATTTTATACATATACTTTTATATTTAGGCCTTTGATCCATTTTGAATTACGTTTTTGTATGTGGTGTGAGGTAAGGCTCCAACTTCATTCTTCTGCATATGGATATCAAGTTTTCCCAACACCACTGATTGAGAAGACTGTCCAGAAAGTTCTTATTTAAAAAAAAATATTCAAAGGATGCATTGTCACCAGTTTTTAAATGCTAATTTTTATATTAAAATACAAAAATATTTATCACTTTTCTGCACTTATCCTATGCCAGGCACTATAGTAGACACTTTGTAACCATAATCCCTAAGGTCCACAGAAGCCCCAGAAGTTTATTCTTTTAACAAATATCTGTTCAGTGTCAATTTATTTACCAGTTACTTTCATGAGCACTGGATTTAGCATTGATTAAAAAGCAAATGAAAATCCCTGGTTTCTTGAAGATTAATTCTAGCTGGGGACACAATAAATAAAGAAAATGTAGAGAATCACAGCTAATTAGTCCTGGGAAAATAAACGAAGGAAAGGTGATAAGAAGTGTGGGGCAGTGGGGGCTGCAGTTTAAAACACAAGCCCTGGGGCTCACAGCAGAGGCTTCTGAGTGTGGACCTGAAGCTGGGAGGAAGCTGGCAGGGGAAGTGGGAAGGTCATGGCATCCACAGCCTGGAGAGCAGCCTCAGGGAGGGCACAGGCCAGGTCAGCTGCAGCAGGGGAGGTCAAAGACAAGGTCAAAGAGTTAGTGGGGTTGGGGAGGGTTCAGACCTACAGGGCCTGGAAGTGGATTTGAAAAACCTCGAGAGATAGGGGTTGTCATTCTCATCATTCTCCAGCACCCCACTTTATGCACCCCACACAGTTTTGAGAGCTTTGGTATCATGCCAGGATGCCACAGGGAGCAAATTCTGCAGGCGGACCAGGGCCCAGGTCAGCCTCACTCCACAGCCTGCACTTCTTTCCACTAGGCCCTACCAACCAGCCCCAGCTGAGAGGGACAGTGACTTTTAGGATGCTGATTAAATCACAGTGTGTTCACTGATTGCAGTGAAAGAGTAGCTTCTATTTTTTATCACCCAATACAAGGAATGTCATGCCTTCTGCCTGGAGTGCCCCTCTGGCCCTCTTTTGCTAACTAATTTGCATTCATGTTTCAAGTGTCACTTTTTCCAAGCACTGTCCTTGACCACTGGATCTAAATCAGTGCTGCTAATCACACCTGCCTGTTTACTAGAGCCCTTGATATAAATTTCAACTACATACTGATCTCTGGCTTTATTTGAGTAACACATTCCACCAACACTGGGTTGGGAATCCCTAAGACCAGAGCCTGTGACTTGCTCCCAGGGTCTCCAGTGCCACCGCTGCTCCAGGGTCACCATGGATGCTGGGAAAGGCAGAGCTCAATGACATACATGTACAGGAACATACAATGCCAGAGACAAGCCACATCGTCGAGCCCTGTTAAAATACTGATACCTGGTGTCTATTTAGATCACAATGTTCACACAGCAACTTTTATTCCATGCCGTTGCCATGTGCCACTCAGCCCCAAAAATGCTTCCTTTCATCTTGAATCTCAGCCCCAGCAAACACAACACTCACTTAATGCCACTGAGCAGGACATCAGGGAAACGGCTCGCATAAAACCCAGGAATCCTTACGATAATGAGCTGTGTTACAAATCCTACTGCATCCTGACATGAAATCCTATTTCTCAACAACCACATCTTTGATGTGTGTTTTTTAGATACGATAAATACATTTTAGGATCAGGTAATGTCAATTAGTTTTGAACACACAGGACTGAGTCTGCTTCCTAAAACTCTTTTTTCACGATGGAACAGAGGAAGCAGCTCGGTGGCGATGAAGATGACCTGCAGGCTCTGGGCCCGGGCTCTGCCCTGGGTACTGTTGGGACTGACCTTAGGACTTACTGTTAGGACTTAACTAACTCTTGGACCCAGATACTTGACCTAAGATACTGGGACAGTCTGGCTGAGCATCTTGAATTCTGTATGATCCCTAAACCTTTTTCCAGCTCAAAATTTTCATGATTCTAATTATACCAGCCTTTGAAATTCCTGGGAACACTGTCATTTGAAATACGATATTGGTAAGCTCTCAAGCTAAAAACTATTCACGAAAGAGCCCTTTTCCCCTTTCCATGTGGACCATATGGATTGAGAGTCACTTTCAAGTATAATATTAGGGTTTGGGAACAAACTGCATTATTTTTTGGAACTAAAGCATTTTTATTACATGTACTTTGAGCATTTGTGGAAAAAATATACACACTAAAAAAACTGAAGTGGTCTTCTGTGTTATTGAAGCTTTGTAGCTACATCAAGGATAAATTCAAAGGCATCAGCTGCTCAGCAAAATGACAGACACCGGAGTCATGAAAGGCAGAAAAGAACCACATCACAGTTCATCGACCCCGGTCTGCCTCTCAGCCTCAGCACTGCTGACGATTTGGACTAGGTGGGTCTCTGTTGTGGGGGGATGTTCAGCCGCATCCCTGGTCTCCATCTAGTAGACAACAGTGCCGCCCCTGGCATTCCCAAACAAAATGTCCCCAGAAAGGGCCGACGTCTCCTGGCAAACCTGCCCACAGTTGGGAACCCCTGGCTTACATGGAATGACCACAGGCCCCATACCCTTGGAAGAAAGCCCCTCCCCACCCTCCCACAGACTTACGGAGGTGAACACAAGTCCTTGCCCCTACACGAATGGTCAAAAGACCACTTGCTGTTGCAGATTGTAGGTGAAATGAGTCCAGTACCTGCTGCCCAGTGCAGCTGGCCGTACCCATGTAAGTCAGTCAGTTGCTGCAGCCTGTACCTGAGAGATAATTAGAAATCCAGAGAGGCTGATGCAGCTGTCAAAAGTCACACAGCCAGTTGAAATTATTCATGGAATCTGTGGTCTCTCTAGATTATAAACTAAATCCCAAATTTTAGACTTGGAGGATCAAATTAACAAAGTAACTCAAACGAGTAGTGAAAGCTTTTATCATTAGAAATTTAAAATGTTTGTTTCTACACACTTAAATCTTTATGTAGTAAAATATTTTAAAAGTTTAAGTTCTGTCATATTGAATTGACATTTATCAAATAATTACATGCCCAGGTTTTCCTAAATATCAATAGAATTTTGACCTAATTCAATTATCTTTTCCTTCTTTAAATTCCCCATCCCAAGCAAGTGAGAAAGGCTGTGGGCAGAAGCCAGTGAGCGGAAGTGGCAAGTAGGAATTTACGGAGCGATGTAAATGCAATCGTGACACCTCTCCAGACTCCCTGAGGTCTCCCGCTCCTCCCCATGAAGCCATGAGTGAAAGGAGAAGTGGGAAATGTGAACATGGAAGGCAGGGTCCACCCTGCAGGGCACGGACCACACAGCATCTTTCCTCACCGTGCGGCCGAGGGAGCTGCAGTAAAGAAAACATGCCCAGCTGTCCCTCCTCCCTCCGAGAACTCCTTCTGCTGCAGAGAGGAAAGGAGCCTTGAAGCTCTCAACAAATCTCCCTCCCGATGTCCAGATGCCTGTCATCCTCATTCTGTCATGTTCTGAGCTCTCACAGCAGCCGGGACACTACCCGCCTCCTGGCCTGCACAGCCTTTCTTGGACTATTCAGAGGCCACAACCTCAAGCAAACCTTGGGCAGAAGCGTGTGTGTGAAAGCCACGCGGGTGGCGTGGACCAGCAGTGCGCGGACCCCGGGAGGGACAGTCACCACAGGTGCACGTGTGCACGGGGGCTGGGAAGAGACGAGAGGGGGAGGAGGATGGGCGGGACCGCGAGCAAGAATTCCACAGCAGCAAGAGGCATGCTCAGAAAGTCGTGAGAATGAAGTGGGCATCTGTAAGAACAGGAAACAGAACCTTCCCCAGGATCACTTGTGATCCATGGAAAGAGACTGGAGACATGGAAAGACAACAAGCAAAGGACGGGCGACTCCCCGGCATTAACACACCTTCCTGCCGGCGGTGCACCAGCAACTTTTCTATCTGATGTCCACAGCTGTAAGCCTCTTTTGGGCCAGAAGAAAAGTGGTAACCTAATAGTTGACCTTCTTATTGCAAAATTATCCCCTTGAAGATACCCAACCAGTTTCTCTTTCCGAAATCATTCTCGGAAGGGTGGATTGCGTGATCGTACCCACTTATTTCTTCCCTTCCTTTAGGAGAATGTACAGCTCTGCTCGTTGTCACCTGACTTTCAAGCCTTTATTTTTTATTTTCCTAATGCACAGTTTATTTGGTGATTAATTAGCCTTCGGTGGGGGAAAATCTTGCATCTGATGCTGTGTTTCTAGTCCGGTGTGAATTAATAGAGGCTTCTCCGGAAACTAAGAGTAAAATAGAACTTAGAAAAAATAGGATCCAGCAATCCCACTGCTGGACATCCCTCCAGGGAAAGGAAATCAGAATGTCAGACGATGCCTGCACCCCATGAAGACAGCAGCAACGTTCATAATAACAAAGTCATGGAATCAACCTACGTGTCCATCAGAGATGGACGGGTAAAGAAAATGTGATATACACATTTACACACAAAAAATGCACACACGCATACACTCACATGCGTACGCACACACAAGCACACACATGCACGCACAGACACACACACAGGCACACACAAGGACACAAAAGGACACACGCAGACACACGCAAGGACACACAAGGACACACGCAGACACACGCACGCACACAGGCACACACACGCACGCACATACATGCACACACATTGGAATACTATTCAGCCACAAAAAAGCATGAAATTCTGTCATTTGCAGCAACGTGGATGGAACTGGAAGCATTAGGTTAAGGGGAATAAGCCAGGCACAGGAAGACAAACATCACATGTTCTCACTTGCATGTGGGAGCTGAAAAAGACGATCTCATGGAGGTAGAGAGTAGAACGATGGATACCAGAGGCTAGGAAGGGTGTAGGGGTGGGAGAATGAAAATAGGCTGGTTAACGGACACAGTTAGATAAAAGGAATACGTTCTAGTGTCTGTAGAACAGTAGGGTGACTATAGTTAACAACAGATCGTGTATTTCAAAATAGCCAGAAAAGAAGATTTACAACATTCCCAATACAAAGAAATAATACGTATTCAAGGTGATGGGTATCCTAAATACTCTCATTGGATCATCGCACATTCTATGCATGTGTGAAAATATTGCATGTGCCTCATAAATATGCACAATATTATGTATCAATAAGAAAATAAAAAGCCAGCCATCTTGAGCTGAAAAGCAATGTGTGCAGTCACTCCAGACAAAAGCAAAACAAACCAAAAATAAAAGATGAATGAAGACTGCCAATAAATAGAGGTGTGTATACAATAATAACCAAGAAAAGTCTAAAATCTACCAGCAACTGGGCAAGGAGGACGACTGCCTACCCAGCAACCAAAACTTCATTTTCCCCCTAAAAGTTAAACGTCAAAATGTCATGAAATAAGGCCTCCCAACATTTGGAAGAGAACGCTTGACTACAGAAAGTTTTAACCAGCAAGATGTGTTTCATCCAATAAGCATAAGTAGCATTGCTCAAAAACGCTCCCACTCATGGCACCTTCCTGAGAAGTATCCTCTAAGGGAAGTTCCCCTCCACCAAGACAGGGATCAAAGTGAAGAGACCAAGAATGAAAAAATCATGATAGGAAACAACTACTAGCGAGAATCAAAAACAACTTAACATAGACGTGTCTAAAGAAATCTGTTTACAAAGGCAGATTCAGACTTCAGAAGTCTGTTCAATCATGCACTAGACAATGAGAAATATCAGATTGTCTATTAAGGAACGGATTGCATCTGCCTCCCCCTGATTTATGTGTGGAAGCTCTCGCTGCCCTATTGGAGACGGGGTCTTGAGGAGGCGTAAAGGTTCCAGGAGGGCATAAGGGTGGGGCCCTCATGCAACAGGACAGTATCCTCATAAGAAGAGAAAGAGATGCTGGAGATGAGATGCACAGAGGAAAGGCCAGGGTAAAAAGTTAATTCTAAATCATTATTTAAAATGCAAGCAGTAGCCCGTTATATAAAGTGATATTGAAATGTATTTTAAAGTTATAATAATGTTTAAAGTATTATAATTGTACAGTAACTGATACATATGTAAAAAGAACACACTTAAAATACACCCAAGGAAATATATGTTTTTATACATTTAATACAATTTCTTTCTCTCAATATATAACATGAATTAAAGCATTAAGTATAATAGACAAAAAATTTTAAAATTATTTTCAGAAAGATTGATAACTACTGGAGTCTAACAACTCCCTGTAAGGAATTTATTTAAGAAAGACATTAATTTCTTTGAAAGAGAAAAAAAGTCTAAAATGAGACTGTGGAGCTGTTAGGAAACACATAACGAGAATTTTTAAATTTTACTCTGATGGTAACAGAACTCATTGATTATAGAAGATCTCCAACCTGTAAATAAGAATGTACAGTGTAATTGTAAAAATAAACATTGTAAAAAAGAGTAAGCTAACTGCTCAGAGTAGCCATTGCTAATATTTGGGGTATATTTGTATTTTTGGTTTAGGAATAATAATGATAGTAGTAATGAAAACCATAACAACAGTAAAAACTACCATTCATTGAAGAGTTGTTCTGCACTGGAAGCCAGGTCTGTGACTTCATTTAATACAACAGCAATTCAAGGATGCAGGTAGCAGATGGGGAAACTGAGGCCCAGGAGGCGAGTGAGGCTCCATTCAGTCAGGGTGTGGGGGCTGGGAGCCACGCTTAGAGCTCTTTCTGACCACAGACTCACTCAGCCACAGCAGCAACCCCACATCCTGCAGGCATCCTGGAAGTCATTGAAAATTGCTCTGCATACATTTTTTCTGATTTTTTACTAGGCAATCTGCCATGAGCAGTTATACATGGCTTTAAATGGTTTTAAAAAATATTTATGTCTGTACAGCATTCCATTTTAAGCTGTGCCACATTATTTTTACTTTTTCTTCTATGCCTGGACAGCTAGGTGATTTTCCATGCATTAGGCTACAAAAACGCAACACTGGACAGCTTTGATATAAACCCACAGAGATGTGCACATGTCAAGATATATTTCTAAAAATGGAATTACTAGGTCAAAAGGTGTGGACATGTTTAAGGCTCTAAAAATATTTTGTCTAATTACCTCCCCAAATTGTGACCAATCTTCATTCCCACTAGCTGTTTGTGGAAGGTTCACTTCCCTGCGCCCTGCAGCACTGATGAGGACACTGTGAGAACCGTCCACTTGGCAATGTAGCCAAATTTTAACTTTAATGTATTTTATTTCTAAGAAGCTTACATTTTTTCTTACTTTTTAATTTATTTTATTTTTGAAATTTTTGGTGATTCATTTGAATTTTTCTTATTAATTTGCAATGGTTCATTACATATTATGGAAATTAACATTTCTGTCATGCATATGAACAAATATTTTTATTACTCCATTATTCATTCTTAAAACTGTTTTGATGTTTTGAAGACAGATTTTAAGTTGTAATATATGTTAAACCTTGATGTTTGATTACTATATATACCTAAGCCCTAAAATACATACCTTACCAAAAATCTAAGACACAGGACACTGCTTTCAAAAGGTTGTGGTTCCCTACTTTAACAGAAAGCAATTCCATCTCTACCAGTCAATAAATTAATACATAAAGATTAGCTGGGCGTGGCGGCACCTGTGGTCCCAGCCACCTGGGGGGCTGAGGCAGGAAGCCTGCTTGTGCCCAGAAGTTTGAAACTGCAGTGAGCTGCGATCACGACACCACACTCCAGTCTGGATAGAAAAGCCAGATCCTGTAAGAAAAAGAAAGAAAAGAAAGAAAGAAAAGAAAGAAAAGAAAGAGAGAAAGAGAAAAAGGCAATTGAATTTCCAGATTCTTTTTCATCCTAAATTTAATTTTTTAAAAATCCCAACCAAGTTTACCTTCAAGCCTCATATCTTTAGTCTATTTTACACTGATTATTGTCCATGGTGTGAAAAACAGGCTCTAACTTCATTCTTCCAGACATCCAGTTTCCCAGCACCGTTTGCTGAAGAGACTGTCCTTTCCCCATTGTGTGCTCTTGGCACCTCTGTCAAAAACCAATAAACTATAAATGCACGAATTTATTTCTGTCCTCTGAATTCTGTTCCATTGGGCTTTGTGTTTGTTTTTATAACAGTATCACGCTGTTTTGATGTGTATATATTTATAGGTTTATAATATATCTCGAAGTCAGGTAATGTAATGTGCCCAGCTTTGTTCTTTCTGCTCAAGACTGCTTTAGCTATTTGAGGTCTTTTGGGGTTCCAAATTCAATTTGAGGATTACTTTTCCTATTTCTGTGAAAAATGTCAGACAGGGATCAAACTGAATCTACAGATTGCTTTAAAGAAATTATGGGGGACACACTGTGTGACATTAATCTGGGCAATGATTTTTTGGAGATGACCCTAAGAAACATGGCAAAAAAAGCAAAAATAGACAAATGAAATTGCATCAAATTAAAAAAAAAAACTTATATACTGAAAAGGAAACAACAGCATGAAGAGAAAATCCATGGAATGAGAGAAAATATTTGAAAACCATACATCTGATAAGACATTAATATCCAAAATGCATAAGGAACTCAAAAACTCAATAGCTATAAAACAAATAACCTAATTTAAAAATAGGCAAATATCTAAAGAGATACTTTTCCAAAAAAGACATACACATGGCCAACGAGTATATATTTTTAAATGTTCATCACTGATCATCAAGGAAATACAATAAAAATCATAATAAGATATCATCTTACACCTGTTAGAAAGGCTATTATCAAAAAACAGAGGATGAGTGTTAGTAAGGAATTGGTGGAAAAGGAACCTTTTCACGCTGTTGGTGAGAATGTACGTTGGTACAACTACGATGAAAAGTGTTGTTGTTGGTGTTGTTGTTTTTAGACAGAGCCTCGCTCTGTCCCCCAGGCTGGAGTGCAACGGCACGATCTCGGCTCACTGCAACCTCCACCTCCCGGATTCTAGCAATTCTCCTGCCTCAGCCTCCCCAGTAACTGGGATTACAGGCAAACCCCCACCACATCTGGCTAATTTTTGTATTTTTAATAGAGATGAGGTTTCACCATGTTGGTCAGGCTGGTCTCAAACTCCTGACTTCAGGTGACCCATCCACCTCGGCCTCCCAAAATGCTGGGATTACAGGCGTGTGCCACCGCGCCTGGCCCTCATTATGAAAAGTTTTGAGTTTCCTCAAAACTATTAAAAATAGAACGACCATATTACCCAGCAACTCCACTACTGGGCATATCCAAAATAAATAAATCAGGATCTAAAAAATATCTTCAGTCCTGTGTTCACTGTAGCATTGTTGACAATAACCAAGGTGAGGCATCCACCTGAGTGCCCCCAATAGATGAACTGATAAAAGAAACACAGTACACAATGGCATACCATTACCATTCAGCCTTGAAAAAGCAGGAAATCCTGTCATTTGTAACAACATGAGTGAACTTGGAGGACATTATGTTAAATGAGATAAGCCAGGCACAGAAAGACAAATGCCACATGATCCCACTTCAACGTGGAATCTAAGACAGCTGAACTCAGAGAAGCAGAGAGTGGAAGGGCGGGTACCAGGGCCAGGGAGAGGGCAGGGGAGATGTTGGTCAAAGGACGCAAAATTCAGCTGCACAGGAAGAATGAGTTCCAAGGTCTGTGGCACAGTACAGTGACTATAACTAGTAGCAATGTAACATATACTCGAAAATTGCTAAGATGGTATATTTTAAACGTTCTAACCACACAAAAAAATAGTAAGTATGTGAGACAATGGATGTATTAATTAGCTTGATTTAGCCATTCCACAGTGTATGTATATAAATATGTACCAAACATCACGTTGCCCATCATAAATACATACATTTTCCAATTAAAAAATTAACTAACGTTAAAAATTTCAATGCAATATAAAATGGCTACTGAAAAATAATATCATAGTCAAGAAAACGTAGTTAAAACTGATTTGTCTGGGTTTTGTCATCTGGAGTTCTGTTACTTCTAACGTTGCATCTCTGACAAATTATTTTGACATGAAGAGATAAATTTTAGGTAAACAACCGGACACTGGGGTTTTGGGTGAGGCAGGATCTCCTAGGCTGCATGATGGCGTCACTGCAAATAGACCCGCTTTCTCCCGAGCGTGAAGCCCACCCTGCAGCACGACTCTGAGTCACCAAAAGGAAGTCAAATGATGTGCACTGTGATCCGGGTTCTCTGTATTTTAGTATATTTGAATTATTATTTTTCTTGAGACAGGGTCTCTCTCTGGCCCAGGCTGGAGGGCAGTGGTGGGATCACAGCTTACTGTCGCCCTGACCTCCTGGCCCTAAGTGATCCTCCTGCCTCAGCCTCCTGAAGAACTGGGAATACAGGCACACACCAACACACCCAGCTAATTTTTATAGACGTTTTTAGAGATGGGGGTCTCACTATGTTGCCCAGATTGGTCTCAAACTCCCAGGCTCAAGCGATCCTTCCACGTCAGCCTCCTAAAATGCTGGGATTACAAGCATGAGCCCCCATGCCTGGCGTCTTTGAATTCTTTGGGAACGAACCGATGGTGACGTCTGGCTATAATATAACGTAGCCACCGCTCTTCCCTGGGCTTCGCTTCTCGCTCCACCTC
>NW_012118821.1:13327727-13331515 GCF_000951035.1 Colobus angolensis palliatus
GGGAGAGGCGAAGAAAAACAAAGAAAAAATAAGAAGAAAAGAAACAGAAGATGAGGAAGAGGAAAGAAGGAAATTTTCCCATGCCAAGCCCTGCACTAACTTAGAAGTGGAGACACAGGTGAAGACCCAGCCCTGAAATTAAGAAACTGACACTGGAGCCAAGTGTCAGACACTGGAAAAACTCACAGTGATAGTGTGATAAGGAGGGAAAAGACTTTACACACACACATTTCATGTTAATTATTTTAATTGTCCTCATAGCAAAACTGTATAGTATGACAAATCAAATTCTAACAGATAATTACCTAAAATGAAAGGAAATCAAAAATTGTATTCAATTTTCATCTACTATTGGAGGAGATCACTTTCAAAAGTATCAAATAAGAGTTTTACCCTGTAATATCTTCAGAAGCATATGAAGAAAGAAGAATATACCAACTTAAAGAAAACAGATATAAATTTATATGCATGCACCACAGTTTTTTAAAGAACATCTTGGGAAAATATAACTACTTTAAGAAAGATATTTTTTTTTTATAAAGCTCTAAATATTATTAACAAAGACATAACTGTAAGAAATCGTTACTTTGGTAACCCAAATGATAAATGGAAACTAACATCAAAAGGAAAACTAATTCAATAGCTGAAGATAATGTTACAGAGAAAAATCAAAAGTCAATGAATGTTATGTTCTTCATATATATAAAACAAAAGCATAATAAAATAATAATTACGAAATATTTAATGAGAAAAAAGCTAAATGTGATTTGAAATTACTATTAGAAAAAAGAAAAAGTAACAGTTCATATTAAGTCAGATTTCATATGTCTATATGGTCTGTAAAAGAAGTTAGATAAAAATGACGAATGGTTTACCATTCTCATTTTTTAAAACCTATAAATCTAGTATGTATTCATTCTAGCATTACAGACTTGCTGACCAGTAAATAATCTATTATGGAATTGAAAATGCCTAGAAACAGAAATCCATCTACCGATGCCTGTTTTCCTTAACTTGATTAATACCCATTTCTGTGAAATGCCCAACTAGCAAATGTGTGACCAATGGCTATCCAAGTAACTAGTCTTGGGTCTTTAAATACAATTCAATCTAGCTGATAGAACAAAGACGTCAACATTTTTAAAGATTAGCACCATCACTTAGCACACTGAATCCATCAACCCGTCAAAAGGATTGTATACCATAAAGGGATTAGATAACAGGAGATTTATCCCCAGAATGCAAGGGTAGCTCAATACAAAAAATTCAGTCAATGTAATCACACTGATAGAATAAAGGAAACACACACACAAGCAACTCAATAGATGCAGAAATAGCATTTGACAAAGTTCAATGGCATTTTATGATAAAAACACTCAACAAACTAGGAATAGAGGGTAACTTCTTTAACATGATAAAGGACAATTGAAAACTCCACATCTGACCTCATACTTTATTGTGAAAGTTTTCACCCTAAAGTCCAAAACAAGATAAGAATGAACATGTCACACTTCTATTCAATGTTTTCCTGGATATCTTAAGAGCAATAGGTAAGAAAAGAAATAAGAGCATCACATTCAAATTGGAAAGGAAGAAATAAAACTATATTCACAGATGACAGGAGTATGTATACAGAAAATCCCATAGAATATACACACACCACACACATGCCCACAAGACAAGCAAAAATCTACTAGAGCTTCTAAACAAATCCAGTGATGTTTCTGAGTTCAACATCAAAATCAACATCAAGATCAACATCCAAGAAACAGCTGTGCTTCTATACACCAGCTATAAATAATTTGAAAAGAAAAGTAAGAAAGCAATTCCACTTATGATAGTATCCAAAAGAGTAAAATACCTAGAAATAAATTTAACCAAAGAAGTAAAAGACTTGTGCACTGAAACTACCAAACACTGCTGAAATTAAAGAAGATCTAAATAAATGGGAAGATATCCCATGTTTATGAACGGCACTTAATATTGTTAGTATGAGAATATTCCCCAAAGTCATCTACAGATTCAATGCAATTCCTATCGAAATTCCAATGGTCTTTTTTGAAGAAATGGAAAAGGTGATTCTCAAATTCATCTGAAAGTGCAAGGAGTCCCAAATACCTAAAATGACCTTGAAAATGAAAAACAAAGTAGGAGACTCACAATTCCCAATTTCAAAACTTTCACCATAAGGTCAAGAACAAGAGAGAGGAACACTGCAGATGAGAATGTCATATGATGCAGTCACTGTGGAAAGTAATCAAAACAGTGTCATCCTGGCTTAGGCATAGATGTGAACCAATGGAATAGAATTACAGTCCAGAAATAAACCCCAACATCTATGGTCAAATGATTTTTCACAAGGGTACCAAGACTGAAAGGTGAAAGAAGTCTCTTCAATCCCTAGCTAACATACACAAAAAGTTAACTCAAGATTAATCAATGGCCTAACCATGAGTTAAAACCACAAAACACTTAGAAGAAAGCACAGGTAAACCTTCTGATGTTAGATTTGGCAATGAAGTCTTAGATTTGGCATGAAAAGAACAGGCAAGAAAAGAAAAAAATAGATACGTTCAACTTCATAAAAACTTTTGAACACCAAAGAACATTATCAAGAATATGAAAAGGCAATCTATAGAATGGGTGAAAACACTTGCAAAATTATGTATCTCATAAAGTTTTCATATTTAGAGCAATTTTAAAGAACTCTTACAACTTAACACAACAAAAAACGCAAAAAAAAAAAACATTAAAAGATGAGCAAAGGACATTTCTTCAAATAAAATATACAAATGGTCAAAAAGCACATGAAAAGACGTTCACTGTCACTGGGCATTAAAGAACTGCAAATCAAAAACCACAATGAGATACCACTTCATACCTACTGGAATGGCTTTCATCAAGAAAATGAAGAATAAAATGTGTTGACAAGGATGTGGTGTAACAGGAGCAAGAACACTGCAGATGAGAATGTCATATGATGCAATCGCTGTGGAAAACACCCCAGCAACTTCTCAAAAATTTAAACACGAAATTATTGTATAACCCAGCAGTTACTCTCCTAGGTGTATATCCAAGAGAAATAAAAACATGTGTCCACACAGAAACTTGCACACAAATGTTTATAGCAGCATTATTTACAATACCCAAAATGTGGAAATAGCCCAGTTGTCCATCAACAGATAAAGGGATGAACAAATTGTGGTACACATGCAATTAAATATTACTTAGTCATAAATATTATTTTGCTATAACATGGATGAATCTTAAAAACATTATGTCCAGTAACAGAAGCCAGGTACAAAAGGTCACATAGTGAATTACTTCTTCTATACGGTTTATCTTGAACAGACAAATCCATAGAGACAGAAAGCAGATTAGAGATTACCAGGGAGCAGAGACTCCCTCTCTTTCCTGTCCTCTCATTGTAGAAATCTGGTTTATTAACATAGTGGAGTGCCAGGACTAGTTGTCTAATTTGCGTATGTTTTTCTTCCCTATTTTTCATCTCTTTGTCTTTTAGCTCTAGCTTCCAAAAGATTTCAACAATGTTTTCCAACTCTTTCACTGAGTTGTAACTTTTTGTCATGTATGATTTCAATTTTTTTTTATTGGAACCAACCCAAATGTCCATCAATGATAGACTGGATTAAGAAAATGTGGCACACGGCTCAGCTAAAAAAATAACAGGGGAAGCAGCAGAGTCTTGTGCAGGCGCAAAAGACTCCGTCTGACAACTTTGAAGAGAGCAGCGGATCTCCCAACACGGAGGTTGAGATCTGAGAAGG
>NW_012118821.1:13331565-13332700 GCF_000951035.1 Colobus angolensis palliatus
AAGAAAATGTGGCACATATACACCATGGAATACTATGCAGCCATAAAAAAGGATGAGTTCATGTTCTTTGTAGGGATATGCATGCAGCTGGAAATCATCATTCTCAGCAAACTATCATATGATTTTAATTTCTAAAAGTTCATCTTTATTCTCTGAATGTTTCTGTCCCATAACATCTCATTGCATTACATGATTACTTAGGTACAAAGTGTTTCTCTGGGGTAATAAAAACGTTTTTAAAATGTATGTTGCTAGAAACTGCACAACATGGTGAATGCACTATCACTGAATTCCACTTTAATACGGTGGATCATATGTTGTGAATTTCAACTTGATAAAAACATAAATAAATAGAAATTGAATGTTTTTAAAATTTTCCTTTTAAGATAATCTTGTTTTCTAATAAATGCCACAGGTTAAAATGACTACTTTGAAGGAAAAACAGACAAGGATTCTGTTCTTGCATAAAATAACCATTCTGTGGGAAGTTGTACAGAGCCACCTGGGACTAACCTCAGAACTTTAAAGAAGAGAGGGTGGAAAAGGAGTAGCGGGGATAGGAAACCAATTTGTGTCTCATGAAGATGAGCTCCCTAAGTATGCTTCTACCAACGCTGTCCACACGTTGAGACTTAGTCCAGTGATGCCTGTTTCCTCTCAATATGCTGCATGTAAACATATTATATATTCTACATTACTTAGACATATACCAGAGAAATAAATTTTAACAGAATAGAATAAAATCGTAAAATTATACAAGTATGAAATAAGCTGAAGAAATGAATCAGAAAGAAAAATGAAATCAGAAAATGGTACTAAATGACCCCACTAAATGGCCCTAGGATAGAAGGTATTTGAGAGTTCACCTGTTCACTAGAATTTGGTGGTAACCCCAACATCAACATTTGAAGCACTTCCTGGGTCACTCACGGCCAAGTGCAGAGTGGTGAAAACTCTGAGTCTCCCACATGCACGTTCACATGCCTGCCTCTTGCTTCTGTTACCTTCTGTAAACAAGCATCCTTTTGCAGCATATTTCCTGCCACATTTTTGTATTTTTGCACTTTTTGTTGCTGATTTCTGTCTAGTGTGCCTCCCCTAGGCCTGATGCTGAAGTGCTGACCAGCATCCCTGA
>NW_012118821.1:13337695-13338002 GCF_000951035.1 Colobus angolensis palliatus
AAACAACCGACTGTTTAGGAAATACACACACACTGCATTCCAAGGCACCATGTCCACCCTGCAGTGGGCCCCAGACACATTCAGCCCTTTGGAGGTGGAGCACACACTTCCCTTCAGTTGCTCATTGGACACTGAGTTCTGTCGATGTTCTTTATCTTTAAGCATCTCCAAGACTAGATTTGGAACACACACCCTCCCTGCTTCCTTCTTGAAGGCGACTGACTCCCTGAGGGCTGGGAGGCTGTCACTAACCCCTCTCCAAACACAGCTTTCTTATTCTGGGGCCAGTGGAGTGAATGCTGCCATC
>NW_012118821.1:13338425-13355970 GCF_000951035.1 Colobus angolensis palliatus
TGGCATCTAGGGAAAGGGACTTGGCTGGTTGGTCCCTGTGCTCAGGATGCAGCTTCCTGAAGCCTCCACACCAGCCCACCCAGAGTACACTGGCAACCACCCAAGTCCAGGCAGGCACCTGCAGGGAGATGCTGCCAACAGGAACAAGATTTGGATGCTTTGTCGATTTTAGAGAAAATGAAATTTGATATAAAATCCATATGCACACAGTTTTAGAATCTCTGTCAGGAGGAACATTCTACAGAATCAATACTGTAAATGAGGACCAGCAACCCTTGCACTGCCTGGCACGGAGGGCTGTCAGTCAATGCACCTGCCCTCTCTTCAGTCACAGTAAACGGAGGCACCACAGCCGTGGAGTGCAAAGCACCGGCTTTTCTGCAGAGCCAGCTGAGAGATACAGATTGTGTATCCATAGAATTACATTTTTAAAGATGCTCAAGGTTATTTTTAACCTTTTATACTCTTTTCTGGTTTTCACTGTTCAGAAGCTATTTTAAAGCTCTTTCTTCTTCATTAACTATGGGAATGCAGAGGACACTTAACTGCAAATTGTGAATGAAGGATGAAGGGGCCACCACAAGCAGGGAAGCCTCTGAGCTGACTCCAAGGAGAGAGGGGCACACCTGAGTGAAAGGGATAGCACACCTGGGGCAAGGGAAAGTCACACCTGGGTCAGGGGAGGGTCACACCTAGGTCAGGGGAGGATCACACCTGGGGCAGGGGAGGGGCACACCTAAGACAGGAGAGGGCCAAGACTGTGGAGTCCCCTGGATCACCACCCATCCAGACCCAACACAGGGGTCAGGGGAGGGACACACCTGGGGCAGGGGAGGGACACATCTAAGACAGGAGAGGGCCAAGACTGTGGAGTCCCCTGGATCACCACCCATCCAGACCCAACCCAGACGCCATGGCCTCTGGCCCCAGTGTATCACCTGTGTTGTGACCTCCTTCGTATTCTGTTCCCATGCTGGCCTGAGGCACTGGCCCCAGCTTATGTCTGCCTGTACTGATTGTAACTGTGTGACTTACAGTAGCAGCACCTTAGATTTTCAAGTTTGTCCTCTGTTTCTCCCCCTACAAACCAGACTGCATCATTGCTGGTGTTTGCTCCACTGCACTCTCTCTTGATGTTAAGCCTGGCCTCCTCTGGGGGGTGGTTTCAGTCTGCACTCTGGAGCCTCTTCACTTCTAGATTTGGGGTAGGCGAGGGGACACTAGTCATGCTTTCTCATATAATAAAAACTGAGTAGCATCTTGTTTTCGTAAACATTCTTTAGGAATCTTCTATCCTGGATGCATCTTCTTTCCCCTTTAAATCCCTCCATGCTGTGCTCAGACCTCACCTCTGCCCTTCCACTGCCTGGGTCTCCTCTCAAGGAATCTCACTCCTCCTAACTTCACCTTCACTAATCTTGGATGCAGTGGTTCCGCTGCTTCTTTGCAAAGCATCAGCTGAAGAGAGATGCTGTAGATTTGGGTGTCATTGTGGGAGTGTGGAAAGTGGGTGGAGGGGAGGGAGTACAGGGGAGAGGGAGGTGCAGAGCACTGTTCCCCTACTCCTACAGTGGGGAGCTGACCAGTTAATGCAAACTGGGATGGAACCCAGCAGTGCGGGGGAGTCAGAAAATGAGAATGAATATTAAATAAAGATGTGATGATTGGAAGAAAGTGAGATTTGACAGGTCTAGCTGAAGATGTATTTCACTTTAAAGCATAAGAACCAAACACAAAAGAAACATGTCTTAATTCCCTTCAAAAGAGTGCATCAAACATTGTGGACTCCTATTGTGTGTGTGTGTGTGTGTGTGTGTGTTTTGTGTGATTTCTGTATCTAAGTACAGATTACATGCTGTTACTTATTTTTTGTGGTTTTACTTATTTTTTAGATTTTTTACTTATTGTTTTTATTTATTGTTGTTTTTCAGGGTTTTTCTTTTTCATTGAAGTAAACTGCTCATGTAGTCAAATGCCCGTATCTGAAGGGTACATGTTGGTCTTTGGTGAACACATGCATTCAAGGAACTACCATGCCTGTATCTGCAGGGTACGTATTTGAGTTTGGTAACAACACATGCATTCATGGAACTATGTTGCTAGTATCTGGAGGCTACAGTATTAGTTCATTTTCATGCTGCTATGAAGAAATACCTGAGACTGGGTAACATATAAAGGAAAGACGTCTAATGGACTCACCATTCCACATGACTGGGGATACCTCACAATCATGGCAGAAGGTGAAGGAGGAGCAAAGGCACATCTTACATGGTAAAAAGCAAGAGAGCATGTGCAGGGGAACTGCCCTTTACAAAACCATCAGATCTCATGAGGTTTATTTACTATCAAGAGAACAGCATGGGAAAATCCATTTCCACGATTCGATTACCTCTCATTGGGTACGGAAACTACAATTCAAGATGAGATTTGGATGTGGACACAGCCAAACCGTATCATTCTGCCCCTGGCCCCTCCCAAATCTCATGTCCTCACACTTCAAAACCAATCATGCCTTCTCAACAGTCCCTCAAAGTCTTAACTCATTTCAGCATTAACTTAAAAGTCCACAGTCCAAAGTCTCCTCTGAGACAAGGGAAGTCCCTTCCACCTATGAGCCTATAAAATCAAAAGCAAGTTAGTTACTTTCTAGATACAATGTGAGTAGAGGAATTGGGTCAAGACACCCATTCAAAATGGGAGAAATTGGTCAAAACAAAGAGGCCACAGACCCCATGCAAGTCTGAGATCTAATAGGGCAGTCATTATACCTTAAAGTTCCAAAATGATCTCTTTTGACTCCTTGTCTCACATCCAGGTCATGCTAATGAAAGAGGTGGGTTCCCACAGCCTTGGGCAGCTCTGCCCCTGCGGCTTTGCAGGGTACAGCCCACCATCCTGACTGCTTTCACAGGCTACTGCTGAGTGTCTGCAGCTTTTCCAGGTGCATGGTGCAAGCAGTCAGTGGATCTGCCATTCTGGGGTCTGCTTAGACCCCAGCTTCACTAGACAGTGCCCCAGTAGGGGCTCTGTGTGGGGGTTCAAATCCCACATTTCTCTTCTGGACTGACTTAGCAGAGGTTCTCCATGAGGGCTGTGCCCCTGCAGCACACCTCTGCCTGGACACCCAGGCATTTTCATACATCCTCTGAAATCTAGGCCAAGGTTCCCAAACCTCAATTCTTGTCTTCTGCACACCTGAAGAACTGGGATCACGTGGAATCTCCCATGGCTTGGGGCTTTCACCCTCTGAAACCATGGCTCAAGCTATACATTGGCCCCTTTTAGCCATGGCTGGAGCAGCTGGAATGCAGGACACCAAGTCCCAAGGCTGCACACAAAAGGGGGGCCCTGGGCCCAGCCAGGGAAACCATTTTTCCCCCTAGGCCTCCAGGCCTGTCATGAAAGGAGCTGCTGTGAAGGCGTCTGACATGCCAAGAGATGTTTTCCCCACTGTCTTAGTGATTAACATTTGGCTCCTCATCACTTATGCAGATTTTTGCTGCCAGCTTGAATTTCTCCCCAGATAATGTGGTTTTCTTTTCTACTGCATCACCAGGCTGCAAATTTTTCAACTTTTTATACTGTGCTTCCCTTGAACTCTTTGCCGCTTAGAAATTTCTTCCACCAGATACCCTAAATCATCTCTCTCAAGTTCAGATTTCCCCAGATCTCTAAGGCAGGGGCAAAATGCTGCCAGTCTCAAGAGTGACCTTTACTCCAGTTCTCAACAATTGTTCACCTCCATCTGAGACCACTTCAGCCTGGACTTTATTGTCCATATGACTATCAGCACTTTTGTCAAAGCCATTTAATAAGTCTCTAGGATGTTCCAAACTTTTCCACATCTTCATGTCTTCTGAGCTCTCCAAGTCTCTAGGAAGTTCCAAACTTTCCCACATCTTCCTATCTTCTTCTGAGCCTTCCAAACTGTTCCGACCTCTGCCTGTTATCCAGTTCCACTTTCACATTTTTGGGTATCTTTACAGCAGCACCCCACTCCCACTGCAAATTTGCTGTATTAGTCCATTTTCATACTGCTGTGAAGACATACCCGAGACTGGGTAACTTATAAAGGAAAGAGGTTTAATTGACTTACAGTTCAGCATGGCTGGCTATACCTCACAATCATGGCAGGTGAAGGAAGAGCAAAAAATGTCTTACATGGCAGCAGGCAAGAAAGCATGTTCAGGGGAACTGCCCTTTATAAAACCATCAGATCTGGTGAGATTTACTCACTATCATGAAAACAGCACAGGAAAAAATCCACCCCTATGATTCAATTACCTCCCACCAGGACCCTCCCACAACACATGAGGATTATAGGAGTTACAATTCAAGATGAGATTTGAGTGAGGACACAGCCAAACCATATCAGGTACATATTTTAGTTTGGTGAACACATACATTCATGGAATTATCATGACAGTATCTGAAGGGTACATGTTGGTCTTTGGTGAAAACATGCATTCATGGAACTACCATGTCCATATCTGAAGAGTACATGTTGGAATTTGGTGAACACATGGATTCATGGAACTATCATGCCAGTATCTGAAGGGTACATGTTGGGGTTTGGTGAACACATGTATTCAAGGCACTACCGTGCCCGTATCTGAAGGGTGTATGTTAGTGTGTGTTGAAAGAATGCATTCATAGAACTGTCATACCAGTATTTGAAGAGTAAAAGTTAGTGTGTGTTGAAAGAATGCATTCATAGAACTGTCATACCAGTATTTGAAGAGTAAAAGTTAGTGTGTGGGTGAACATATGCATTCACAGACCTATCATGCCAGTATCCAAAGGTTACATGTTAAGGTTTGGTGAATGTGTGCATTCATGGAACTACCGCGCCAGTTGTATTAGTTTCCCATGGCAGCTTTAACAAATTGCTGCAAATTTGATGGCTTAAACCAACACACATTTATGCCCACACAGTTCTGGCAGCTAAATGACCAATGGGTTTCACTGGGACAAAATCAAGGTGATGGCAGGGTCCTGCTTCTTGTGGAGGCTCTAGAGCCCATCTGCTTCCTTCCCTTCTCCAGCATCTGGAGGTCACCCTCATTTATTGGCTTGGGTCCCTGAATTGCATCACCTTTTCTTTCTTGTGTCCATTGTTTTCTCATCTTCTTCCTCATCTGTCTGCAAATCTCTCTCTGCTCCCCTTTCATAAAGACACACGTGATTACATTTAGAGCACACTGGGGTAATTCAGCATGATCTACAAATTTCAAGCTCCTTAACGTAATCACATTTGCAAATTCCCTCATCCATGCAACATTCTCAGGTTCCAGGGATTAAGATTTGGATAACTTTGGACGCCATTCTTCAGAAGACCACACGAGTCAAGATGGGTAAACATCTCTGTTGTCCCAGAACATCCCATTCTGCTCCAACTGCATCAGGAAACAGCCAGCAACTCCTGCAGGCATCGAGGTTCTGGTTCCTGTCAAGACAGTGTCTGTTCTTAAACTTCCTATCAAGGGAATCATGCAATACTTACACTGATGCCTGGGTTTTTTACTCAGCATGTTTTTCATATTGTGTTGTTGTGTCCAATTCCTTTTAATTGCTCAGTAGCATTTTGCTGTATGATTGTATCATCTCTTTAAAATCTGTTTTCCTGTTGACGGGTACTTGGTTAAGGCTTTGGCAATTATGAGTAAAGCTACTACAAACGTTCTTATACAAGTATTTTTGTGGATAGTTATTTTTATACCTCTTGGGTAAATACCAGTGCAGTGTAACAGTCATAGAGCAGGTGTATTTTTACCTTAATGAGAAACTTCCAGTTTCCAAAGTGCTTGGTCTATGGCCCTTCCTGAGGACCTGTTAAGAGTTCAAGGTGCTTCGCAATCACCTCAACAATCAGTGTGGTTGAATTTTTAATCTTAGCAAATGGTATACACTGTGCAAAGTGGTATCATCTGACATTAATTACATTATCCTATCTAATATTTTTGATATTTTAATGTTTTTATTGAACATGAATACATTTAGTGGAATATATGTATAAGTCACTGAATCATTTGTATTTATTTTTATTTGTTGGAACTCTTTATATGTTCTTTACAGAAATGTTTTGCCTGATATGTGTATTATGAATATTTTCTCTAAGTCTGTTTTGCTTTTGTGTTGTCTTAATGATCTGTTTTAAATAGAATAATTTTTAACTTCGATACAGCTTAATGTTCCAATTTGCTCCTTAGGTAAATGCTTTATTTTGTTCACTGTAAGAACTTCTGCCTACTCCACAGTTGCCAGAACATTCTCCTATGTTTTCTTTTAGAAGCTTTATAGTGATAGCTTATATTTTGTATTGATCTATGAACCATAGTTTACATGTGTAGTGAGAAGTAGGGACACGGGTTGTTTTTTCTCCACATTTTTTTTTTCAATTATCCCAGCATCATATAAAAGAAAATATTCCTTTCTCCATTTAACTTCTCTAGAACTTTTGCGAGAATTCAATTTACCTCCCATGTGGGTGTCTATTCCATCCTTCTCCTTGTTTCACTGATGGAATGGTCTATGTGTGTACTAATATCACACTGTCTTCATTGCTAGAGCTCTATAGTAGGTATAATGAAATTAGGTAGAATGTGTCCTGCTGCTTTGTTCTTTCTTATCAGAAGTATTTGGGTTATTCTGAGTCCTTTGCTTTCCATATACATTTTAGATTTAACTTGTATTTTTTTCAAATCATACTGTTGAGATTTTGATTGGGATTGCATTGAATCTAAAAATCTATTTGTGGATATTTGAATTCTCAACAAAATTGAGTGTCTAAATTAATGAAAATAGTGTTATCTCCATTTGCTTAGGTCTCCTTTAATTTCACTGTATATGTTTTGCTCATTTTTATAAAATATGCTCCTATTAAATACTTTGTTTTTTCACTCTATTATAAATAACATTTAATCTCATTTTCCACGATTGATGCTATCATATGGAAGTACAATCAATTTTTATATTTATTTTGTATCTTATGGCCTTGCTAAATTCACTTACTAACTCTCAGTTATTTTGTATATTCCTGAGAATTTCCTGCATCAACAATGGTGACATATGTGAGCAAAGACAGTTTTGTTTCTTTCTTCCAATCTATATACCTTTTTATTTCTTTTTCTTGTGTGATTGCACTGACTAAAAGCTCTGGTTCAATGTTGACTTGACATCATCAGAAAGAATATCTTTGTCTCATTCCTGACTGTAGGAGGAAAGCCTTCAGCATTTCACCATTAAATGAGCTGTAGGTTTTTCATAGATTCCCATTCACAGATTAACGATGTTTCTTTTCATTCTATGTTTACACTTGCTGAAAGTTTTATTTAACATGAATGCATGTTTAATGTCATCAAATGTTTTTTGCCTGATACTTTCCCATATTATGGATCTATCAAAAAATCTGTCAAGCCCACTTTTTGATTAAAAAAATAAATTTTTCCTAAATTTCACTTAGTGGATGATTTGAGATTGTTTGATGTCTAAGACTTCTTCCCATCTTTGAGAGATGACATGTTTTCTCAGATCATCCCACTTCACCTACCTAAGCTTTCATTCTGGTAATTAGGAGCCCTATTTTTCTTTTACTATATTTACTCATCCTTTACCTTTCCTGTTCTTTCAAAAACTTATCTTCAACATTCTATCAATTATAGCACCTTACGTAGGCAAGCAAAACTCTCACTCACGTCTACTATTGAATCAGTACTTAGATAGGGACTATGGTGTTGCTGAGAAGGATTAATGGCCCTGAAAATCAAAATACATGGGAATATTTGTATATTAATATAAGGTCATCCTGAAAATATCCAAGGGAAAGAATGAGACCCTTTTAAAAGTGCTGCTGGTCATCAACCCACAAATATGTCCAAACATAGTAAGTTTGTGGATACAGGTCATGGGCACATTGTCGTCCATATATGTCACTGATGAGAAAAACTAGCTCTCAAGCTTACTTCCACCCTACAGATAAATCAGGATATAAACTGAGAACTTTTCCACAGCCAGTGCAGAGGGCACTCAACTGCAGTCACATGCTATCCATACTAGTGAGAGTCCCATGTTCTTGCTGATTATGGCATAAAACAAGATTTTGCACAAAAACATATTTAACCTTTTATTATATATATGTGTGTGTGTATATATATATATATATTTCCATAATACTAACATATTTGGAGCCCCAGAATAATTTTTTACTATAAAATTCAGGGTACCTGAGAAATGGCACCAAAGACTAGAATATGAGGTATTGCTGTTGGCTAAACTATATTTGTTTCCATGCCCTCGCATTCTCACAGCACAATGTTTTATTTATGGGAACTCTATATAAAACTTGGAAAATTAAACAAAAACAAACAGATACGGTTTGATTCTGAGTCATGGGAGTTCAAAAATTACCAGCTCAACAATGTGTTCATGGGATCTTTATGACTCTCATCTTCTAAAACAGTATCATGATAGACATGGCAAAGATACTTAACACATGCCACCAATCCCACACCATCACTCCACTTTTGAGCCATAAAATGTTTCTCTTGGACCTGACATAGCAAGAGAGAGTTCCAGGTTCAGCAGGAGGCATCCCAAGGGTGTGGAAAATAAGAAACCATGAAACTGGGTACATCTGGAAACACTGAGCTGTGTGTTGCAAGACAGGGGTGGAGAAGTTGACAGAGGACTATGAGCAATCTTTGCCAGCCAATTTGGCTCTATAAAGAACTATCTCTTCATCCATCTTCTTCTCATGATAGCTGTTGGGCATAATTATGGAATGTTAGAACTTAAGCTAAGTTCAGTGAGCAGATTCATTTTCATATTTGCCCTCATAGATTCTAAAACACCCAACAATTGGGTCACATGTAGGAGAATGAAACTGGATCCTCATCTCTCACCTTATTCAAAAATCAACTAAAGATGGATCAAACACTTAAATCTAAGACCTGAAACTAAGATTTCTAGAAGATAACATTGGGAAAACTCTTCTAGACACTGACTTAGGCAAAGACTTAATGACCAAGCACCCAAAAGCAAAAGCAACAAAAACAGAGACAACTAGATGGGACTTAATGAAACTAAAAAGCTTCTGCACAGCAAAAGAAATAATAAGCAGAGTAAACAGCCAACCCACAGGTGGGAGAAAATCTTTGCAAACTATGCATCTGACAAAGGACTAGTATCTAGAATCTACAACAAACTCAAATAAATCAGCAAGAAAAAAAAAGTCTCATCAAAAAGTGGGCTAAGGAAATGAATAGATAATTCTCAAAAGAAGATGTGCAAATAGCCAACAAACATGAAAAAATGCTCAATATCACTAATGATCAGGGAAATGCAAATCAAAACCACAATGTGATACCACCTTACTTCTGCAAGAATGGCCATAATCAAAAAACCAAAAAATAATAGGTGTTGGCATGGATGTGGTAAAAAGGGAACACTTTTATACTGTTGGTGCAAATGTAAACTAGTACAACCACCATGGAAAACAGTGTGAAAATTCCTTAAAGAACGAAAATTCCTTAAAGAACTACGATTTGATCCAGAAATCCCACTCCTGGGTATCTACCCAGAGGAAAAGAAGTTATTATATGAAAAAGATACTTGCACATGCATGTTTATGACAGCACAATTTACAATTGCAAAAATATGGAACCAGCCCAAATGCCCTCAATCAATGAGTGGATAAAGAAAATGTTGTATATATGTGTATATATTATGGAATACTACTCAGTCACAAAAAAGAATGAAATAGTGGCATCTGCAACAACCTGGATGGTACTGGAGACCACTATTCTAAGTGAAGTAACTCAGGAAAGGAAAACCAAATATCATTTGTTTTCGCTCATAAGTCGGAGCTAAGCTATGAAGATGCAAAGGCATAAGAATGATACAATGGACTTTGGGGAAATGAGGGAAAGGGTGGGAGGGGGTGAGGGATAAAACACTACACATTGGGTATGGGGTACACTGCTTGGGTGATGGGTGCACCCAAATCTCAGAAATCACTACTAAAGAACTTATTCGTGTAACCAAACACCACCTGTTCCCAAAAACCTATTGAAACAAAAAAACAGAATCTGAGCACACATACACACACACACACACACATAAATAAATAAATATATTTTTAAAAAGTGAAAGAAAGAAAAAGGAAAAGAAAATGAAAGAAATGAAAGAAAAAGGAAGGAAGGAAGGAAGGAAGGAAAGACAAGAAAAGCAAGAAAGAAAAGGAAGGAAGGAAAGAGGAAAGAAAGAAAAGAAAGGAAGGAAGGAAAGAGAGGAAAGAAAGAAAAGAAAGGAGGGAAAAGAAGAAAAGAAAAAAAAGAAACAAAAAGAGAGGAAAGGAAGGAAAGCAAGCAAGCAAGCACGCACGCACACTGCATTGGGATGACCACTGCTTCAGAGCAGATCACATCGGAGCCGCCGTCTGCCTGCCACACCCTGCTCAAAAACAACAACAACAAAAGACTCCAAAAAGGAATAGAAGTCTCTAAGCTTTCCTTGTAGCACTAAAGGTTTCCATTCTCAATGCCTATTATGTCCAGCCTGCCTCAGGGCTCAGAAGGCTGCCTGGGAGGAGCCCACCCCTCTTAGCCCAGAACAGGTCAGTGCCATTCCTAACTGGAGGAGCCGTGAGACGCCATCATTGTCACTGAGAGGCTCATCTGGGAAGTTGACTCACAGGTTATTTCTGCAAAGCACCAAGGAGAGTTTGTTGAAGAGAATCTAAGAATTCTAGTTGAAATTCATGGGACTCGACTTCTGAAGACACCTAGTGCTATAAGGGGAAAAACAAACAAAAAGGCCCTCAAGTGTCGGCCTTGAAACACCAGAAGCACAGGGCATCTGGAGATCCCAAAGAGCCGACTGCTGAGCGGAGTGTTCCTGGGAGTCCGGTGACAGGAGTGGTGCCAGGCCAGGTGTGGGTGGCGAGTTGACACTGCCCGGGTGTGGCGCAGAAAAGGTAAGGGAACGTGAGCGTGTCAGCATGGTCCGCAGGGCCCCACAGCAGGAAGACAGTCTTCCCATAGCTGGTCATCCCTTCAAGTAGATCTGCCACTCCATCTTGAGATTCTCATCCTTCTCACCAGTTTGCCAATGTAGCAACATGTTTTCCCTATCTGTTTGCTTCATGTGATCTCAAAATCAAATATCACATGCACAATGCCCTTCCTTCTGCATGCTCTTGACAAAGAGCTCTCTGCAGCAGGGCAGCCCTGGTGAGCCTGCCCTGTGTCTTACAGCTGTATTTATAATGGCCAGTCCTCAAGCTGGGCCCACTTTCCCACGCACCCTCCTTGTCACATGGCTCCTCTCGCCTCTCTTGCCACCTGGCTGCTTCCTGGAGGTGCAGCAGGTGAAGGTGCGCGTGATGACGGAGAGAGGTTTTACACTAATCTTTTTAGATCCAAAGTAAATACTTTTAAATTTCTTTTATGGCATGGCTACTAGCCTGAAAGAGAAACACCACACTACCAGTTGCATTGGAAAAGAGGATAAATTACTACCAATTGTTCCTTTAGGCCAGACACCAGGTTAAACATTTTTCATTTATGAGCTAACTTCATGCACATCATTACCCTGCATGATAGGGACTCTGGTTCCTGTTTTGCAGACGGGGAAGCTGGAATGTAAAACTTGCCTAAGGTCACACAGCCTGAATACAACTCCGGGATTCTGACTCCAAAGCCACATCCCTCCTGCTCCTCCCACCTGCCCCACCCACATCCTCCTGTCCCCCTGAGCACACCCTCTGCCATCCATGGCTTACTTCTATCTGGGGACACAAAAGCCTCTATGCCTGGCCAGACATCAGAGACGAGTATGGTAAAAAAAAATGACCTTATACATCACAGTTGACCTTTTCTCATGATTTGCCATAAGTGGAGTGGGTGGAACCTGTACACACGTTTCCATTTTTCACCTGTGGGATTCAAGAACTGTCGAGAACAGTGAATTGCCCATACTTTTTGTCAGTAGCAAAGCTAGGATCTGCTTCTCAGTCTCCATCTCTGTCATCACCCACAAACCAAGTCCTACTCCAGCCACACACGGGATGCTCAGGCATCCACACTGGGGGCAGAGCACACTTCCCTGAAAGCAGTGGTGTAAGTACTGGCATGTATCATTTGGATGAGACTTTCATACAACTTCTTTTACCTTATCTTTTGAGATCCAAAGTAAGTGTGTTTTAATGTCTAAACATTAATATTATTTTAGATGCTTAATATACTTTTAAATTTATTTTATAGCATGGCTATCCTATTGTCTATAAATATAGAAAATATTCTACCAAAGGTATTATTACGTAGGCCATGGCACTTCATGGATTGTCTCAACTCCTGCCTAAAACGTCAGCGCTGGGTGATTTTCAAGTTGCAGGGACTCTGTGACTCCAACAGAACCCTGGGCTTTCAGGGCCATGTCACTGGGGTTTATTACCCAGCATCCACGGGTGAGCAGGACCCTGGGATTTTGATGCCATGTCACTGGGGTTTATTATCCAGCATCCACGGGTGAGCAGGACCCTGGGATTTTGATGCCATGTCACTGGGGTTTATTATCCAGCATCCACGGGTGAGCAGGACGCTGGGATTTTGATGCCATGTCACTGGGGTTTATTACCCAGCATCCACGGGTGAGCAGGACGCCGGGTTTTCGGGGCCATGTCACTAGCGGTTATTATCCAACACCCACGGGTGAGCAGAACCCTGGGCTTTCAAAGCTGCGTAACTGGAGTTCATTATCCAGCACCCATGGGAGATACATCTGTGTGTCTTGGGCTGTGCTGGTCACCAGAAAAAAGAGAAGTGAGATAGGATCCCTGTCTATCGAGGGCTCGGAGCTAAGCAGAAATCTGCCCCATTTAGCCTGGTCCATCGCTCCAGCTGCAGACATGGTCCCCGTTGCTGCAGATGGAGCAGAAGTTGACTCTGTGCTGCAGGACAGAGCACCTCCACATGGGCTACCTCACACTGGCTGTCAGGGAGACCTGAATGTCTGGAGGTTTTCTCTCCCCAGTCTTTTTCTCTCTTGCTGTGGCCTTTCCTCTGCCTTTCTCAGCAACGTGCAGACTTCTAAATTGACAGGCTTAAGAGAGGGATATGGGTCTAAGCCAGCAACAGTTTTGATCACCCATTTTGACTCACCTCACATCACCTGATGACAATTTCCACAGCAGCCCCTCCAGAGCCACTTCTGAGAAGGATGTGGTCAAGATGAGCATCCACTAGTTGGAACCTACAACCAGGCAGGTGCAATTCAGATGTCACACTGCACCCAGGACCAGCAGGCTAGGTTTGACTGGGGTGAAAGCATGAACTCCAGCACGAAATCTCACTGTGAAAAGTGCTCAGAGATGAAGAGAGGGTGTGGGGAGCAGCCCATGGCAACTGGCATCACTCTGTGAAGTCAGGAGGCATCTGCTTATCCAGGAATACAGATGCAGTGCCCCAAGTCCACCAAGCAAACCAAGTTGGAGCAGAGACGTAGAAGCCTGGGGAAAAAATGTTTTCTGCTTTTGTTTCATTTTACTTGATGATAAATGGGGGAAGAGAAAGAGTGGCCCAAATTTATAGAAAAGTTAGGATTCCTATTATCTAAGGGCTTGCTAATTCTTTTTTCTTTCTTTTATAAAAGATATAACAATCAAACTTTTAAAATATATCCATGGATGGAATGAAAGGTACAAAGCGGTGTGGTAGACAGTTTCTCAGCACACCTCTCCGCAGGCCAGCCCCTCCCTGGAGTCACCATGGCACTGCCTGGCGCTTTTCCTCCGGACCAGGCGTTGCTCCCTGACTCCTAAACCCAGGAAGAGCATCCCAGGCTCTAGGTCCTGCTGTAACCAGCGTGGATCAGGAGTTTCCACCGGAAATTTACCTCTTAAAAACTTAGCCGTGAGCTGTGACCACACCACTGCACTCTAGCCTAGGCAAGAGAGTGAGACCTTGCCTCAAAAAAAACCCAGAAGTTTTCCTTCCCTGAGCTCTCCTCCTCCACCGTGTAGCTGAGAACTTTAAACATGAAGGAGGCGGCGACCCCAACTGCCTTTAATTAAAAGCTCAGTCCCACTGCACAGCAGCCTTAAAGAACAACTTCTTCAGGATATTGGAATTGTCAAGTCCAGTCCAAGGTGGAACCTGCGTTCTAATTCCCGCTTCATAATAAGCACATGCTGCGTGGATTGCACCTGATGTCTAAGGGGAAGGGGGTGTGGGACCCGGATGTGCCGGCTGAAATCAAGCAACCCTGTGGCAGGTGTGGGGAGGGCTGGCCCCTCCAGCCTCCCTGCAAGCAGAGCGCCGGCTGTTTACATCTTGGTGCTGTTCTGTCACTTACTAAGCCACCAGGGGAGATGAAACATTCCAGCCCTGGTGGTGCATAAGTGAGCGCCACCTGTTTACATGTTGGTGCTTTTCTCCCCGCGCACACACGTCTGCACACACACGCCCGCACACACGTGCCCATACACACCCGCACACGTGCCCACACACACGTGCCCCCACACATGCGCCTGCACACACGTGCCCACACACACGCACCCGCACACCCCCCACACGAGCCTGCACACACGCCCACACACACCCGCACACACACATGCCCTCACACACAGGCCCTCACACACACACGCCCACACACACGCGCCCACACGCACATGCCCAGCAGATGTCTTCTACCAGCAGCGGAACGCAGGCAGGGAGGCCTGTCTCCTGCGTTCCTAAAACGTGGACACGTGAGGGCACGTCCTTGCCGGGCTCCCTCCCCATTCAGCCACGTGGGCTCAGCGTGAAGCTCCCTACCTTCATTCACATTCACACTCGCGTTTATTCAGAGCAAGTGAATAAACGTGTCTTGATATTACACTGTAACTGGTTAGTTCTTTTTCAAAAAGGGAGAAATCAGGACTTTATTATTTCTGCTTAT
This sequence comes from Colobus angolensis palliatus, assembly GCF_000951035.1. NCBI lineage: Eukaryota > Metazoa > Chordata > Mammalia > Primates > Cercopithecidae > Colobus > Colobus angolensis. The sequence continues at coordinate 13,353,360 of NW_012118821.1, forward strand.
TGAAACAGGCTCTTTTTTGGCTGACACCAGATTGTACAAGCATCTGCTTGTTGCTCTATTCTGAAAGCAATGTAAAAATCTCGTTCCTTACTCTTTCCTCATATTATCACTGTTACAACCATGGCTTGGATTTCAGATTCATGTATCCCTAAGCTTGAAGGTCCATGTCTGGTGAAGCTGATTAGCTGCAGGGCAACAGGAAACTGGATCCTCGGGGATAACAAGAAAGAACCAGTCTCTTTACAAACACAGAAAAACTTTTTGCCAAAATGACAGACAAGTTCTCCCGAAACTGAGAAAGTGTGTGTCACCCTGACACCACATCCTGTCTCTGACTCACCACGTGTTTCTCCTGCAATCCCCCTGTTGAAAGCTGGTGCAAGGGGCTGTGAGGAGCCTCCAGGTGAAGCCTAGCTCCTGCCAGACCTTGAAGCAGCCATAGCCATCACAGCACCATCGTGGCAGCCCTGATCTGGCCAACGTCCTTCCACCCTCTTACCTGAACCCCAGTGTCCAGGCCAGGATAGGAGAGAGACTCTCGGCATCTGTTCCTTAGAAGCTCCCTTCTGCTTCCATATCCAGGTCACTGTCACACAGTACAAAGCCTCTGCCACCAGCAGGGCCAAGAGCTGCGGGCTCTGATGTTCATCCCATCATAATAAACGTGTTCATCAAACTAAAGCCTCAGACTCTCCTCTTTTGTGTGGGCTGACAGCTCTGACTGTACAAGAGAAAGTGGTGTTGCCGAAAAGTGAAAAATACCATTTACTTGGGGGAATGGTGAGTCATTCTAACTGAATTTGCACAGAGCCTGCAGGGGTCCTACAGGATCCACCTGTTTCACATTTGCAGGACAGAGGTCAAGGAGATCATGCTGCCGGGGGGTCATATGCTAATTAGTAGAACAGCTGGGACCAAAACCTGCCTTGAATGAGGCCAGCTGTGCAGAGCCACTCGGTCAGGACCTGGCTCCCCCTTGCTCAGGAAACGAGTCTGCGTCTCTCCTGCTGCTCGAGCACCGCCTTCTACAACACTCCTCCCTGATTCAGCTCAACCAAACTCGTCCATTTACCACTATTCTGGGATTTAAACTAAATTTCTTTTCACTCGTTTCCCACACTGGCCATGCCGGGTGGCTCAGGACCATCCAGGCCTCCCTCAGGCCACCTACATTTGAGTTTCCGTGGATGCTTTCAGACCATGGTGGGCGGTGACCCTCGTGCACCCATTTCCGACCCATAGCCATCTATTCAGCATGAGACAAAAATCCCATCTGAACTCTATTACATGTTATGCAAAGCATATGCCCTAAGTTCCAAGCACTATTCAGTATTCATACAGGAAACACTGTCTGGTCTCCCATAACAAATATAAACATTCTGGGCCTACCCTGTCTTTTGGTGAGTGCTTGCTGGTTGTCCTAATCAAAGAGAACATTCCTCTTGGAATATTAACTGCTACTTTTATTAATTAGGTTCTTCTGAGCAATCTTTCTGCAATAACCTTTGTAACACTGTTTCAATAGCTTTTTGTATTAAGACAGGGCCTTCAATATCACCTAAGTAAACGGTTTTGATTTAAAGACAATTAAAAGCCTTTCTGACTGAAAATTTTCCCCAATGTCCTGTTTAAAATTTCCACTCTTGGTCAAATGAAGTAAATGAATTGATTTAACCATTAGAAATATTTATTATCTACCATGTTTCAAACATTCAGCTCAACAGAGGAGTCTATAAGAAACACAGTAGGTGCATTCCAGTCTCACCACACGGCCTTTCTGACCCCACAGCCCCCCAGGTGCTTGCTAACATCCTAGCCTGTGGGTACTGACCTGCTGCCATGGCCGAAAGCCATGTATTCTCAAGAGAACTCGGGAGAGCATTGCGAGGGACGCGTCCTCAGGAGAACGTGGGGAAGCATTGCGAGGGACACATCCTCAGGAGAACTCCGGAGAACATCACGAGGGACGCGTCCTCGGGAGAACGTGAAGAGTATCGCGAGGGATGTGCTAGAAGCTGCTGGCCTGTTTTCAACCCACAGCCCCAACGGCCACTGGCTCGAGACTCTTGGGCTGAGGGGCCATGAGGCCACCCCTCTTCCTTCCTGCACCCTGGGACTGCACAGCCGTCCACTTTGCAGCCTTGGTTGCACTTTCACCAGCTACTTGCTGTGGAAACTATGATAAAGTTCAGCCTCGAAAGCACTGGGTAACCTGTTTTATGGTTTTTAAAAAAACATTCTTCTTTCTCCTCTCCTCAATTTAAAGACATCTGTTTCATAAATACCAAGTGAGAAAATTAGTGAAGTGTTAAATAAACGCAAGTAAAAACTGTATTAGTCTGTTTTCATGCTGCTGATAGACATACCCAAGACTAGACAAAAGAAAGAGGTTTAATTGGACTTACAGTTCCACGTGGCTGGGGAGGCCTCACAATCATGGCAGAAGGCCAGGACGCGCACACCACATTGTACACGGATGCAGCAGGCAAAGAGAAAACCTGTGCACGGCCAACTCCCGCTTTTAAAACCATCAGATCTCGTGAGACCCATTCACTATCACGAGAACAGCGCGGGAAAGACCCGCCCCTCACGAGAACAGCGCGGAAAAGAC
>NW_012118821.1:13356031-13363013 GCF_000951035.1 Colobus angolensis palliatus
GCGCGGAAAAGACCCGCCCCTCACGAGAACAGCGCGGAAAAGACCCGCCCCTCACGAGAACAGCGCGGAAAAGACCCGCTCCTCACGAGAAAAGCGCGGGAAAGACCCGCCCCTCACGAGAACGGCGCGGAAAAGACCCGCCCCTCACGAGAAAAGCGCGGGAAAGACCCGCCCCTCACGATAACAGCGCGGGAAAGACTCGCCCCTGTGATTCAGTCATCTCCCACCAGGTCCTCAGCACATGTGAGGCTTATGGGAGCTACAAGATGAGATTTGAGTGGGGACACAGAGCCAAACCATATTACAAACAGATACACTAAAAACCAAAACCAAAGCAACCTCTAAGCCTGACACAGGTCAGCTGTCCAGGGGCCACTGCCCCCCCCCCCCCCCCGCACCCAGAGAAGCTTCCTCGTGGCAGTGAGATGCCGCCAGGGCAGGGGGTCAGAAGACAGGAGGGTCTGGCCGCAGTGGTGAGGGACCCCTGGTGCCTGGGCTGCAGACAGACGCCTCAGTGTTTTCAGCTTGGGAAACAGAGCCACGCCATCAAGACAGACGGCCTTTCGCTCCCACTGCAGCCAAGCCTCTCCACACCTTCCCAGTCAGCAGCAGTTGTTTCAAGAGATTTGGAAGAAGAAACAGGTTCAGTCTTGATGCCAGCTCTACACAGCAGTGACCGAATAGCCCCAAGGTTTAGTCACCTAAAGCCAGTGAGAGAGGAAGTACAGGTAAGCCCCCAAAGCTCCTGTCCAAATGGACAGAAACGTATTTGTATTGGTTGCCTTCTGATCCCGGCCTCAAACGGTGCTTTGTAATCTGTGTTTTCTTTGGATTCACTGAAGTAGGGGATTGTTATGCATTTCTGAGCTGCACAAATGCTACCTCCTTCAGTAACAACTCTCCCAGGATTAAAGATGATAAAAAAAAAAAAAGCCACTGGCTGGCAAGCCCCCAAGCTGAACACAGACCTAGATGTGTATCACCCTCCCCACAAGTTATTTTTTCCACTGAATTAAATTCCAGATGTTTACAAGCACAGATTTCTGTGTTTCTCTGGTCAGAAACGTGATGTGGTCCGTTGTGTGGAAGCCAAGAGAGGTGCTCGGAGGCCCCCATAACGTGACGCTAAATGTGGAAATCCAGTGAAATCATCTTTGCGTAAAACTGGCTCACTTTGCTTTTTAAGATGCAGTTGTGAATGGGAGCTAGGGCACCTCCATTCCCCGTGAACCGAATCCATCTCAGGTTCTTATAGTCAGCATGGCTACGTGCCAAAACACACCTAGGGTTAAACTGGGACTCTTCGGCCGGGTGCGGTGGCTCAAGCCTGTAATCCCCGCACTTTGGGAGGCCGAGACGGGCGGATCACGAGGTCAGAAGATCGAGACCATCCTGGCTAACACGGTGAAACCCCGTCTCTACTAAAAAATACAAAAATCTAGCCGGGCGAGGTGGCGGCGCCTGTAGTCCCAGCTACTCCGGAGGCTGAGGCAGGAGAACGGCCTAAACCCGGGAGGCGGAGCTTGCAGTGAGCTGAGAAGTGAGCTGAGATCCGGCCACTGCACTCCAGCCCGGGCGGCAGAGCGAGACTCCGTCTCAAAAAAAAAAAAAAAAAAACCTGGGGCTCTTCCACCTGTCCCTTAATCCCACACTGGGGATTTCACAGAGGGCCCACGCCTGACCACTTTGCACCTTTTCCATCTACTCTGATAGAATCATCTCAATAGGACAATGCATATTCATGTTTTGAATCTAAGTACTCCTGCATCAGTCACGAAATCGAGCCCCTGGCCACTGAGGCCTCCCTGTTCACCTCCCAGAGGCTGCCACTTTCTTTAGGGCTATCAGATGAAGGCAGCAACAGAAACACCAGGACAAGGCTGACTTCAGGCTGCAAAGCTGATGATGCCCCACAGGCTCTCCAGCTCTCCCGTGTGCTTCACCCCTTTCCCTGCGGGAAAGCCCCCAGGCATTCCTGATCCCTAGTCAGAGCTGTGCTGCAGCCCCAGGGCTAGGGTGGGGACAGCGAATGTGTTTGTCCACAGACCTTCCTCAGGTCACATTCTGAATCTGCTTCTCACTCCTGCCCCCTCCCACCCTCCTGGTTCTGCCATGGACAAGCTGAGGTCTCCCTGGGACCAGGGGACCCGCATGGCCCAGCCGCCCCACCCCACCATCTCCCAGGCACGTGAGAAAAGATCACATTCTCTGTGTTTTGGAGATTTCTTCTAAATGTATTTTCCAACTATCATTTTATATCAAATCAGCAAGAAAAAAGGTAAGTATGTGTGTTCACCTGGCCATCTTAAACCAAAGCCACCTAACCAACTCTTTTGTTTTTCTAAGTATGTTTTAACACCGCTGTGAACAATTCTCCCTCCTCTTATTCTTTCATTCTCTCTCAGTACACATCCACACACACACATACACACATCCACACACATCCCTTCCCTACTGAATAGGATCCCTCTGCTATAGGAACATGTCTTACTCTCTCTGGTATCATTTTTAGTTTGCATAGGAACCACTTGGCATGGTTGTTTAAAATATAAAGGGCTCTAGGCCTTAGACAGTTTGATGCAACAGCCCCAAGCAAGCCTACAAATCTGCATTGTAAGAGCTCCCAGTTTTTTCTGATGCTAGGAGTTGATAGCACATTTTGCAAAATATGCTCGGGTGTTCTGTATATAAGGCATGCTATAAACATATGTTGCCTTCTTAACATAAAGGAACTAACATTCTTTCTGCCTATTTACAAACAAGAAAATAGGCTTTACTTAGAAATGAAACTCAGCTAAAGGTAAAAGATGTCAGGAACATCTCCAAGAAAGCCAGAGTCAGCCTCTAAACTTTGCATTAAGAATGGCAGAGGCTTCACTGAGGGCCCAGGGACGCTTGGCAGCTGTGAGGCAGCCCTTTCTGTGCTATCGAGGAACTGGGCACTTCTCCACTCCCTTCCCACAAGGTCGTCTCTGCTCACGGTCCCTCCTTGGGGACCTTCCTGGGTGGGGGAGGTTGTAAGCCTACCCACTGCACGGGGAAAGCCTGAGAGCTGGAAGAGAAGTCAACAACAGTTAACAGCCTCTGTAACAACAGTCAGCACCACAGTGTACAGTAAACTTAGAAATTCAACTCCAGTGAAATCTTATTTACTTTATGGAGATCATAGACCACTTAACATGATTGAAATACATTCAAGACGGTTGTAGTCACAGATTTCCCAAAAAGGATGTAGTTATCCAATATTTCATATGTATTCACAGTCGGAAACATGTCAGGCAACAGAAGGCAACTGGCCAAGCCGCTGCATGCATGTCAGCATGGCAGAAAAATCAGGCCAATAAATCACTGTGACTCTTTGCTGCCAAACCACAGCTAAAGGTGTTTGTCAGCACCACGGGCCACCTCTCAGCGGAGCTGAAGGCAGCAGAACACTTTGGGTGGGTAGAACTTTGATACAAATGTAAATAACTTTTAAAATCTCTTTTGGGAAGTATACTTTCTTTTGTGGTTATAATACATCTAGGTCATTAACAGCCATGAGACTTCTATTACAATACATAAATGTAAGCAGAGAGGCCGAACAAATGCATCCAGTCACAGGAGTCCTGGGAACTTGGGAAGGCCAGTCACGCTGGAGGACAGGGACCATGATTATTTAATTTAAAATATGTAGATGTTAAGTAGAGTCATCTAACTCCCTGTTCAGGTGGAGGTTTTAAATCTCAGGCTTGCGGCTCTCATGTTTGATCTGATGTGGATGCTGTTGATGGCTAACAGCAGATCAATTCTTAAGACTAACATTGACTATTTCTAATCTATTTTAAGGAAAACTTGCCATTCTCTCATCACCTTTACGGGGGTGGGTAACGTTTCTGATGAGAACAAAATGCTTTCTGGTCGGATATCTGAAATGAAATTGGGAAGTAGAGCAGCGCCTCGGCCCCGAACCTCTGACATCATCACCCATCCAAGGGAATCAATTCACTTTGTAAAACCCACAGATTTACACCACCTCCATCATTAGTGAGAGTAATTAATGTCCTTTTCATTTTATTATTTTGATATTTTTATGAAACCGTTTAAGGAGACATGTTAGTCTCTGGAGGAGGAAAATCATGAACATCAGAGGCGTGTTCTTGAATTAAACGGTCAATCTCATCCGACATGGATTTCCAATCGAATTCTGAGTCACAGCCTGACGAGGAGAAATACTGGTCTCCGGATAAGTTAGAATGTGCAGAAGAAATGCTTGGGCAAAAGAGACAAGTTTCATTCTGTAAAAGATTCAGGACTTAGTGCTTGTGGTTGGAGTGGTGGACACGGCAAGACAGGAGCGGAAGAGAGAGATGGAGAAGATGCAGGGGAACTGCATCTGCCTCTGCTGCTTGTGTGGAGACCAGTGCAGGGACCATGGACGGGAGAGTCCTGATGTACTCAATGTAAATACCAATTGTGTGCTTCTTTTACAGTGAAAATGTGTTCCTCATGTTATGGTGTTATTCACCAACACACAAAACTAAATACTATTTCATGCTGTGTTCTCTTAGGCATATCTTTGTGAAGGCCAGCCACCAACACAGCATCATAAATAACTGTATACCCTGAAGAAAAATACTCAGGAGGGGAAAACATGCTACATTAAGCAGAGCAATAGCTAACTGTAAAATCCCCAGATTGAAGTCTCGTGGTCAGCAGAAAGAGCAGAACTTAATGCTAATTAAAGCTTCATTTAACAGGGTGAGTTAACAAGTCACCACAGCAACAGAAGGAGCGAAGGGTGTCTGCATCCCCACACGGCACACCTGTTGAATCCCTTTATCTTCACGATCCATTGCACCGACCCTTACCTGACAGCACGTTACCCTCTCTCAAACAGGTGGGGTCATAGTGGAACAAAGCATTTTAGAGATTATATTAAGAACTAAACTCAGAAACTACTACTTTCATATAAGACAGCATGAGTTCGGTGGACCGCTGATTTCAAACTCATGCACTTCACGTCCCGCTGATGGTGAGCACCATGGGATGAATTCACTGTTTGGCAGCCTTGGCTTCTCGGCTGCTCAAGCTCCGGAGTCCCATTCTCAGCTCGCTGTGCTCACCTGTGGGGACTCTGGACTTCACCTTTCCTTCTGCAGCTTTTCTGGAAGGGCCAGAGCCACCACCTGGGCCCCTCCTTCATCTTTACCCGGCTGGTCCCCCAAAATAATCATTATCCACTCAGCTGTCCCAGCCTCCTTGTTTGATAAAATAAGCCTTTTTACCATCTTGTTTACATAGTTACCTTTAAAAGCCAGCATAAAAAAACCAAAAACCTTGATTCTGCTACTTAGTAAAGGGTGCCATCTTAAGTAATTTAACTTCTCTGAGAGCATGAGAATAAATCAGTAAATATTTTTTTAAGCAGTGAAACTTTTTTTTCTAGGTACAATATTAGGCAGAAACCCAATTTAAAAATAAAAGCCGAGTTGTAGATTCAGCGAGGGTTAGGGACCTGATTCTGATGGGCCATCTCCCCGTTCAGTCAGGGGCTTCCTGGAGCTCCTGCACCCGCAGCTTCGGTTCCTGTGCAGTTCTAGGATCAGATCAATTAACTCGACAACAAGAGAGACATATGGAGATTCCTACACAAAGACTCTCAAGCACAAAGAAATCCTGCTGCCTGTAAAGTGGAGCTGCCTCAGCTCTTGATGAACGACATAAAATGTAAGAGTAGTTGTCATTTTCATAAGTAGTCACCTAGATTCATATCCACAGAAAAGATAAGAGTAAGTTGTCATTTTCACAGGCAGTAACCCAGATTCCTACTTGCAGCGGCAGCGCTAAATCACATGAATCGATTGAGTCGTCAGTGGGTTCACTGATAGGTTAAAATCGTCTATTTTGGGTTGAGTTTGGTAATATGTACCAGAAAACCAACTTGCAGTGGCTTGACCAAATCAATAATCATCTTTTGCATAAAACCAGCAGCCCACTATTAGGCAAGCCAGATTGAAACAGCAGGTCCACAATTCACTTAAGTCCCAACGTTTCTCTGCTTCATACACTCTGGGTTTAGTTTTTGTCTTAATGGTTTTAAAGTGGCTCTTACTTGTGTGATAAGAGATCATGTGTGCAGCTGCCCAAAGGCCACCCTCACAATTGGGCTTCAGTGAGTAAGGAGGCAAGGGCTCCCTGCCGGCAGGTGTGCCGAACACCTGTGCGACCACAGTCGGGCCCACGTCCCCTGGGGCTGCTCCTGTGGGCTAAACAGGTCCCCAAACCTTGCTGCCTGTTCTCACTGCTCCCTGGAGAGCCACCCCAGTGGACTGTCTCCACACTGGAGATCACCCGTCCTGGAAACTCCCTCCCTCACTCCTGGTCTGGAAGTGGGTGGGGTCCCTGGGAGTTACAGCAGCTCTGTTTCCCCATAGCCTGCCCCTTCACTCTGTAGATGACGACATCACTAACCCCTCCCCTGAGTATTCTGGCAACAAAGGAGCCAGCAGACAAACCTCTTCTCTTGCACAGACCACCTACTGCCAGACCTCATCGCCTCACAAAACGCTCACCCACCTACTGCTTTTAGCTTAAATTCCAGGAATTCAGATGAAGGGAAGTGCTCTCATGGGACCAGGTGCAGTTCTTCCAGTCACCTGCCCTGCAAGCCTCAGGGGAAGCCCACTGCCTGTCAGGAAGTAGCATGTGCTTTGTTGGAGGCATTGGAAGTGCCACACGCTACGTGTCCAGCCCTGAGTGGGAGAATAGGTGTAGGGACGTACTGGGGACGCTGACTGTGGCTGGATCAGGTCCAGCTACAGAAGAATAATGAAGACTGAGGGTTGGAAAAACAAAACCTCAAGTGTGAGGCAGCCAACCTGTGACCTTGAGGGACTGTCCTGCAGCACAGCAGGGCCATGGGAACAGCAGCAGACACCCCGACCTCCTCACTACCTGTGTGTGTATTAGACACCCCGGCCTCCTCACTACCTGTGTGTGT
>NW_012118821.1:13363445-13380966 GCF_000951035.1 Colobus angolensis palliatus
TCACTACCTGTGTGTGTGTTAACACCCCGGCCTCCTCACTACCTGTGTGTGTGTTAACACCCCGGCCTCCTCACTACCTGTGTGTGTGTTAACACACCCGGCCTCCTCACTACCTGTGTGTGTATTAACACCCCGGCCTCCTCACTACCTGTGTGTGTATTAACACCTGGCCTCCTCACTACCTGTGTGTGTGTTAGACACATGTGCTTTATACATGTCTACTTTAAGCCACCTTTGAATTTCCTGTTAGTTATCACCAAAATCATTGCTAAATGTTTCCATTTCAACTTTCAGATCAACTATGGCCTGAGTATGATAGACTTATCCATGCTTTAAACAGAATATATTATTTTCAACTTTGAAAATAGAAATATGTAAATCCAAATGCAGAAATGTGAGAAGAAAAGAGAACAGACAGAGTGGAAGGTCAGGTGACCTTGCCTGTCGTGAAGATTAAGGTCAAGATGTGTGAACTGTGAAATTTCCAAGAGAACCTCACTGAAGCAAAGGATGGAGAAAGAATCGCATTTGGCACTGGGAGGGTGCAGGCGTGGGTGGTGCAGGAGCTACATCATTTTTACACCCAGAAATCAACAGCCACTATTTGAAATAATCTAAATTTGTGCTGCTGACCTTCAGTGTGACACAAATCACCTGGGGATCTTATTAAAAGCCAGTTTCCGATTCACTAAATCTGTATGGGGTGGGAGTTAAGAGCAGAGAAGCTCTCAGAGGGTGTCAAGCTGACCCTGAACCAGACGTTGAGGGTCAAGGTTCCAAATGGCATTGCCAGCAGCAGGGCAGACACTAACACTGCAGGAATCATCCCAAGAAATGAACAGCCTCTAAGTCACACGTTGAAAGTGAAAGAAATCAGAGTGTGTGCATGTGTGCGGTGTGTTTCTCTGTGCATGTGTGTGCCTGTTTTTGGCTCCGTGCATGGGTGTTTCTATGTGTGCACATGTGTGTATGTGTCTGTTCATGTGCGTTTGTGTGTGTCTGTGTGTGTATTGGTTTAGATCTGTTCGAGAGTTTCTATTTGATGAGATCGATATATTTCCCCACTTTTTGGAAAGGACAATGTATATAGAAAGACAATGAGTACTTACGGCATGTGAACGGAGTCTCTCTTCGACCCTCAAATGTTTTATAGAAAGTAATGATGATGGTGAGGATTATAATAATGCATGTTTCCTGAATAACGAAAAGGAGTTACAGTACACTTTTACCTAGTTTTCCAAAGCGCTAGGTTAAGTTTAGCTAAAGTGTGCTTGGAATTAATGAGACTTGGAAATGCAAAATCTCAGAGCAGTAAACATCTTTTTGTTCTAATGTTCTTATGTAGCCATTAAAACTTAAATATTGATACTAAAATAATTACTGTAAAATAAAGTAAAAATGTAAGAAAATAATGAAAATAATTCTAAACCATCCACAAACGCTTTTGAAACTCCATATCTACACAGTGACATAAAGAAATTTAGATGTACCCAAGAAATAATGAATAGTGATTTTCCTTATGAAGAGCTGATTGGCTTTAAAAATAAATTGACCACAGGTTCTTTAAATAACAAACATCCTTAGCACATTTGAGGTTCAATTCAACTTAAATTTCACCTACATTTCTCAGGGACACACATAAGTAATTATGAGCATGTCGTCTGGGTCAACTCTGAAGAAATGCTCTGTAAAGACTCCAGCCAGTCGCTCAGGAGGGATTTCTCAGGGGTGCCAAACATTGGGAAGCATCAGGATGATGAGTCCCTTGTTTCGTTTTACGTCCGAACGCTCTTGCGTCATATGGCATAGACACTGGTATTGCATAGAACAGTTTCTCAGAACTGACTGCATTTTAAAAGAAGGAGGAAATTATAATTACCAAGCCCCTGCATATGGGACTATTTTTCATAAATCTGTTAATCATAAGGGTTCAAGTAAAAGCCAAAAATGTAATGAGCTCTTTCCCTTTTTGTACATACAAGTTATACTAATATAAGAAATAAGCTGGGCCCAATGAAAGCTACAACTTCAGAGTTTTATGAATTTGTTTCCACTATTGTCTATGACTGTGATTTCAATCTGCTGACAATAAGAACGGAACTTCTTCCTGTGGTGTTATGCACATGAAACTCACCATTAGAAACATTCATTAAGGTTTGAATAAGGCCAAATCACAAGCATAAGAAGAGCTGTCAACCATTTTAAACAGCCATCAATTAATTTTGGCAAAAACGGTCCCTTGAGAACTGTTTATTTTTAATACTTCAACGAGAAAAGCCTTTAACATGACACTCTTCAGTGTCAGGTGTCGTTTCAGTCTGGACTCCACTGGACTGGCCACATCCACATTAATGTCATGGTTATTGGTGGCACTGAGTAAGGGTCCTACCTAAAGAAATCAGTATCAAACGTGCTGAATTGTGCAAGCCGCATTTACTTCTTGCTATACAAATACTATTTATAATATAAACGCAATATAAGATCAATTACTAAAATGTGCCAAGCAGTTAAAATATATCTTAATCTTAGTAAAGTTATAGCAATTTAAAGATACAGGCTTTACCATAAAAATGTCCCTTTTAAAGGTGGACTCTCTTCTCCAACTCAAATGTTCCCACTCTGGGGAAACCAATAATCACCCACTGCCATCTGCCCACACCCCACTCAAACCAGATGTTGTTCAGATCTCAATGTAATGGTACTAGAGCTGACCATTGTTATTCTTAGTATGACAATTTTCTATGTCTATTTTTTAATGTGAAGTAATGATTACATAGAAAATAAAAGCAATATCCAGGCTCACCTTGGAGATAGTGCAGGCTCAGTTCCAGGTCATCCCAATAAAGAGATATTGCAATAAAGTAAGTCACCCAAATACTTTGGTTTCCCAATGCATACAAAAGTGATATTTACACTATAATGTGGTTGATTCAGTACACAATAGTATTACATCTGAAAGAAGTATAAACATTAATTTTAAAATGTGTTGCTAAAAATGCTAACAATGCCTTCAGTGAGTCATGATCTTTTTGCTGGTGGAGGTCTCCTCCCTGTTGATAGGTGATGAATGATCCTGGTGGTTGGGGTGGCGGTGGCAATTTCTGAAAATAAAACAAGAATAAAGTCTGTTACATAGATGGACTCTTTTTTCATAGACCATTTCCCTGTAGCATGTGATGCTGGTTGATATCATTTTACCCAGAGTAGAACTTATTTCAAAATTGGAGTCCATCTTTTCTAAACCTAAACCCTGCCACTGCTTTATCAACTAAGGTTATAAAATACTCTAAATCCTTGGTGATCATTTCAACAATGTTCACAGCATCTTCACCAGAAGCAGATTCTACCCCAAGAAATCAGTTTCTTTGCACATGCATTAGAAGCAACTGATCACCTGCTAAAGTTTAAAGTTTTATCATGAGATTGAAGCAATTCAGTTCCATCTTCAGGCTCCACTTCTAATTCTAGTTCTCTTGCTATTTTCACAACATCTGGTTACTTCTTCCATTGAAGTCTTGAATGCCTCAAAATCACCTATGAAATTTAGAACCAACTTCTTCCAAAGTCCTGTTTATGTTGATATTTTGACCTCCTCCCATGAATCATAAATGTTCTGAATGGCATCTAGAATGGTGAATTCTTTCCAGAAGGTTTTCAATTTACTTTGCCCAGCTCCATCAGAGGAATCACTATCTATGGTAGATATAGCCTAGCAAAATATATTTCTTAAATAATAGGACTGGAAACTCAAAATTGCTCCTTGATCCATGGACTGGAGAGTGGATGATGTCTTAGTAGGCATGAGAACAACACCCGTCTTCTTGTACATCCCCATCGGAGCTCATGAGGGACCAGGTGTCAATGAGCATTAATATTTTGGAAGGAACCTTTCTGTCTCAGCAGTAGAGCTCAACAGCAGGCTGAAAATACTCACTAAACCATGCTGTAAGCAGAAGTGTTTTCATTAGGCTTTGTCGTTTTATTTATAGAGCACAGGCAGAGCAGACTTAGCATCATACTTACAGGCCCTGGGATTTGGGGAATGGTAAATCATCACAGGCTTCAACTTAAAGTCACCAACTCCATTAGCCCCTAACAAGAGAGGCAGTCTTTCTTTTAAGCTTTCAAGCCAGGCATTGACTTCTCCTCTCTAGCTATGAAAGTCCTAGATGGCATCTTCCTCCAATAGAAGACTGTTTTGTCCACATGAAAAATCTGTTGTGTAGCGTTACTACCTTCATCAGTGATTTCAGCTGGATCCTCTGGAGAACTTGCTGCAGCTTCTCCATCAGCACTTGCTCCTTCACCTTGTACTTCTATGTTATAGAGATGGCTTCTTTCCTTAAACCTCATGAATAAACCTTTGCCAGTTTCACACTTTCCTTACGCAGCTTCCTCACCTCTCTCAGCCTTCATAGAAATGAAAAGAATTAGGGGCCTTGCTTTGGATGAGGCTTTGGCTAAAGGGAGTGTTGTGGCTGGTTTGATCTTCTGTCCAGGCCACTCAAACTTTCCCCATAGCAGTAATCCGGCTGTTTTGCTTTCTTGCCACTCATGTGTTCACTGGAGTAGCATTCTCAATCTCTTTCAGGAACTTTTCCTTGCATTCACAACTTAGCTAACTGGTGCAGGAAGCCCAGCTCTGAACCTATCTTGGCTTTTGACCTGCCTTCCTCACTAAGCTTAATCATTTCTAGATATGATTTAAAGTGACAAACATGAGACTCTTCCTTCCACTGAAACACTTAGACTTCATTGCAGGGTTATCAATTGGCCTAATCTTAGGCTCGGTGTGGTGGCTCATTCCTATAATCCCAGCACTTTGGGAGGCATAGGCGGGTGGATCACTTGACGTCAGGAGTTCGAAATCAGCCTGGCCGACATAGTGAAATCCCGTCTCTACTAAAAATACAAAAATTAACTGGGTGGGGTGGCACTTGCCTGTAATCCCAGCTACTCGGGAGGCTGAGGCAGGAGAATCCCTTGAACCTGGGAGTTGGAGGTTGCGATAAACCAAGATTGTGCCACTGTACTCCATCCTGGATGACAGAGCAAGACTCAGTCAAGAAAAAAAGAAAAATGACCTAATCTTAATATTGCTGTGTCTGTGGGAATAAGGAGGTCTGAAGAGAGGAGAGAGAGAAGATGAAATGGTTGTTCATTGGAGCAGTCAGAACACACACATTTATCAGTTAAATTCGCCATGTTATATGGGTATAGTTCATGGTGCCCCAAAACAGTTACAATAGTAACATCAAAGATCACTGATCACAGATCACTATAAAACACATAATAAAAATGAAAACGTTTGAAATATTGCGAGAATTCCCAAAATGTGACACAGAGACGTGAAGTGAGCACGTGAGGTGGACAAATGGCACTGATGGACTCACTGGATGCAGGGTGGCCACAAGCCTTTGATTTGTTAAAAGGAGACTGTCTGTGAAGCACAATAAGGCAACATGTGGGAAATGGTGAGCATCTGTCATACATCAGCATGGCAAGGAATGTTAACACCTAACGAGGGCATGTCATGTCCCACTCGGGAGCCCAGCGTCAATGTGCAGATAGCAGGAACCAGGAGATCCTCAGGCCACTGCCCACCTTCTGAAAGCCTTTGAAAATGATCCAAGGGCATAACAGCTGCCATATGATAGTGGTAAATCATTCATAGATGGGGGGAATAAGGTAGATATAGAATGAATCTTTTCTGAGCACCTAAGAGGATGTGGGTGGTGACAACGCACACGGTGACGGGGGTTTTATTTATTTATTTATGTATTTATTTATGCCTTTTATGATGTTGACTTTTTTTTTATTACACTTTAAGTTCTGGGGTACATGTGCACAACATGCAGGTTTGTTACATAGGTATACATGTGCCAGGTTGGTTTCCTGCACCCATCAGCTCATTATTTACATTAGATATTTCTCCTAGTGCTATCCCTCCCCCAGCCTCCCCACCCCACCGACAGGCCCCAGTGTGTGATGTTCGCCTCCCTGTGTCCATGTGTTCTCATTGTTCATCTCCTACTTATAAGTGAGAACATGTGGTATGTGGTTTTCTGTCCCTGTGATAGTTTGCTGAGAATGATGGTTTCCAGCTTCATCCATGTTCCTGCAAAGGACATGAACTCATCCTTTTTTATGGCTCATAGTATTCCATGGTGTATAGGTGCTACATTTTCTTTCTGCAGTCTATTATTGATGGACATTTGGGTTGGTTTCAAGTCTTTGCTATTGTGAATAGTGCCACAATAAACATACATGTGCATGTGTCTTTATAGTAGCATGATTTATAATCCTCTGGGTATATACCCAGTAATGGGATTGCTGGGTCAAATAGTATTTCTAGTTCTAGATCCTTAAGGAATTGCCACACTGTCTTCCATAATGGTTGAACTAATTTACATTCCCACCAACAGTGTAAAAGCGTTCCTATTTCTCCACATCCTCTCCAGCGTCTGTTGTTTCCTAACTTTTTAATGATCACCATTCTAACCGGCGTGAGATGATATTTCATTGTGGTTTTGATTTGCATTTATCTAATGATCAGCGACGATGAACATTTTTTCATGTCTGTTGGTTGCATAAATGTCTTCTTTTGAGAGGTGTCTGTTCACATCCTTCTCCCACTTTTTGATGGGGTTGTTTTTTTCTTGTAAATTTGTTTAAGTTATTTGTAGATTCTGGATTATTAGTCCTTTATCAGAGGGATAGATTGCCAAAATTTTCTCCCATTCTGTAGGCTGCCTGTTCACTCTGCTGATAGTTTATTTGCTGTGCAGAAGCTCTTTAGTTTAATTAGATCACATTTGTCTATTTTGACTTTTGTTGCCATTGCTTTTGGTGTTTTAGTCATGAAGTCTTTGTCCATGCCTATGAACTGAATGGTATTACCTAGGTTTTCTTCCAAGGTTTTTATGGTTTTAGGTCTTACATTTAAGTCTTTAATCCATCTTGAGTCAATTTTTGTATAAGGTGTAAGGAAGGGGTCCAGCTTCAGCCTTCTATATACGGCTAGCCAGTTTTCCCAGCACCATTTATTAAATAGGGAATCCTTTTCCCGTTGCTTGTTTTTGTCAGGTTTGTCAAAGATCAGATGGTTGTAGATGTGTGGTGTTATTTCTGAGCCCTCTGTTCTGTTCCATTGGTCTATATACCTGTTTTGGTACCAGTACCATGCTGTTTTGGTTACCGTAGCTTATAGTATAGTTTGAAGTCAGGTAACATGATGCCTCCAGCTTTGTTCTTTTTGCTTAGGATTGTCTTGCCTATGTGGGCTCTTTTTGGTTCCATATGAAATTTAAAGTAGTTTTTTCCAATTCTTTGAAGAAAGTCAATGGTAGCTTGATGGGGATAGCACTGAATCTATAAATTACTTTGGGCAGTATGGCCATTTTCATGATATTGATTCGTTCTAACATAACATGAGCATGGAATATTTTTCCATTTGTTTGTGTGTTCTTTTATTTTGTTGAGCAGTGGTTTGTAGTTCTCCTTGAAGAGGTCCTTCACATCCCTTGTAAGTTGGATTCCTAAGTATTTTATTCTCTTTGTAGCAATTGCGAATGGGAGTTCACTCATGATTCGGCTCTCTGTTTGTCTGTTATTGGTGTATAGGAATGCTTGTGATTTTTGCACATTGACTTTGTATCCTGAGACTTCGCTGAAGTTGCTATCAGCCTAAGGAGATTTTCAGCTGAGAAGATGGGGTTTTCTAAATATATAATCATGTCAGTGACAGAGGTTTTAAACCTGTGAGCTGGGGGAGGGAGTGCCCCGCTGAAAGCCAGGCCTGTTGAGGGCGTCCGCAGAGCAGAAATATTGCTGATGCTGCCTCAAAACTGTAAAGAAAGAAGGCGAATTTCCATTTGAATATATATACAGAGAAATACATGAAATACATCTGATGCATTGTATTGATTTTTGAGCATTCAGC
Source organism: Colobus angolensis palliatus (assembly GCF_000951035.1). Classification (NCBI taxonomy): domain Eukaryota; kingdom Metazoa; phylum Chordata; class Mammalia; order Primates; family Cercopithecidae; genus Colobus; species Colobus angolensis. Next base: position 13,371,388 of record NW_012118821.1, read on the forward strand.
AGCAGAGCCTGGGAGTCACTACTGATGGGGGCCCCAGATTCTGTGAAAGCAGAGATGACAACTAAATGGGACCCAAATTCCTGAGTCAGAATGAGGGTGGCACATGCATTGTGACACTCTGAATGAAGTTGTAATCACTGCTTCACCATGACAGGTTCTAAGACAACAAAAACCCAAAATGTTACCACATAAACACAGTCTCTGAAACATGGGATTTTGAAAGGAAAACCAGGAGCGTATTTGGTCAAAGTCAACTAAATTATGAACAGCACGAAAAAAATAACATAGCCAGTTGCTTAGTTTATAGAGACAATTATACTTACTAATTGATTCAATCCTTCAAAAAGACCTACACACTAAAAAGAAAGGGAAAGCAGCCCCACTTTGCTCATGAGGAGATTAAAAGCCCAGAGCCACAGGGACTGGCTGTGGCCACAGTGAGTGTCGAAGTAGGAGTCAAAAATCAGCTGCCCTGCTTGGTCTCCTCTGACTCAAAGCCTTTCCTTAACTCTTACACACGACTGATGGGAGTGTAAACTGGTACAGCCACTTAAAAGCTAAAACTGAGAGCAGAACCTCTATATGGTCCAGCAAACCTCCTACTGAATGTTTATCAAAGGGGAGGGAAATCTCGATATGAAAGGGATGTCTGCACCCCCCAATTATTGCAGCACTATTCACAACAGCCACAATGCAGATTCAATCCAAGTTGACAGCAACAGCAGGTGAATACAGAGGAAATGTGGCAAAATACACACTGGAATACTACTCAGCCTTCAAAAGAAGAAAATCATGTCATTTGCAACAACATGGGTGAACCTGGAGGACATCGTGCTAAGTGAAATAAGCCAGACGCAGAAAGAAAAACACCGCATGGCCTCACTTACATGTGGAAGCTAAAGAAGAGCTCACAGACGTGGTGAATGGAACAGTGGTTACAGGAGACAGTGAGGGAGTGGGGTGCTGGCGGGGGGAGCTTGGTTAACGCGAACAAACCTACAATTACAAGGGAAGAAGTTCTCGTCTCCTCAGAGGGTAATTGACTGTATTTTCAAGCAGCAGAAGACAGGATTTTCAATGCTGTCAACACAAAGAAACGAGAACTGAGGTGATGGATATGCTAATTAGACTGATTTGATGATTACACATGGTACACATGCACCAATATTTCACACTGTACCCCATAAATGTGTACAATTATTACATGTCAATTTAAAAAATCCATGGGAACAAAAAGTAGAGTTGCTTTTGCCAGAGTTTTGGGGAAGAGAGAAATGATGAGCTAGTATTTAACAGGTCCAGAGATTCTGGTCAGGATGATGGAAAGTTCTGGAATTGAACAGTGATGATGATGGTTGTACAAAATTGTGAATTTGCCTGATGCCACAGGGCTGCACTCTTAAAATGGTTAAAATGGTAAATTTTATGTTACATACGTTTTATCACAATTAAAAATAAAATAGTATATGCATTCATTTTGAGAGAAAACAAAAGTCTCCTTCTTCACTTTGAAGGTGTCAACTCCCAGTCCGTAAGGACAAAGAGAAAACCTCAGAGTCATGTTTAAACATGTCTGATTTATACTGAGGACAAATTGAAGAAAGTAATTTATATTGTGAAGAGTAAACTTACGGAACTCATTGCCGAAAGAGGAGGTACAGACATAAAAATATCCAAAGACATCTATGAGAAATTGTTCATTTATTGACAGCAGCCTAACAGAACATGGAGCACGATCAGGTTTTGAGTCACCCTGAGGTTCACATCACAGCACACAAGCAGCTTTTTGTCCCACTGCCACTGTGCTCCAGTGCGTTTCTGAGGACAGGAATGAGGAACTGGATGTATCTGCAGGTCCTCCCCATAGCAAAAACGCTGCACCTTGCACACACCTGGGTCCCTGCTGTGTCCAGCCCCAGCCTGTGCACAGTGAGGATAACATACCTGGTGATCAGGACAGGGTCAACCCTGAGATGCCCAGTGCCTAACTGCACAGCGAGGAGAGTACACCTGGTTGTAAACACAAGGTCACCCCTGAGATGCCCAGTGCTTTTACATGGTGAGGGCAGCACACCTGGTTCTCAGCACATGGTCACCTCTGAAATGCCCAGTACTTGCATGTTGTGAGGGAATCACACCGGCTGTCAGCACGGCGTCACCTCTGAGATGCCCTCCCGTTCACATGTGTAGCAACAAAAAATGTCTGGCTTAACAAGTGTCATTCTCAGCTCCCAGACAAAGCAGAATAGGGCGTTGTGCTCATATTTAAAGTATTTTGTATTGTGTCTGTTTTTATAAATTGTCTGTTTCTTTTTTCACGTAGGTAAAAGTTACATCTTCAATAAGCCAAGTAATAGGAACTTACTTGGCTCACCACAGTGCCTGCTCCGCCTAAAACTATGCTCAGGATGCGGCCGGCACGTGGTCAGATTTTGCTGAATGGAGGGAAGAATTAACTTTTGGAGGCTACACATGGTCCCAAGCTCAAGGCTATGTTTTCAATGGTCCTTTTAAATGCTCTTACAGAAATGTTCATACTGGGAATGCCAATGTCAGGATGAAACAGGTGATTTCTATAAAAGATGATTCTCTTAGGAAACCGAGACTTTCTCTACTCTCCATCCTCATCTCCATGCCCCAGTTCTGAGCCTCCTCCTTTTTTCGCCTGCATCAACTACAAATGTGGCTGCGTCCATGCTGAGGTTTCGATTCAAATACCATGTCCTCAGAGATGATTCTAAAACCACCTTATCAGATGCAGGTCCCCTCCACCCTCACCATCTTATCTCCATCTCAGCATTTGTCTCTCTCCTTCTTCCCTCTTTCTTCCATGCTCTTTTTATAACTTCCTACTACTTCATATAGTTATCTGTTTGCTGGCGTTTACCTCTGAAGCAAGAAAACCATGCAGGAGGGACTGTCACACCTGCAGCACCTGGGGCAGTGCTGGACGTGGGGGACACTTCTCCTCTCTCTGCTTAGCAACAGCATCTGACGGAAGGAGGGAAGGTCAGAAAGCCCCTGGCTTGCCTGTCTGCCCACTGGGGAGGGTGGGCAGAGGCAGGCAGGACTGGTCTGTCTACCCACGGCCCCAAACTCTTTTCGTCCATCATCCATAGCTACCTCCATAAAACACAGATCTGATCATGTTGGTCCCCTGCTCAAGGCTTGTCAATCATTTCCCACCGCCTGCAGGACAAAGTTCAGAGTACTGCAAGTGGCATTGAGAACGGCCTCTTCTCCCCTTGTCTCTCCTACACTCTGCTCCGGAAGGGCCCCTCACACATCCCAAGCGCGCTGGGACCCAGCACCTTGGCTACTTTACATGTGCCTTCCCTGCCCCCTTCATCCATAAACCAGCCTCAAGGGAGTGGCCCCCACCCTACACTCAGCCCAGTCTCCAGGAGCACACAACACATGGGACACATTGCACCAAACAATGCCGGTTTCTTGTGGACAGAATTTCTCCCTCTGTCCCCTGAGCACCTGAGGACCCAAGCAATGGCCATGGGATGTGTGAGTGAATCAAAGCTTCTTAGCACGAATTCTCCCTTCCTTCCTGGAGGTGCAGACTGTTTCTGTTTGATGTCCATTTCTAAGCATGTCCAACCTGTGGCCCACGGGTCACATGCAGCCCAGGATAGCTTTGAATGTACCCAACAGGAATTTGTAAACTTTCTTAAAACATGGTATTTCTTTGGTGATTTTAAAAAAATCTTATCAGCTATTGTTAGTGTTAGTGTATTTTACATGTGGCCCAAGACAATTTTTCTTCTTCCAGTGTGGCCCAGGTAAGCCAAAAGGTTGGGCATCTCTGCCTCCAGTTTTTCCTGGGACCAGCAACTGGCCTGCGTTATACTGGTGCTGCCTGTCTGCTGTGGTCTCAGTGTCTGTGTCCCCCCAAAGTGCTTGTGCTAAAACCTAATCCCAAGAGTGATGGTGTCAGGAGGTGGGGCCTTTGGGAGGTAATGGGGTCCTGAGGGTGGAGCCTGATTAATGGGATTAGTGTCCTTGAAAAAGGGACCCCAGAGAGTTCCCTTGCACCTTCCACCAAGTGAGGACTCAGTGAGAAAGCGTCATCTATGAGGAGTGTGGGCCCCACGTGAGGACTCGGTGAGAAAGCTCCATCTATAAGGAGTGCGGGCCCCACGTGAGGACTCGGAGAGAAAGTGTCATCAGTGAGGAGGGCGGGCCCCATGTGAGGACTCCGTGAGAAAGCGTCATCTATGAGGAGTGCGGGCCCCACGTGAGGACTCGGTGAGAAAGCTCCATCTATAAGGAGTGCGGGCCCCATGTGAGGACTCGGAGAGAGCGTCATCTATGAAGAAGGCGGGCCCCATGTGAGGACTCGGAAAGAAAGTGTCATTAGTGAGGAGGGCGGGCCTCGGTGAGAAAGCGCCACCGGTGAGGAGGACGGGCCCTCACCAAACACCCAGTCTGCCTTGATATTGGATTTCCAGCCTGCGGAACTGAGGAATCTGTTCCTGTTGTTTATAAGCTACCTGTGTATGATATATTGTTCTAGGAGCACACATGGACTAAGACAGTGTCTCAAGCACTCTGCCTAATGGACTGCATTATAATAGTGGCAAAAATACCAGAGAAAGCAGTCTTGAAATGTCCCCATGGTTTTAGGGAAGAGTCAGTTGAGCAAAACATACACTGTTCTTAACTAGGGCTTGGATTCATGGCCCTAGTATATCCCAGCCAGCCACACGTATATACCATCCTAACAGCACAGGTGCCATGCCTCAGGCAGCAGCAGGGGCCCTCACGCACAGGTCTGAATCCTACTGCACTGGACTGAGCCCTCACCCACTGTTCTGAGTGCTGGTCACATGGAAACTTACTAATTCAGGATATTTCAGTCCACTTCTAACTATAGATTTTCTATGCAGCTGTGAACAAGTCACCAAATTCTGATGCCCCAGACGTTCTCCAGGATTGGATAATGCTCTCTTTCATGCCATATTGTAAGGGATAAAATACAGGAAGAAAATAGACCATTATGACAGCAGACACTCTGAAAGGCAGTAATAGCAATAATTGATCAGTTACAAGACATTTAACTACACTAAAAAGTTAACATACTTTACCTTATTTAATGTTTATAAAACCTCTGAGGTTGTACATACTCCTGTCATTTTAGACATGAAGAAACTGGGAAGTTGTCTTGCCCAAGTTCACACATATGTGAGCAGGAATCAGAACCTGAGCCCATTTCTGTGACTTTGAAGCCCACATCCTTTGCACTCTGCTGTGCTGTGTTCTTGAAAGAAAGTGGAGTTCAGGGGAGGTGACTCCATCTGTTCCTCCCACCCCCTTCCTACAGCCCCATCTTCCCAGCAGATCCAAGAGGTTCTGGTGCCTCCTCCTCGGGAGTTTGCAGATGCAGTTCCCTCTATCCAGGAGGCACCCCCATCACTGTGGTTAGCTTATCCTAGAAACAAACAAAAACATACTTTGGTAGGTGGTGCCTTTATGACACTTTGGATGTCTCTGCAATGAACCTAGATCATTGTGTGTGTCACTTCTGATCAGGATATTTGCTTTCCTGCAGAAAACAGATGGAATGCAGATATAGCATTGTTGTTACTCAGCATCTATGAATATAGTTTGTTGAAATATTGTCATAGATGAGTTTGACTGTTGATGTAGCCTTTATACCAAATAAAAGGGTTTTTTTTAATATGTTGATGATGGGTGTGTTCTTTCAAATTCATTCTTACTGCTTTCATCAAAAGATGTCAGATTGGTGCCTCCAAATGGCAAGTAAGCATCACAGTGTTTTTAGATTTTAGAACTAAAATTCAGTTTGAAGGAACAAGGTAAAGTCCATACTTCCTTTAAGCCTTTCCCCATGAAAAGTCCTCTTTATCTTGGCCATGGAACAATAAATTTTTTAAAAAAGCAAAGCAGCCATGCTATCTTATCCCAACCCTTTAAATAAAACTTTCACCTGATTTCTGCATAGCAACGTGCATTTGCAGATGCAAAAGCGGTGTCGAAGAATGGGACGGCGGTAGACGACCATGTTTTTGGAATCATCTTCCTCCCTAGAAGGGGAGAAGCGTTACACAGAATGCTGTACTTCATTGATCTAGAATAAGCTGCAGATATCATGCATACATTTTCACTTGTAAGAGTCTATATTTATTACATTTATACTAGGAAAATTAATCCTGTTAGAAAGCTTGTCTTCCTAAAAGCTTTAAACACTGTTTAGTACGTGCCTAGCATACTAATAGCATTTTGATAGCTTGAAAAAAAAACAGAATTGGTAAATATTAAAGAGTAAGCAATATTTGTTTATAGTACATGATGCTATCCTTTATGAAAGGTGATTATTTTATTCTACAATACGAACTTCATTAGATTGTTAAATGATTGACATAATGATTGAAAAATATAACAATTTATTTTAAAGCATGTGGTTAATATATACGTATTTTAGAAGTCTTTGAAGGCAGCTAATATTCATCTAAAATTAAATACATACCCTCTGGATGAAGAAAAAAATGACTGCAGTCAAAACATCATCAGAACTTTTTGGGAGGCCGAGGCAGGCAGATCATGAGGTCAGGAGATCGAGACCATCCTGGCTAACACAATGAGACCCCGTCTCAACTAAAAATACAAAAATATTAGTCGGTGTTGTTGTCGGCGCCTGTAGTCCCAGCTACTCCGGAGGCTGAGGCAGGAGAATGGTGTGAACCCGGGAGGCGGAGCTTGCAGTGAGCTGAGATGGCGCCACTGCATTCCAGCCTGGGAGACAGCGAGACTCAGTCACAAACAAAACAAAACAAAACAAAACATCAGAACTTTAACCTGTTTATGAATTGAAAAAAATAACTCACCCATCTCATGACCTATATACATAGTACTCTTAGAGTAGATTAAATACAGGTTTTTTTTTTTTCTCTGCTTGGTTTTCTTCCTATGATCCAACACAATTTTCTCAAAAAGATAACCAACTAAATCAAATCTATAAAAAAACTTTTTTCCAGTAATCCTAGACCATAGTTTGTTGCTAATTTTGCCTCTTTTCTTTTTGGCTTCCTGGACCCTTGACAGTAGAATGTTGTTCACGTTCTAAAGGAAGGAATTAAATGATTTCATATGAACATATCACCTCTTCTTGTCTGCAAATAGATGTTTGTGAAACTCATAGTGATGATCTCAAGTGAATTATCTTCAGCTTTTTGTAGGGAACACGGCATCTTGTTTTAAGACTTGTTTTGGTAATAATTTTAGTATTATGTAATTTCAGAGTTTGGAGACCAACTAGCCCAATCACCTCATTTTACACAAAAAGTAGAGGAGAGACTAAGCGATTTGTTAAATACAGCTTCATATGTTCATCTGCACTGGGGTGCTTTACTTTGCATTAACCGGCATAGCCAATGGGTTTAGCAGATCAGACTGTACTGACACAACACAGCTGACTCTTGAACAACACGGGTTTGAAGGGGCCACTTACAGATTTTTTTTCAAACGTGGGTCGAAAACACAGCAGCTGGACGATGCGAAACGCACGCAGAGGGAAGGCAACTTTCCGTATTTGCGTGTTCCACAGGCCCACTGTGGGACGTGAATGTGCCTGGATTTCGGTATCTGCTGGAACCAGTCTCACGCTCTACCAAGGGATGACTGCACACGTATTTCTGGTGACTGGAGAACTCCAAGGGGCTCATCTTGACAATACCATTAACTTAAAAGTTCAATAAAGATGAACAAATCAGTGGTACACTCCAAGTTTGTTAAAATCTGTAAAATTTGTTTCCGTAATATAAAATGAGCAGCACCTAGATAATTTTAGCACAGAACTTTGTAAAAACAAATTGTGAACACATAAATTGCCTGACTCTTAATTGTAAGATCTCATTAATCCAAAGACCAACCAAGCCTCAGCTCTGCTGCTGTTGATTATCCACCAAACCTCTGCTGAGCTGGGCAAAAGTCTTGGCCCACACTTGGATGGTAGAAAGGGCTCGTTCAAGGAATCCATTTGTCCCAATAAAAACTGCAAAAGAAAAGAGATAATATTAATTACTAGCAAGGCTTCCTCGGTAGGTAGAATTTGTGTGTGTGTGTTGGGGGGGAATAGATCCTACTGGTATTTTATAGAAGAAATTTAGCTTTTGATTGTATAAAATACTATTCTAATAGAGTCTATGTAAATTTAAAATACGTGAAAATGTGTTTTCTTCTTTTTACCATACAAAGCTTTTTGAAAAACTGTCTTACACCAAGCTATTTTACAGCAGTAAAATCTTCTCATGGTTCTATTTTTCTGGGAACTGCGGTGTCCACCAGCTACGAGGTGGGCCCTGCGAGCAGGACAGGGAGCAGGGCCGGGGAGGGCCGGTTCCATCGCCAGGCGTCGCTCTCGCCAGAGGAACTCAAGTGTCTAAAGGGAAAGGGAGAAAGGAAAAATGCCTCCTTTTAAGTGCCTAAGGTCTGTTTGACATAAAATTTTACTTTTTTTCTGAGTGCATTTTAGCAGAAATGTTCACATTTCAGTCATGTTGCTTGCAAAAAGAAAAAGAAGAAAAGCCTCGCTGTGAAATCAAACCATCTGTTTTTAAAGGGAGCGGAGAGAACGCACATCCCAAGGGCGTGGGGCGGGGTCCTGAACAGGCATATTTCGTATCTTCCCTCTCCACGCTGCCTCCTTGCCCAGTTCTGACGGACACTTTCTCCTCCTAAGGAAACAGAGCCGGTGCAGGGAGAGGGAAAGGACGCGGAGACGGGCGCAGACGGGGCCTCGCCGAGAGCTCAGGGGACCGGGGCGCGCAGCCTCCAGCCCGCACCGCCCGCGCGCACGTGCGCCCGGGCCAGCACCTTCCCGCCGCGGTCCCGCGGCTGCCGCGATCCTGGTGCAGGCCTTTAATTCTCGCCCACTCCGCCTCTCTGATTGTGCTCAGAACACCTTTCCCAACCAGATCGCGGACTTGGAAGACGTCCAGCTCTTGCCCAGAAAGCACCAATCGAATGGGAAAGTGCGCAACTGATGGATAATACATTTTACAAGAATAAAACAAAAGAGGCAAATTGCTGAACTTTCACAGATGCGCCGGGCTTCAGCCAAAGAGCCAAACTTTCTTAAAGACGAGCCCGGGAGGCCAGTGCCCTCCCGTGGGCTTTCCCTGCCGGGGCGCGAGGTACCCGCCGGCCGAGGGTCCAGCGCAGAGGAGCGCGCAGGCGGCGCGGTCCCTGCGGGGGAGGGACCTTCGCTAGTCCTGTCGCGGGGGGTCTGGGGAGGCGGTGCAAGCCCGCCCCGCTCGCCCAGCTCCTGCCTCCTGGCCACCCCGCTTCGGGGACCCGGGCTTGGGGACCCGAACCTGGGGACTGGGCTCGGGCGGGGCAGACCCCTCGGGGTCCCGAGAGCGGATCCCTCCAAAACGGATGGACTCTAATTGACTTATTAAATGTCGAAGCAATCGGGCAGCTCCCTTTTTAATAGCCCAAGATCTACATTTAGACAAAAACAGAACCGAGTTCCTGGTAAAGGCGTTTCTTCTCATCCTGTCACAAGTGACAGGAACGGAGGGAAACAGGCTGGGGGAGGGGCGGGGG
>NW_012118821.1:13382351-13406695 GCF_000951035.1 Colobus angolensis palliatus
GGGCTGGGGCCTTCGCCGGAGCAGCGAGTGGGTGAGTGGGGCCGAGCGCGCCCGAGGGCCGGGGCTGCTGGGAAATAGAATTGTCTTTGAGAAACACGTTTCAGAAAGAGACATCAGTTTTGACCCCTGAACAGCAGAATTCCTTCTTTTTTAAGAAAAAGAAAATAGCAGCAATAGGTCCGCGCATGAGGCCTGGCAGAGAAGCGCCCGGTCTCCTCCTGGCGCGTGTGAGCTGCTGTGCGGGTTGGTGCTTTCCGCACGGAACTGTCACCCGTCACTTTGGAAATGGAAGCATTTCCAGCAAAGCGTTCCCAACTGAGAAGGAAGCATCCAGGCTCCTTCGTGGCCCTGCCCAGAGTGGTGGCCCACGGGGAATTTCCCAGGAAAGCATGAAAGCTTCTAATGCTTTTGTGACACAATCAGGTCAAATATGATAAGGTCAGTTTTACCCGGGCCGCGTCAAGTTAGGAGTGAATGAAGACTCACTAGGGGATGCCCTGCGAGGGATGCCAGTGCTCCTCTTCAGAGGGCCTGACTTCACACACAGTCGGGGCTCAGCCGGGAGCCCTGAACGGGGGAGTGAAGATGGAGAGGGCTGTAAACACGCAAAAACAAAGCTGAATTCAAGAACACCCGCAGGGTTCTCCCCACCCACTGTCTGCGGAGAACCCTGGTGGTAGAAGTTTGCCTGAGTCCCCTAGGATTCTTACCCTACAAACCAGGTTAATGCATATTCCCACTAATTTACACCTCACTGAAACGTGGTCTTTTAATCCTTATTCTAAATATTTATCTAGAAAAATTAATATTCTGTAACCCATTTTTTTTTGTTTGAAGGGTCAAGGGTTCTCTAAAAACTTTGAAATGTTGTGGGATTTCATTCCCAAGGTCCTCAAAATTAAAGTGCCTAAAAGTGACTTATTCACTGGAAGTTAAATGTTTAAAAGAAAAAAAAAGTTTTCTTACCTCTATAACTTCGTGGTCTCTGTCTGCATCCCATGGGGTAGAGAGCAGACATAATCCTGGAGTTTCAGGAGTAGTTACTGTTATTTCAAGGAAAGTAAATGTCCCTGATACTGACTGAGTCTTCTTCACTGTCGTGTGTTGCAATCCAGGGCCCCAGCCTTTTTTATTTTGTGTAAAGCAACTTGGCTAATGTGGAGTTTCCAATTTTCTTCAACATTCACTTAAGATCACATTTTTTAAAAATGCTTCCTTCAGGTAATATACTACTTTCTTTTCCCTGAAACAGAAATTGTTCCTCGAGATCTGAGGATGAAGGACAAGTTTCTAAAACACCTTACAGGTAAGTTTCCTCCTCGTTCCTCACCTCTCCCAGAGTTCCTTTGTCCCTGAGTCTTCATGATCTGTTTCTTCTTCCATGTTCCAGGCCCTCTTTATTTTAGTCCGAAGTGCAGCAAACACTTCCATAGACTTTATCACAACACCAGAGACTGCACCATTCCTGCATGTAAGTAACAGCATTGAATTTTGACAAAATGCAAGCGCAGTGCAGGCAGCGGTTCCCACCTCTTTCCATTTCCTCATATAGGCCCCTGCCTTCTTAGCTCAAATTTGCCTATTCCTTCCTCACTACGGAGCTAGGGGCCAAGATGGCCAGACCATTGCAGAAGATAACTAACTTCTGCATCAGCTAACGCCAAACTGTAAATTATTTACAGTCACTGGAATAATAGGCTCTTGGGATGGGCTGAACTCCGATTCTCCTTCTGTTGTTAATTCTCCTCCAATGCCCATGTTTGTGCATACCCTACTATGGCAGTCAAACAGATGTTAAGAATGAGTTGCTAAAATGACTCCAAGAATCAGATTGACCTGGATCATCTCCACTGCTCTGAGCAGACTTTTTCTTCCCATCAGTAATTATAACCTCATCACCCAAGAATTTCATTATGATTTCAAAACTGTTTCTCTGGCTGGCTCCATCACTCCTTCAGAAATGCAGAGTTGCCCTTATCAACCTAGCTCTCAGTAGTAGCTTTCTCTCCTGTTTATTTTCAGTCTTCCTAACCTGCTTCTGGCTATTTATTCTTAACAAAACATTTTATTTCTCCAAAAGTAGCTCCTTGTTCTCTTCACTGAAACCTTATTAGCTACAGTGATAGGGTCCTAACCCATTTTTTTAAAATTCAGACTCCAACTTTCATTTCACTTAAGGCTTACAGAAAAGTCACGCAGAGACACTAGGCATCCTGCTAACTGCTGTCATCAGGGCTCTCCAGCCGGACCAGGCAGCAGACCAGACTTGCTGTCCTGCCTTCCCCCTCCAAAAACAAACAAACAAAAAGCCAATGTACACAAAGTATAAGTGCTTTTCTTTGTTTAGGCAGCAAAATTACTTCAAATAATAATAACCATCATTTATAGGGCTTCTTCTGTGTGCCAGGTGCATGCCAATGAACCTTAGCCCACTGAAGTAGTATCACCAGCACGTTTTGGACAAGGCTGAGGCACATGCACACTTAGCATTCGCACCAACAGCACGAAGACACATGGAACGCAGCCTCCGCCCCTCTGACCATGGCTTTAGCGACACCATCCTCACGCCAAGGCCAGCAGCACACACTTCCTGAAGAGTTTCGTTTTCCTATTCTTGGTGCTGGGCCCCACCCTTCCATGTGCACCTGGCACACTGGTACTGTGTTCTTTTGGAATGTAATCACCTGTTTGGGAATCATTAATGTGGCTCTTGGGGCCAGAAAATTTTATCATTTGTATTGTTTTGATGTGCATGTATTTTAATTACATATTTCCTTACAGTAATAGGATCACAGATTCCAAATTTGGAAGTGACCTCTGAGTCATTCAATCTCATCTCTTCATTTATGGATAAGGAATTGCTTTTGTGCTGTCAGGTATCAGCAAAGCTAAGGCACAGATCTCATGGTTGACTCTGCAGGCCTTTTTCCAGGGCATCAAGCTGCGCCCCCATTCGATACCTCCTTTTGCTCACAGCAGCTCGGCTTTGTGATACTAAAGCTCCTGATCACAGCTCAGCCTGGGCCATGGAGAGCGAGAAGGCTGAGAGATCTGTGCCTTAAGATGGGAGGCTACTTTGTTGCTTTCTGCCTCTTCTTAGCCCATAAAGAACTGGAGAGCAGAAGTTAGACCACTTTTTTACTGCATTAGGCTATATAAAAGAAAGTCCTTAGGATCCTGGAATATCAGACCTGAAGGAACTTAGTGCCTTCTCAAAGTGTGGTCCTATGGGGAGCTTGCTGGGAATGCAGAAGTAAGTCCCATCTAGACTTGTTGAACAAAATCTGCATTTTAGTAAGATCCCCAGATGATTGGTCTGCACATGAAGGTTAGCAAGACATTGCTGAAAACACCTGGGCTAAGCAGGATGTGGTCAGCTGGGACCCTGGACATGACACAAGTGGAAGTCTTTACAATTCATTGATTAGATCAGCCATTGAAATCACACAATCCACTGCATTCATGATGTGGAATCTGTTTAGGAAAACTACATTCTAAAAGGCATGATGCTGCTTGTGAAAGAGAAAGCCAGGCGTTCAGATGACCCAGGGCCACTGTTTGGGCATGCTTTTTCCCTTTGAAAAACATTCTCTGTTTGAAAAATGCCTAACAATATGTGCCATAAATATTTAGGAGGTATATTTTTGGAAGTAGAGCTGGCTACTTATCTAACATATTGTATACATTTATCATTGTCAGTCTACCCATTCAACTCAGATTTTCAGTTGGGTATAAATTCTTCCTTTTAATAGGATTTTTCTATTCTTGAGAAATAAACTGTAATAATTTACAAACGATTTCAGCTTTCCATAGATCTTCACCCTGAGGACATATTTTCCCTTATGGCCATGACCACTACACCTTCTCAATTTCCACAGGCAGCATGGCCAGAATAGTGGAATGGGAGACTGTGTGCAGTCTCCGCTTAGAAATGGGCACATTGCTTCCGCTCGCCATCCACTCCAGGCCTCTGCTCTGCTGACTTTTGACCCACTTTCTTTAGAATTTACAGGCAGAAGGCTTTGTCCCATGGTCAACTCAAGTTGGGATTCAGCCTGCACATGACCCAAAAGTAGCACAAGGGTATGGAAGGATTGTCACGTAGGAAGCGGAATGAAGTTATTTCTGAGAAGCAATGGGCAGCCAGCTCAGCCATGCAGTCTGCGTGTCTGTCCCTCCTCCCTCTGCAGCCCCACTTACATCATCTCACTTCTGCCATTGAAGCTTAAGCCCTTGAAGTACCATAAATTATTAAGTCAACAACTTAGAACCCATGCCTGCAGATTAGACTCCGTATTGCTTCCAGGGAATTCAGATATTTAAAGAAATAAAGGGCTTTAGTAGCTGATATACTTGCAAAAAAAATGATTTATTTGTTTTTTAAGTAACTGACAAGGGTCTGTGATTTATTTTCACCATAGACTATAAAAGATGCGCCAGGCTTCTTACCCGGCTGGCTGTCAGTCCAGTGTGCATGGAGGATAAGGTAAGCTTGGACAGAAGCGCACTGGAGCGCATACCAAAGACGGGAATCCTGCTTGGGACATGAAAACTTCATGGGAGTTTAGGAACACTCATTCTTTGGCTGAGGTAGCTGTATTCTAAGTAGAGATGGTCCAACACTCTTATCTCAGTGCTGAAAGCCGCCCTACTGGCCTGTCTACACTGTCCAGGCAGCTGTTAACTGCTCACCGCATGGCACATGGGCACTGAGTGGGTCCTGCTCTGAAACACAGCAAATCAGCCAGTTTCAGCATATGACTGAGTGCATAAGCCAGGAACAGACTAAAATTGTCCCTGTTTACTTTGAGGCATTCATTCATTCACTAACACTCACAAGTTGAGTAGATGACCAACATTGTCCATGTAAATTCAAATGATCACATCTAGTAAATGTTTGAGTTGTAGTCTATCATGACAAAAAGCTCATAAAGAACACCTATCCTCTTTAAATGTTTCTATCAATGGTTTTTTTTTTTTCATAGCCTCCAATAGTAAAAACGTAAATGCATACCACATTTATGAACTGAACTTTGTACCTTGGCCCCTCGAGGGCTGATATGCAACATGTAACACCAACCATCAGCGGATGTTTTGAAGAGTAAGGTTTTATTTTCCTGACACAAATGCCACAGAATTCAGTCACGTTAGACAGCAGGATGCCACTGTAATTTCACCAGCTTTATACTTACTACATATCTTGTGTGTGTGGGCACTGCCAGATGCTGGCTGACCAGCACCAGACAGGCTTCCTGCCCATTGATAGCTGTTCAGAGCACATTCATGAAAAGGGAGTATTTTTCTAGTGGTTACTCGAGTTTGTCTCATGTGAAATGGATGAGGGTAGGGTAGTGCTCTTTCCTATACAGATGTGCTCTCTACGGAGAAGCAGTGCTTATGAATATTTAGGTAGCAGCAGCAGCAGGGTTGCGTGCATGACCCCAACACCAGCAGGAAGCATCTTTCCCAGTAGAAGAAACTGCTGCTAATGAGAGGAATGGCACTGGGGGAGGCAGGCCGGTGGGTAATGGCGGGTTGAGGCTGTGTTTTGCAGTTTCACTGCACTTTTTCTTTGGAGAGAGTGAAGGTTTCAATGCCAGGCAAAGCTGGGAAGTGCTGTGTAGTAATGTCCCCCCGGGTCCCTGCTCTTTCCAGTTCTCTCGAGCTGCTCATCCACTGCCTGTATGTCACACGGACTTTCTTCTCTTTAAATCAGTGAACAGATGTATATTCCTGTCACCCAAGGTGATATGCCAGGGGAGATGAGATTTTTTTTTTTTAAGGTATTTCTTTATAATTAAATCCCATTGTTCCCAGAGATGAGCCAGGGACATCCTTGGAAATTTTCCACTTACTTACAAGTGAGGAGAGCCAGTTCCCCACTGTTTTAGCCACTCGAAGAGCTACTCTGTCTACATGTCCATTAGCCAACCCCTGCCTCCCCTCTGCTGGCTGCTGCTGGAGGCAGCTGCAGTGACACTGAAGGACGTGGTCATTTCAGCGGGACTCAGGCTCCTGGATGGGTCTCTGCATGGCACTTCATGCTTTGCAAATGCCACAGTGATGCCCCGCAGAAAAGCTGTGGCGGAATCCCCTCGATAGTCTCCAGCACCCTTTACATCTCTCCCCATCACCGGACAACCACATCAGAGCCTGACTGACGATGAGATGCAGGTAAAGGTAACAGGGCAAGGCCCAGGCTCGCAAGCTTCTGTTCCCAAAAGGCTACCTGCTTGACAGCCACAGGTGTCGCAGCTGTAACTGGGTTCATTTTGGCCAAGACATAGGTCTAGTTTAAAACATTGATACCCTCTTAACTATAATTTCATAACTTCTATTTTTTTAAAAGATACTTTCTTCAAATTCCAAAAGTTTTAAACGGCAACAGCAAATTGTTACCTGGCTAGTCACCACAGTGTAGATACAGTCCGGGGTTTCTCTGTGCTTTGCAGACCTCAGTGAGACACCAGAGGGCAGGGCAGGCATCCCAGGTGCCCACACTAGTGCGACGGTGTGGCATCAGGAAGGCCCTGCAGTCCCGGTTCTGCTGCTTAACAACCTGCCACACGCACTTCTGTCCTGACACACAAGGACGGCAGGGCAAGACTGCAAACCACGACCTTGTCTTTGTAAAGAAAGGCCCAGAGCCTGAGAAAAGCAGGTGTTTAGCAGGAAGGGCTCTGCCCTCATCTCAGAGCAAATCCATTTGCCGCATTCTGAAGCTCATTAATAGACCTCTTCAGGCCAAAGAGAACAATGTCCCCACCTACCCTCCCTAACAGTCACAGATGCCCTTCACTGTTGGAATTCCAGGTCAGTCAGAAGCCTGAGCTCTGGAATATTGTCAAAGAAAAGGAGTTCTGAGTAGTGATTGCCCAGTGCACTCTCCCAAATGCAGCCTTATCTTAGTAACCTTGAAGTTTATCATTCTTTTAAAAATAAACAGAATACGAATGGTTTAGATATTCCAACAAAGAATGCTAGAAACAACTGTTTAATCTTGATTATTAGCTTTACCAACTCTGTGAACACTGAGGTTGCAGAACTGCCAGGTAAATCCCTGTGGCCAGGACTACTGAAGATTCTGATAGCACATGTAAGACTAAGCACTCTTCTTCAAGCTTCAATAAGCATCCACATGTATCTGTGATGACTTTCATTGCTTTAGCATCGCAGCCATGTAGTAAGTGCAGAAAGAAGTTATTTTTCAAAATACAAGAGACTATACTTTTTGGAACACAGAGACATACAGGCGCACTCTGAGACTGCCTATGTTTATAAACATGTTGTGTCCCCTAACTGAAGTGACAGGTCTTCTGGAATTCACAGGAAGAAGTGTGGATAGTCACATCAAACGCAATGTATTTGTTTTCAGCAGTGAGCAGACTGTACAGGAGCAGCACACCAGGAGCCATGAGAAGTGCCTTGGAAACCAACAGGGAAACAGAACTATCTTTATACACATCCCCTCATGGACAAGAGATTTATTTTTGCAGACAGACTCTTCCATAAGTCCTTTGAGTTTTGTATGTTGTTGACACTGTTTGCAGATACATATTCGATAAATCAATGTATTGACAGTGATATCTGTCACTCTTATTTTAAAAACAACCACAAAAGGAATGCTCCACGTTTGATGTGTAGTGCTATAAACCACAGAGAATATTTCATTTTCTTGATTAGGTGAAATCACAAAAAATGTTTCTTTAGAAACGTAAGCAGAATCTTAAAGTATATTTTCATATAACATAATTTAATATTCCGTATTACTTTCACTGTTAAATTCTCAGAGTATTATTCGGAATGGCATGAAAAATTAAAATTTTGGTCATGTTTTAGGAACAGCGGAGTGTAAATCTGTGGCTAATTCTGTCGGTCCTTTGTATAATAAATGTAAAATAGTATTCCAGCTATTGTGCAATATGTAAATACTGTAAATAAACACAAGTAATAAATGAAGTGTTTGTTATAATGAATAGTCTTCAAAGTGACTCTCTAACAGGTTCACTGTTGGGAATTCGTGACTTCAGATTTACTGAGACCATGACACTGGCAAAAGGTCACAGAATATAAGTCGTAAACAAATGAAAACTTGAAGCCTAAGAATTTCTCTAAGGGATAATTGGCATTTGTTTAGGCTACTATATATTGGTAGCATAATTTCTTCAGATAGGCCCTGATTTGCTGGGAAATATTTCAAATAAGGTTATATCCATTATTTCCCAAGCGATTTTGTAATCATGAAAATGCAAAACTAGGAGGAACCTTAAGACTTCTAAGCAGTCTCAAAATTTTACATGTAGATATATTTTAAACAGATATAACTGGATCCAATTTAAAAAGCTGAATTCAGCAAAGCAATGTTTCTCCATTCATATGAGCCCTTGTCGGCAGATGGTATTGTCTGGGTGTAGCCATAAGGACAGAATAGTCAGGAGTCCTAGGATTTGTTTGAGGATGTGTATTTATAAACACTAAAGAAAAACTATAGGATTTTATTTCCAAACATAAAGGAATAGAAGAGTAAGAAATTTTGACTTTGAGATAATTAAAAGCAATTACTGAATGAAGAGAACAGGGTATAACTTTTGAAGTCTTCTTATTTAATCCTGTTTTCTAATTACAGCTCATTACTTGACCTTTTCTTCCCAATTTTTTATGTTTTAAGGATATCATGTTCAAATACCCAATCTATTAATATTTAATCCCCTAAGTTTTCTGTATGTCTGAGTAATTCCAACAAGAGCAAGACTCACTGAGTTTACAAACTTTCTTCCCATGAAGACAGCGTGGCACTTCCACATGATACAGTGCGGAAACTACTCACTTTCATCTGGCAGCAGCTCATCCTCCAGGCACCAGTGAGTCAACGATCAAACATGTCTCCTCCCCCGGCACTGCCTGGGACCCTGACGATACTGGTCAGGAGTGCAGGTGTCCTGGCCAGGCAGCTGTGCGTCACTGCACAGGAGGGCACCGCGTAGAGGCAACATGTCCAGAGGATGGTATTAGGCAAGGACATTTCCAGCTGTGGGACCCCAAACTTCTTTCAGAAACTAGACATTATGATATGCGGCAGCAATGTGCTTATTTTCATCATTTTGCTTTCTCATCCTGAAGATAAAACATGCACACATAACATCATAGATCATGTAAAAAGGACAAAACAAGGTTTTCAAATGCTTCCTTGTCAATAAAAAAACAGGCAGACACCAGATTTATACCTCTAGTTGTATGTTTATAACTCCCCAGTTTATTTTGAAATATTCATGATTTCGACATTATCTCAAAATACACAGAAATTACCTATATCTGCCTATACACTTATTAAATGCTGATGAAGAATACTTAATATTTAAGCATGCCAAATAATAAAGCTTTTCCCAACTTTTAAAATTATTTTTAAAAATAAGCCAATTTATATTGGACATTTGCGTTACATGTGCATATAAAAACAGTCATATTCCTCAACTGACCATAGTTAGACTAGCATACAAGCGTCCTTCTTTCTGGATATAATTAAGTTTCAGAGGCAAAGTGGTTCAGATGGGAGCCAATGAGCTGACCTCCTCATGAAGTAAACTCGACAAAAATCATGAAGTATTGAAGGTGCTAACGACTGTTTCCATAAATGTTTCTCTCTTCCCTATCTTTTCAACATACAAGTGTGCACTATGGGTGTGTATAAATTAAAACACTTCTAATCTAGACTGTGAGCTCCTATGGAGAGGGCTACTGTCAATCCATAAAAGGCCCTGGGGAAGAGAGAGGTAGCACAGGGAGCAGAGGGCACCTGCCCTCCATCAGGCCATCCACACAAACCTACTGAAGAGGTAGACTTGACTGACTAAGTCTCAGCGGGCTCAGATGCTGACCTGGGCCTTCAAGTGAGGTTTTCCTTCATTATGTTTTATGTTGCTTGTTCTACTATTTTTATAATTGGGGCAAAGTGAGATGTTCAACTAGTCTAAGAATGCTTAATATACCCCATAAACTGTCAGAATCAAATAATTTTATTGATTCTTCTGCCAAACATAACTGATTTCCATCTACAATATTTTTTAAGGTAAGAAACAGTAAGTCAACTGAACAAAGAGCTGGGCCTTTGGGCTCTGGAACATGATTACACACTGACTGAGAATGCAGGACCTCAGGGTGGGGTCTAGTCAGGCTGGCCACAGCAGGGCATGAACCTGCCTCAGTGGGCCTTCTCCAAGAACGCTCTGCAGCACCTGACACATTGCTGGTACACCGTCTCAAAGTCAGAGTCATTCCCCTAAATGGACAGGAAAAGAAGAAAATGGCAAAACCTGCATAACAAAAACATCCTTAACACAATCTACTCTGTTATTTAATACTGCAGGATACAGATGTGGTGGGTCATTATATTAGCCCTAAAACATGAACTGTACTTACATAATAGGGATCTTCAATAATAAGTTGTTTTTGTGGATCATAGCTCCCAAGTAGTTCAATTTTAGCTTTGCAGGTTTTAACTTGATTACTTTTTCTATTCAAATCTCTGTAAAATTGAAACATGAACTTAGTTTTCTGATCTATGGTTTCAAGTTAAACAGGGACATCTGCTAGGGTCTTATGAAACATCCATATCGAAATCAAGACAGGATGACCTAATTTGAAATGAAACAGAACACTCAGCAGGCCCGTGTGGCCCCTTCTGCAGCTGTATGCCACTGCCCTCTCTCTAGACAAGACAGTTTGCGACAGCAGCTTATTCTCACCGATTCTGTTATACAAAATATACAATAATTGTATTTTCTCCCACGAAATATATTTTGAGACAATCAATCAAGTTTCAGAGATAAAACAAAGGTGACAGAAAGGAACCCAAAACACCATCTGAACCAGTTCCAAAACAGAGGGCTACCAATTCCATCCTCAGGTGTCTTGACAGCACTTCCCGCAGCATGACCCACTCCTTAATTACTCTTCCTTCTTTTACTCCTCAAGCCTCTGCCCAAGCTGAAAACTCAGCTTCACTCTAGACTTCCACCTTTAGCTTTCACATTACTACAAAAGAAAAAGGCAAACTGAACTAAGTGCCTCCATTTATTTAACACATTCGACTGAGCACCTATGACAGATGAGTCAATGAGTCAGGCATGTGCTTTATGTGGGAATGGAACAGCCAAGAGCCCTGTGCGTGAAGTTTTACAGCAGCTCAGGAGCAGGCACAGGGACGAGAACTGCGGGCAGGCCTACGTCTAATGCACAATCTGGCCTAGTGACAGGGTAGCAGAATACCTCTACAAAGAAATGAATTTCAGCTGACCCACAAAAGGCAAATAGGAGCCGAATGGCCCAAGCAGCAAGGAGGAGCTTCCAGGCAGAGGAACAGCACGTGCAAACGTGAGGCTGCAGGAACTCCGCTTGCCCCACACACAAAGAAACACAGTGCTCAGTGCCGATCAAAGCAAATGGGGTCTCCTAAAAAGGTGTTTTTACGATACCTATAAGCTACGGTGTCAGCGAAAACAATGAGAACAGAATAAGGACTGAAAAATAAAATTTAAAAATGCATGCATTTTAATGAAGGTCCTGATTAATAAAAAGTAATTAAAACTGGTGCATCCCTATCTGTTCATTTGTACAAAAGTAATTAAAAACACAAATAGTTTATCTTCATCAAAAACAAGTACTATTTACGAAAAAGTAGTGATGTAAGTCAGAATCCTGGAGTGACATTAAATTATGATTAGTTCCCAGCGACGCCCTAAGTAGAGGACTGGGGCAGGTCAAGAGAGTGGTGACTGAGGCAGGACGGCAGGGCCCTGCCTCACTGAGCCTGGGCTTAAATCCCACCACATCTACCACATGCTGCTGTGCGAACTTGGGGACACACCCTAACATTACCGTTTCTCACGTCCTTCTTTCACAAGGTGGGGTAATAATAGGAGCCTACAGTTGCAGAGCTTTGGCCTGAGAATCAGTAAAACACTGCCCCGTCCAGGAATCATTACAGCAAAAATAACAAAATCGCTCTCATGCAGAACAATGTGCCTGATACAAAACTATCACAGTCAAGCTAGTTTTCCAATTAAATCATGCTATTAATAACTGGACTTTCCCTTTTCTAAGGTGTATTTCCTTGAAAATACCTAAGGGACAATTCTAGATTACTAAGTTTTTTTGCTGTTCTAAATAAATAATTCTACATATGGTGACCATCACTATTAAAACCTTTAATATAGAAAAAGTAAATCTGGACAACAAATTACTTGGCCCATTACTGAACTGAGAGTTGAACAGACATATTCTTCAAAAACAAGATTACCTCAGATTGCTTTCATCCATACATAGTATATAATCAAACGTGGCAAAATCTTCTTTGGTAATCTAAAATTGAATAAGAAGTCAAAATACAGTGTTTATACCATTTAAGCCTAGAGGATGCAAAGATATACTAAAAGAAAAAAAAACTGCTATATTTGAGCCTGTTATTCACTAATTAACAATTTAATTAAATAAATAATTTTTAGGATACTTTTAAGTTAGAACAGAGTTAACCTACTTCTCAAAACTGTACTGCAAAGAAATTTTGTATTATAAAGTTCCATACAATAATCATAAAATAGTATAATGTGTAGACACAATGTTTATACATCAGCTTCAATTCCTTAGTAACAATGTATAACACAGCCAACATACTAAAATGTCACATATTTAATCCCCTTCATTATTCTACTCTATTTCTCATTCCACAAGCACTGAACATCCGGGGCCCCAGTGACACACACCAAGCTAAGCGGACAGAGCCGTGTCTGGTGGAGCTGCCGTTCTACACGGGGCAGGCAACACCCAGGAGGCACAGATGCCCCGGAGGAAATAAAGCAGAGAGGAGATACACACAGGTCTGGAGCAGGGAGAAGGAGAAGTATTAAGTTGGTGCTCACTAAGAAAGAGACACAGGAGTCATAACTGACAGTCCTCCTTTATTTTGATCGAATATCCATAATTTAAACCTGACACAGAAGAGAATGCCACTCAGTATTTCTACTGATTGTAACCTGAAAGCTTATCATTGTTTTCTGATATAATCTATAAATATACCTACTTAAAATATAAATAAGAAGATTATTTTGTGAATTTCAACTACTATAAATAATGGCAGAATAAGAAACATAAACATACATACTGCGGAACAAAGGCGCAAAGTGTAACTTTCCTAATATAACTTGTTCTTCTGAAAAATGAGAAACTTCGGCTTTTAGCATGCACTTCCAGAAACTAGAAAGGACTGTATTTCGTCAACACTCCCATGGCACTCACTTATTTCAAAATTGAGAATAAGTACAATACTGAATTTTTTTTTCTTTTTTGTTTTTAGAGAAAAGGTCTCACTGTCACCAACGCTGGGGTGCAGTGGTGAGACCATAGCTCACTGCAGCCTCAACTTCTTGAGTTCAAGACATCTTCCTACCTCAGCCTCCCAAACAGCTGGGACTACAGGCACATGTCATAGCACCCAGCTAATTTTTTAAATTTTTGTAGAGATGGGTCTCACTATACTGCCCAGGCTGCTCTTGACCTCCTAGGCTCAAGCAATGTTGAGCCTCTCAAAGTGTTATTAGGATTTTAAGTGTGAGCCACCAAGCCTGAACAGTATTATTTCTCCAAATTAGTTATGTGAGAAATGCCCTAAGATTTAATACTAAACTTGCTTTAAATTCTACACTAATTGTAAATTTTTCATAAAAAAAGACTTAGTAATCATTACATAATTTTTAGATGTTACAATAATTGAGAAAGAAAAGAAACAGCTATAACTTATGTAACAAATGCACAGTAAAGGATTTCCACTTGCAGCTATAAATGAAACAGCTTGTGGAAAATCATCCCTATTGCTAAAAACAACTAGAAACCCCATATACAAAACCAATGCTCTAGTGACCATCAGCCTTTGGGGGCCACGAGGCCGCTCTAGCTCTGCGGCTCTCGCACAAAAGCAGCCACACACTACAGGTGAATGAACAAGTCTGGCCGTGTTCCAATAAACACTGTTCATAAAAAAGGTACCTCAAAAAAAGGTGCAGTCCCCAACCTGCAGACTCCTGCCACTTGCCACTTCTCTTCCCGCTAAAACTGGGCAATGACAAGGCCTCAGAACAGGGATCTCAAACAGTTCAGTAGCAGAACTCTTTAACTCTTTACAATTATTTAAATCCTATGTTATGGTGTGGATGTGTCCCCCAAAGTTCCTGTGCTGGAAACTTCATCCCCAATGCAACAACAGTGAGAGGGAGGATGTTGACCAATGCCACTAGCTTGGGAGTGGGCTCCTGACACTGATGGGTCCTCTCTCTCTCCTGTTTTCCTCCTTTTGTTTTTCTAGTTCTTGCTCTCACTCACTCTGGGACACTCTCGACTCCTTCACCTTCTACCACAGGATCAGGCAGCAAGGAGGACCTCACAGCCCCATGAGCCCCTTGACTTTGGACTTCACAGCCTCTGGAACTATAGGAAATAAATCTCTGTTCGTTGTAAATTACCCAGTCTCAGGTACTGTTAGAGCAGCACAAACGGACAAAGATACACAAGCAACAAAACAAAGAGAAAAAAACAGAAAAGGAAAGCAGATTCACAAAAGGTCCAGATAATCAGAAAATCAGATAATCAGAGTTGCCATGGTATTTACAGCACTTGTGATAGCATGTTCAAGAAAACACAGAGCAAGATGTAGAATTCCACCAGAAAAACAGAATCTACAAAAAAAAAAAGAAACTTAGAGAATTAAGTAAACAACAGACAATCTTGATACTGTTTGAAAATGGCAGAAAGATTTGTGTATCAGAAAACAGGTCAGCAGAAAATATCAGACTGAAGAAGAGAGTGAAAAGGATAGAAAATAGAAGAGTGTTAGAAATATATGTTCAATATACACGTAAGGTGAATCTCAGGAGAAAAGGGAAAGAGAAGTACAATACGAAAAGATAACAGCCTGGGATTTTCCAAAATTGATGAAAAGCATCAAGTCACAATGTCAAGGATCGTATCTGGTCTACCACACCGAAACTGCTGAAAACCAAATTCCGAAAGAAAAACTGAGACTGCCAGAGAAAGTAATAGACAACAAAAAGACAACCCATTAGACAAATTTTTCAAATGATAAGCAGAAACACTATCAATCTTCAACAAACTTTTTTTAGAGAAGAAAAAGAGGGAGCATCCCCAATCTGTTTCATGAGGATGTGTACCCCACTACACGGTGTCTGCTGGGCATGACTCCAACAGAACACAGCAGGTGCACACCGTTACCACAGCAGCACTATCTGCAGTAGCCCCAAACTAGAAACCCCCTGACCCCCACCAGGAGGAGAGCAGACAAACTGTGAAATGATATCGTATCCGGCAATGACAATTATATTGCTACAATCAACACGGAGATTCTCACAAGCAAAAAAAGCTGACAGACAACAGCATGTGCTATAATTCCACTTCTATGAAGTGAAAAAGTACAACCAATTTTTTGTGGGGATTTCTGGAGGAGTGAGGAGGGGGCTATTATGGGACCTCAGGGTTGCACTCACAATCTGTGTACACAAGTCAATGAAAAGTTTACCGAAAAGAGAACATAATGTATAATAAAATAAAAAAATCTCCTTTGAACTAACTGGGCAGGAAGCTCACGTATTCTAAAAGACTAACTGTAAGAGTTAAAAATAAGCACCCTAAAAACATTTCATTTATTAAACACAGGTTGAAAGGCACTGAGAAAATTGAGATTTTAAGAAATGTACAATAGTTATCACACAAATTGTGACATTAGTAAAGGAAAAGAACTTGTAAACAAAGATCTGATGTGATACTGATTCATAAAACATACCTTAAAAATTTCTTAAAAGAAACAGGAAAAAAAAAAGCAAGAAACATGTGCAAATACTGCTTCTAAAACTGTTCTTTAAAAAAGTTCCTAATATGTCTTTAAAATACTTCATTTGCATCCACTCTTATTACACACTTAGTGTATCAAAAAAACTGACCTTAACAACATAAAACTTCAAAGTATGAGTGCTCATATTCTGAAGGACTGCTCCAAATAAATCTATTTTCAGCAATGGCCAGTAGAAACTGGCAAGGTATGCAAAGGCTTGAAGAGATTAGGATGGATAAATTGTATAAAAATGTTTAATCACCTGACCAATGATAATTCCATTTCAGAAAAGGTCAGTCCCAGAGTACTTCATTTAAATAAAGAACTCTTAGAAAAATCAACTTTAGCTTCTAATTTATAACATAAAGACAAGGTTATCTTTAACTGAACTTGCAGAATTTGATTGTGGCTTTATTAGACTCCAAACTTGAAGTGTGGTATAACACACTATAATTGTGTGTCCATAATATTGTTGGTATTACCCTATATTACTAAGCCACTTTACAGTTGAAAAAATATTTTTGTATGTATTATATAACTTAATTCTAGCAACAAACTTGCAATATAGGCAGGATAATTACTATGGCCTAAATGTTTAATAAAAATTATGCAGGAAGGAACAGAAGACAGAGCACCGCTCAGCCCCAGCTCGTAGTCAGGCTCTCTCATTATAAATTACCTAGCTTTTATGTGCATTTTAATAAATAAATTCCAAAGTCATGCAAGTCTTTCAACACTGTGCAACCAGAAGTGACAAAATGGACACACTGTAGCTGGTTAAGCTCATCCTAAATAAACACATTCATTAATATACAAGTCTGGTTAATCCCTTCACTACTTCTCAAGTTACTGGACTCTACATATTAGAAATGGAACAAGAGCTTGTCTACCTGTCTTGCTTTATGGGCTGTGGGAATGCCATGATTTCTTAGGCAGCTCACAGCTCTTGGGTCTGGGGACCGGCCCACGTTCCAGTCAGAAACAGCACCGCTGTCAATGACCCACTGAAACACAAAACACACATCTTCAAGTCCAAGGACGGTACCTGCCGGGCAACGTGGCTCATGGGAATGCCGTGCCTCTTCATGCAGTTCTGCCCTCGGTAGTCAGGGGCGTTCCCTATCTCATACCCGGAAGTCGCCGCGCTGTCTACCCTCCACTGCAGGGGAAGAAACATGGAATTTTTTTTTTGGCAATTTCCTGCCCAGAAGAGTTCAGGTTGGCCTCTTTAAGATAATGAATGGTACTTACGTTCTCTGAGATGTTTTGATCAGTTACAAGTTTCCTGAAAACTGCTTCTGCAATGGGTGATCGACAAATGTTACCTTTAAAAAAAGGGGGGGTTGGGGAAACAGAGGGTTAGGTTGGATGGAAGGGCACACGCCAGTTCCCCCTCTTCACACACCTGACACGCAGGGGCTGTGCTATCCCTCAGGAAAAATAAAGGCCACCAACACTATCCTTTGACGCCTTTGTCCAACCAGTGAGGGTAGACCCTGCTGGAGAACAGCCCATCAGGCTCAAGTTCAGTGACTTGACACCAACTGGCCAAGTACTCCAAGTGTAGATGACAAAGATATCAGAATAACAACTTCAACCAAAATTATTGTTTAAAGAGCTGCTACTAAAGATCCAGGAGCGAATCATGAAAACGAAGTGGGTTGCAACCAGCTTATTTTAAAATGAAATACAACAGAATAAAAATAAAATACAGTGGTCTGTCCCTCAGCAGACTCAGGGAGCTGGTTCAGGACACCCTCCCACGCCTACCCAGTATACCAAAACCTGCATACTCAGGTCACACAGGTGGCCCCTGCGAATTTGAGGTCCAAGTATAGGAAAAGTCAGCCCTCCATATAGATGGGTTTTTCATTCAGACAACAAGGTATTTTCCATCTGTGCTTGGTTAAAAAAAATTACTTGAATAAATCCCTCAAAGTTCAAACCCCTGTGGTTCAAAGGTAAACTATGTATTTTCAAGTATATCACACATAAGGATGACTATTGTTTCACAAAACAACACATAAACACACAAACACACAAACATGCATTTAAGCATAAACAGCGATTCAACACCGACATTCACTGAGCGATCACATGCAAAGCCCAGGGGCACAGATCCAGGCATCAGCAGCCCAAGGTCGGGGACCCCACTCTCCAGACCACTTCAGACAGCAAGTGAGAAATCCAGGTTCCCCAGGGCTCCCTCAGGTTTGATAATTCCCCAGAATTACTCCCCAAACTCAGGAAAACAGAACACTTACCATTACAATTTCATTATAATAACAGTGACAAAAACAAAAACGAAAACAAAAAATAAAACCAGCCAAAGCAAGTGACCCACAGGGCACACTCTGGGAGGTTTCCTGACAGGCAGCTCCACTGTCCCCCGGGACACCTTCCCCTCCTGTCATCAACATGGGGCAATATTCAAAGAGCAACCCAGGAAGCTCCTCAGAGCCATGGTGCTCCGAGGTTTTACTGGGGTTTTTGGAGGGAGACACAATGGGTTCAATCACTGGCTATTCGGCTGAACTCAATCTCCAGGCTCCCTCCCACATGTGGCTCAAAGCCCCCACCCTGAGTCATCTCATCAGCATATATACTATGGGGGCCACCTTCAATAACTAAGATACTCCCATCACTCCTAGAAAACTCCAAGGCATTTAGCGGTTACCTCCCAGGAGGTAAGGTAAGGGCCAAATTCATTACTACCCAGAGGAAAAAGACATAAGATCTCATCCCAAAATAGATCTACCATATACAAGCAATATACTTATGGGAGGTGCACAGTTGGCTATAATAAAAGTGGGAAAATGAATACTAATAAGCAATATACTACAGTAGCACAGAAAAAGAACGATGCTACAAAGCAAAAACAAGATGTAAGAAAATTTCCTACCAGAAAAAAGAAAGATTAGAGATGATATTTAAAGGATGATCAGGATCTTAATGGACAGAAGAAGGGAAAGGCATTTAACTCAGGGGGATTGTGGCACTAAGCAGGTGAGGCTGCGATGCTTCAGATACAGCCAGCCAGTGTCTGGAAACTGATGGGCTGGTATACAGGAGGCCTAAAACACTGGGCCAAGACTTGGACTTCGCGTAGCCACTATGAGGAGAAATAGAAAGTCCTATGGAAAAGGGTAATATGACTTATTCAACAAACATATTTTGTATGCCCACTCTATGTGCCAAGCACTGTGCCCTAACCTGAAGACAGAAAGTTGTTTAAAACATAGACCCTTCCTACAAGTTGCCAAAATTACTGGCAGGGCTAAGGAAACGCTAGAAGAGCACATTACTGAATTGGAGAGACCTTGTAAGAGGTTCCTATGGAGGAGCAAATACAAGACAGTGTCAGAGTGGAAAGGTGTGGCAGCTTTCCTCAACCATCATAAAGGTCATGGAAGATACTCCTGTAACAAAAGACAGGTTAACAAGAGAAAAAACATAACAAATCTATTTAATCAGTTTTATGTGACATGGAAGCCTTCAGAAACGAAGACCCAAAGACCCAGGGAAATGGTTTTGATGCTTAGATGACCAATGCACAGCCATGTAGAAATGGAACTGGACAAAAGGAAATGATCCAATGGTAGTGGACTGAGGAGGGAAACCCAGCAGGGCCACAGCACTTCCTCCCCCAGGAATGAGGCAGGGCCCCTCTGGAATGGGGTCTTCAAGAGAAGGCAGAAGGGAGAGAGTGACCTTTGTAGGTTTTACGGCTTGCTTTGTGGGAGAGGAGTTCTAGTTTCTATGATCTGCGTTGGGGAAGATAAATGACGGTTTCTATGACCTTGCTTCTGGGGCTGCTCTGAGGCCTTCCAGTATCCTTAATGCCAAAGCACCATACTGAGTCCAAACATTAGGAACTGAATTTAGGAAACAGACAAGAAAAAGAAGAACTGTGAGAATAGACAGCACTAAATAAGAGTTGACTCTTTGTCATTATTAGGGTTTCTGTTTATGACAAACAAGTACAATGAGGATCTTCTAGTGTTGTAAAACACAGCTAATTCCCTAATTCAGAAAACCAACTCATTGCCTTACTACAGCCTTCAGTTTCTACATTGTAAGACCTAAGCACATTATGTAATTTTTTCTCACAGAAGACTGTAGTTTCCACAGCAGTAAAAAATCTTACCTACAAACCATAAAGGGAAAACAACAAATTAGCCTTGAATGCCCTCTCTATGCCACTTTGTGTTGTGAAGTTGTTCCTTTCGACATTCTAAATTTTGTTTAGTTTTTTAAACAGGTATTGTCATCAGCACTATTTTAATTACTGAAAGGCTTCCCATGGGTGTGTAACTCTTTTACTTGTCACCATATAACCTGGGAATATTTTTAACAGCAAACATTGTATTTCTAAATTAAGACACTTACTATTATTTTGGAACTGTACAACAACAGATGCCTAATATCTCAGCATCTAAAAATATAATAATAAAGACTAGCCCCACACGTTTACAAATAATTATCATTAACTGTAAAATAACAGTTCACTTTCCCCACAGCAGTATGAAAACTTGCATTATTAACTGTCCTGAAGGCTAGTAGTAGTTTGCCCTGTTGATTTCAAAAGTTGATGCCACCAAATTGTGTCAGGAGAAAATGGAGCACCCTGGTCTTCAGTGAAACATTGCATGTACTTCACCTACAGAACAAGTTCTAAAAACAGAACATTCCGACCTCAAATGCCTTTAAAAACTGTTTCAATCTGTAAAGTATCAAGTTTGTCTTTTCCAAATTAGGCAGACTATTTTATACCTTTCTTCAGCATCTTCATTTCAAGGATGGAGACTCATAAAAGGCAACAGGTAGGCTCTGGGAGCGTAGGGCTGTGTCTGCTATACCTGGTAAGAGACCCAGCACCCAGTATGGGTGTAGCCCAGAAGTAAAGTGACTCCACCAGCATGTGCTATCTCCAC
This sequence comes from Colobus angolensis palliatus, assembly GCF_000951035.1. Taxonomy (NCBI): domain Eukaryota; kingdom Metazoa; phylum Chordata; class Mammalia; order Primates; family Cercopithecidae; genus Colobus; species Colobus angolensis. Next base: position 13,403,178 of record NW_012118821.1, read on the forward strand.
CAACCATGCTGGCTGGGTCATGGCTCCTGCATCATCTTCACTGGTAAGTCTCTATCTTACAAAAACATAAAGCACCCTTCATAATTGGGCTGTAGTAAGGCAGCTCAATTATTTCCCATCATTAGCTTCCCCGGTGAAAAACCTCTGATGCTTTTCTACACTTCAGTCTCAAAAGGGTCCAAATGAATGCTTTGAAGGAACAAAACTTTTTACATTTCAAAAGCATAGAACTGTTACTGTCCTCTATACAGCTACCAAATAAAATGCCATTTACCGCTTAAATTCCCTCAGAATGCAACTACTCACCACCCAACCAGTAAGGGCATGCTCCACCTCCAGTTTAATCTCAAAACAACAGCTGAAACTCTTCTTTCTAAACTTAAATTTGATCATTTCCCACCTCTGCTCAAAACCTTCCAATGTTTATTCAGAGTAAGCCCAAGTCTTCACATGGCCTCCCAAGATCTGGATATAAAACATGGGTCTGTAAATTGGCTCATGGTCCACCTTTGTGTACAGCCCACAGCGGTAAGAATAATTTTTACATGGTTGGGTAGTTGGAAAAAATCCAAAAGTAGCATATCTTGTGACACGTGAAAATTATACAGAGTTCCATCCAACTGTCATGTCCATAAATGAAGATCCACTAGAACACAGCCAGTTCACCACATGCGTGGGTACTTTGTGCTACACCCTTTCTTCTGGCATGTGAAGCAAATCCAAAATAATTATAATCTGGTTCTTTACACAAAGAATTTGCAAACTCCTGCCCTAAAGGACCAGTGTATATAAGGAATTAACTACTCCCTATACATCTACAATGGAAGCACTGAGAAAACAGTCACTCACATTATCTGCTAAATCTTCCGGTATCGATGAGGAATCCTGACTGAGAAAAGGTATCCAGCCACCAGGCCCAGCTACTGTGGCTTCCCTGTGGTTCATGACCATGGCCAGTATTCTCCCTTCAAAACCTTTACCTGCTTTCCTCTGGGTTCAGGATGCTTCTCCAAAATATCCTAGGCTTGCTTCCTCACCTCCTTCAAGTCTTTACTCAAAGGTCATCTATCAGATGGGGCCTTCCCTGACCACCCCACTCAAAACTGCACTCCACTCTCATTCCCCTTTTCTGCTCTATTTTTCTTAATGTTTCACACCAACCGATTGAGCGCACCAATTAATACTGGCTGGTGACTGAGAGAATGTGAGCTCCAGAGAGGCTGGGATTTTTGTCTGCTGTGTTCACCACTCCATATATCCCTATCACTTAGAGGAGTGCATGTCATATAGTAGATGCTCAACAACAACAACAACAACAACAACAAATCATTGAATTGTACTGAAATACAGTAGTCCCCTCTTTTACAAGGCTTTGCTTTCCATGGTTACCCCGTGGTCAGTTTCAGTTGGAAAATATTAAATGAAGAATTCCACAAACAAATAATTCCTAAGTTTTAAATTGTGCACTGTTCTGAGTAGCAGGATAAATTCTCACGCCATCCCATTCCGTCCTGCTCCAGAAGTGAATCATGCCTTTGTCCAGTGCATCCATGCTGTCTATCCACCTACTGCCCTCTTGCTTATCAGATCCATTGTGATATGCTATCACAGTGCCTGAGTTCAAGTCACCCTTAGTTTACTAATAATGGTCCCAAAGCATAAGAGTAGTGAAGCTAGCAATTCAGATACGGCAGAGAGGCCATAAGCACTACCTTTAAGTAAAAAGGTGAAAGTTTTTGACTTCTTATGGAAAGAAAAAAAACCTTATACTCAGGTTACTAAGATCTATGGTACGAACAAATCTTCTATCCATGAAAATGTAAACAAGGCAAAAGAAATTCCTGACAGTTTGTCGTCTCGCCTCAAACTGCGAAAGTTGCGACCACAGTTGTAAGTGCTTAGTTAAGGTGGAAACGGCATTACATTTGTGGGTGGAAGAAATGAGCAGACACATGTTCCAACTGACAGCAGTTGGGTCTGGTACTACCCATGATTTCAGGATCCACTGGAGAGTCTTGGAAAGTGGGACTACTGCATATGCAAGGATCCAACTCCCCATTAACAGCAACCATGATACCTTATATCAGCATAATCGACAATACTAACCAGAAATATACAAGGGAATGAAATAGTATTTGGTAACCATCCTTAACCAAACTACTGTTTAATAAACTTGTTGATTTCATTCAGCCTTCAATAAGTCTTAAAAATCAAATGACGCCTACTACCAATGTGAAACAAGGTGAGCCTTCCAATTCTTCTTTCACAGAAATTAACTTCTACAAAACCTAGTCAGCGTTTATCATATATTATCCTAAAGCTGGAAACAAAATGAAAAATAAGCCACAGTTATAGCCCTCAAGAAAATTAAACTTAGCTGGGATTTCAACAGACTATCAAATAATTATAGTAACATTTGTGTAATAAAGGATGTCGATAAGCAATCACAAGAAGCAACTCATGGTCTGGGAAAGCAAAGGAGTAAATATTTCGGTTTGACTTTATAAAATAAAAAGACGTTCCAGGCAAAATTCATAATGGGCACCCAGCCATTGGAGGCTCAGTAAGCATGTGAAGCGCTATAGAGCAACGAAAGATTCTGTAAGCCAGTGTCCCGAGAGTGTGAGCAGGAAAAGGTACAGGAGATAAAGTGAGGAGTCTGTAAAAATAAACAGAAATTTTACTCTGCAGGAAATGCAAACTCACAGAAGGTTTTAAGTAACTGGACTACTGACAATTTAGGCCTTCCTCTCAGGGTGGAGGCACCGAGGAATATAACCTTGTAGTACTACACCGAAGGAAGATCCCTGAAAACCTAAAGGGAAGTAAATTATGTTTGAAGTAAGGTAAGCTAAGTGTTGAAATTCCAGGAGTGAAAATATTTTAAGCTGGAAAGTTCCTAAAAGCCATTAATAAAATACACTTTTATTTTTCATGGGCAAAGTCATACAGGGACCTCCAGGTCTCCTTGGCTTGGCTTTTACAATCAAGAAACCCGAAACCGTAAAACTTCATCTCCGTTTAGCTCAGATCCATACCTAAGCACGGCCTAAGGAAACCAGCAAGCAAAACAATTTTGTCACAGGACTTCGGAGGCCCCTAAGAGACCACATCAGACCGACAACTCCAGGCCTACCTGGGCCCACTGGAGGGGAACGAAAGGGATTCTAGTAGGCGCAAAGAACGAACCTTGGCTTGTAGGGGCTGTGGCTGCAAATGCCAAAAGCCCCGGATATATGGCAGGTGGGAGGGGACCCAGGTTTACAGGGCAGGCTGGGCCGGTGGGGAACAGGGGCGCTGCGAGACACTCCTGGAACACCCTAGCCCTCCCAGTCCCTGGCCTCCTCCCCCTCATTGTTCCCAGCCCGGCGGCATAATCCACAGGGCCCAAGCCCGATCCAACCCTCGCGGGGAACGTCAGAACATGAGTAAGTCGGCGCCCTCTTACCCAGACACACAAACAGCACGGACTTGGTAGCCTGTTCCGCCATCTTTCCGCGCGCAAAAGCGCCAACAGA
>NW_012118821.1:13407415-13435827 GCF_000951035.1 Colobus angolensis palliatus
ATCTTAAGGACGGGGCGGTTCCGAAGTCCCCGGGGGCGAAGGCCCGAGCGCGGCCTGGCGGGCGCGTGGGTTTTGTCCCGCCAAACATACACGGCAGGTGTCCTGCGCCGCCGCCTCCCTCACCTGCCGCAGGTACGCCCTCACTGGGGCCTCCCAGTCCGCGGGGCGGGGCGGCGCGCCTTCCTCTTCCTGGGACCGGGCGCCACGGCCGGGCGGGCACCAGTGAGTACCGGGGGGCCCACCTGTCCTGCCGCTCCTTCCCCTCTCAGGAGCTGGGTGGTGGTGGGAGGAGGAGGACGGGAAAACCGACGATGCCTCTGGGGTTTCTAGGTCGCGCGTCTGTTAACAGCAAACTGCCCAAAGTTAAGATAGAGCAGCTCCCAGGACTTTCTTGACCGCAGCGATTTTGATTGAAGTTTAGCCACCGTCTTTTCCATTTTTAGAAAAGCTTTTCCGAAGTTTGGAATGTTGACGATGGTCGTGTTATTTTTAACTTCCTGATATTTGAATGGCCAGGTGTCAGCGACCATCCTTCCGTTCCACGGAGGCGGCTCTGAAGTTTGGGTCGGATGCGCGCGCTTGGAATGCGCGTGGAACCCGCGACGGGCGCGGGGAGGAGGCCTTGAGTAGGGCTCCGGCGAGGTTCGAGTTTGCCCACCCCCGACCTGAAAGAGAAGGGCCAGCCCTTCACACCCGGAAGGGAAGGGCCAGTCTCCCCAACACCTGGCGCCGGGGTCGCTGGGCCGCGGGGTCGTGGCAAGCACGGGTCCTCTCAGATCGCTGGGCCTGAGCGCTGGCTGCTGAGTTTTTCCTTCGTTAAGGAAGTGTGAAACTGGTCTGAATCGGTTGACCACCGTAAGCAAATGGGATTTACACTGTGGACAGAGATGTGTCCTTTTCCCTTCATTTGAACCAATATGCTCGTGCTCCCGTGGAGGCTGAGTTGGAAAGTGACAGGAAGCTGTCCCCGCAAGAGAGTGGGTGCTAGGTTTCTCTTCTGCTTACAGGAGATGAATGTCCTGATTTCTCGTTCTCCTAGGTGTTCTTATTGAGATGTAGGGAATATCTGAATTCATAACGACTTAGAAAATCTGTACACACAGTTGACAGAAATAACAGGTCTCGAGGCTAAGGTGCTGTTTACTCCTATAGGCTGGCCTCTTATTAAAATATTTGTGCAGCGATTGATGTTTACAAATTACTATGTTGGAGGTTAAAATGATCAGAGTGATAGCCTCCATCCTGTCTATCATGTTTAAGGAGAATTGGTTATTTAGTTCACTAATGTTCTATTTAAACAAAATTTCTGTAAAACTAGTAAATGTTACCCCACATTCTTTGTAAGTTAAAAAAAAAAAGTTTAATGTTTGCTCATCAAAAGTGATTTGATACTTCTGTTTAGGAAATCTTTATTCTCAGGAGGTTTCTCATTCCGCAGAAACAAGGATCTGGCATGTCAACACAAACACAGGAAGTTGATGCAGTCGAAGGGAAATAACTGCTGCCCTGACTCTGCTGAGAGCCTCACAAGTCCCTGTGCACGCCAGCTTATTTGCCAGTGAGTGGCGTCATGATGAGACATAATTCTCTGCTCTTTGAGACCTAAGTACATGAAGTTTTTAAAAAGATTTTCTTTACTCTAAAAGATCAGACCAGTGTGGCATGTGTGGACCTGCTCTGTACCAAGATCACACGTTTCAGTTGGAGAAGAGGGATGGCAGGGATAAATAAAGGGCTTTCCTGTCTCCCGAGGGAGCAGAGAAACCTTTCTCTGTCCTCTTCCTTCCCCAGCCACAGCCTCGGTTCCAGGGACTGGAAACAAGCTCAGGCTAGCACTTGATGTTCAAATGGTAGTCTGGTTTAAAGTATGACTGGGGAAGTTAATGATCTGACCAGAGAGACAGGTTTTTATTTTGAGAACTGACAAGCTTTGTTTCCTTAAAACAAAGGAAGTAGTTAAACCAAGGCCACAGAAAGGTAAGAATTGACTTAAGAAACAAAGGCCATAGTTGTCAAGCAGTGGGGTTCAAAATGCAGTTTTGTTAATAAAAGTAGCTTAAGGCAACATTTGAAAACCTCTTCAAAGATTAGATACAACACTTTCTTTTGGCTAAGATTTCTTCAACTTATTCTAAATATATCTTTAGCAGCATTCTAGTTCCTTTGATCTTAGATGGAATTTTATCAGTTTAGTGAGTTAATCTCCATTTCACATAAAGTATAAGGTTTATTAATTTGATGAATATATAATCAATAAGAACTTGGAAAACCAGATTTACTAAGCTTGCTTTCCTGTAAGTATTCCTTTCATAATTAGAGTCCATTGAAGAAAATAATATAAGGGAAGCAAAAGTTTGGGAATCTGAACTCTGGTAATGAAAGTGGTGGAGAGGGGCCCTTGGGTCTTCTTGCTTTCATTCCTGACCCTCCGTGGAGGACTAGATTGGAAACCGTAGTCAACTTGCTCACCTCAGGTGGCAGTTTGCTCCAAGTAGGGTTCTCATGTCCGTGTTTGCCCCCAGTGGCTCTAGCATTGAGTTTATAGACCTGTGATCAATACCTAAAATTATTTCCAGATCTTAAGCTGATTTACACTTTTGAGGTTTCCAAAATAAAATTTTTTTTGCAGTATTTTATAAGCCCTTCTCATTTAAAAAACATGTTACTATGAAAATTTCATGCATTTTAACTTTTTAAAGAAAACTTTATCTGAAAGTTTATTAGCTTGAGGTTTGGCAGCCACCCTTTTTTTTTTTTAGGAAAAAACTTAAATATTTATAGAGATTTTGCATGATTCAAGGGGCTTAAGACGTTTATGAGAGTGCAAATGCTAACCATAATATGAGGTTTAAGAGGCTTCATTAGTAATGACCTGTGTCTTCGTAACTTTGGCCATATGATAGAATGGGACATCAGCACTCTGAACAGGTTATGCTCTACATGCCTTATGGTGTAGCAGAAGAAAACTGGGTGAGCCATCATTTAATGCTGAGGATGGGATTTGAGGCTTATATCTAAATTTTTATTTGCATATGTTTTTGTTCTGACAGAGAAATTCACTGCATGTAACTGTGACCAGGCATGATTTTATCAGAAGTTGATTAGAATCTGTAACATTTTCTGTAGTTCAACTGACACACTGAAGATATCCTTACTGTGCCCAGCCTTGTCAACAGCTGGATCACAGTGACACAGACTGTATCTAGGACGGGTCTTGCGGTCTGCAGCTGTGCGAGGCTGCATCTGATTCCCAAGTCCAATGGCTCTCTTCCCGTGTTTATAAATCAGGCCATGACCTTTCCCTACAGCAGGATGTTTGCAAGATCAACTCTCAACTGAGGAATTTGCTTATTTGACTGCTCTAATACTGCTTGGTTGAGAGTTCAAAGTAGAAAGTCTTCTGAGGGGTAAGATTTATGTATTATTTACAGTGCTTCAGTTGCATGTATCAGAAAATCTAGTCTAAATTGGCTTTAACAGAAAAAGATGTTGCTGGTCCATTTGACAAAGAAGTCCAGAGCTGCTGTGACTTCAGTCTGGCTCTGCAGAGCCCAGGTTCTCTCTCCACCTCCTGCCAGGCTCCCCTACCAAGGCTTTGCTCTCAGACTCTACCCCTGTGGAGACAAAAATCCCACAGCAAGTGGAAACAGAAGTGCCTTGGAAAAAGTTCTTCTGGCAGTTCCTACACAAGTCCCCCATCAGATGCTGGTATTGGACCAGCTTTGGTTATAAAGCCTTGCCGTGGCACAAAGAGGAATGTTGTCCTGATACAGCAGCCTCGGGTCACCCACTCCACTCTGGATACTATGGCTGCAGCATCAATGGAAGCAGACAAGTTGTGCTGCCTCTGAAATAAAGTAGATGAAATATTCAGCAGCAGAAAGAACAAGTTTCCACTCCAGTGAACTAATTCAAATGTATCCAGCATCTAGATATATGTATAATATGTATATATGTAATTAAAATGTATTGAACATCTAGAGCATCTCTCCCAAGATAATTAGTACCTGACAGTAATGGCTATAAAAGCTAAAAGTGGAATCAGTCTACATGTTTAGCAATAGGAATCAGTTGAAGCATACATCAAAATGCAGGCAGTAGTATTGGTGGGTATTAATGTTACAGATGCTTTTTATCCTTCATATTTGCATATCTGTACTTTTTCCTGTATTTTACAGTGTACTTGTGCATTGTACAAATAGTTGCTGATCATGTAAAAATATAGAAAGATAGAAATTTTGTTGCCATACTTGGGTTTTTTGCACTATGAAGTTGAAAAAAAAATTCTATAATTCCTGGTTCTTTTATAATTTGATATTTGACATTCTAAATGAATTTGGAGTTTCATCTTCAATGAATTTGGAGTTTATCTTTCTGTAACACAAAGCCGTGAATGAATTTTTGTTTTTCTCCCCAAATGAACATTATCTAGTATGTAATACATCATTTCAACATAGAATTGAAATGTCATTTTTATTATATATTAAATTTGTAAAATATATTTGGGTCAATTTCTGAATTTTCTTTGTACATTAATTTTTGTCCTACATGTGCATCTGCTGATATGTATTAATCACTGAGGCTTTGTCATGCCACAGATTCTGTCAAGGCTGGGCTATCATTGTTCTTCCTTTACGTATTATTTCCTAGCTCTTCTTATTTTCCCATTTGAAATTGAAAATTACTGTGTTTTGTTAAAAGACCCTTGTAAGATAGAAGACAGATTTGATTTCATTAAGAAAAAACAGAAAAAAAGCAAATTCAAAAGACAAGTAATGGAGTCAATGTTTTTAAATCATATTCCAGAAAAAATATTAATTTTTTAATGTATAATACGAAACAGGGAGAAACCCCCTGTAAATAGACAAGGTGCGTGAAAAACTTTTGATAGAAATGTAGTCAGCATTGCTCATCATAAAAGAACAAATGGAAAATGCACTGAGAGCTACTGGCTATGGCAGTGAAACGGCTCCTGTTACTCACACTCATGGTAAACAGCTGGGAAAATGGGCAGCTGTGTGTAGAGCACTGTTTGCGCATGTTGGACATGTCTGAGATCCACAAGATAAGGGGAACAGGAGGTGAACTCCATTAGTGACCATTTTCTGCCTGGAGCACTTCCTAAACTGCAGGACAAGGAGGGGGCACCCAGAGCCCAGGCTCCTGCTGAAACGAAGAGGCAGAAACTGAGTCTGAAGAGGCTGAGGTAACTGGAACTTGCAGAGCATGTTACTAGCAATGAGGGACGGCTGAGAGAAAGAGCTCCAGAAATCTACAAAGGGATCCCCCGAGCCTTCGGCTGAATATTAAGTGCTATCTGTGTAGGGTGAAATTTGCAAAGCAGGGCAAGAACAACTGCCATGAAGCTTTGAGGTGAACTATTCACAGTGCTTGCACCAGGCTGGGGACAGCCATTCCAAACAGCCACAATGGGGAGAGCTTATTAAACAACCAGGGCACCCAGGAGAGAACCCAGAAGGGACACACCTGATGGGTAAAATAGTTCTAAAGACTGCTCTAGACACACGAACAGAACACAACAATAAGCCAACAAATGATCAAGCTGATCTGCAAGTAACTTACTGCCTGCTAACACAAGTGTCAACACTTTTAAGGGAAGCAATGAAATCTAGGCACTCAACATGGTAATATCTACAATGCTGTTTTACTAGAAAGGAGTAAAAACAGGAAAACATAACCCAGAGGTAGAAGAAGAATCAGTCAAAAACAGATGTAGAAATGGCAGATTATGCAATTTAAAACACCTATTTAACACACAAAAAAATAAAATACCTAAGAATACAGGTAACCAAGGAGGTGAAAGATCTCCACAAGAATGACAAAGCACTGCTGAAAGAAATCAGAGATGACACAAACATGGAAAAACATTCCTTGCTCAAGGATAGGAAGAATCAGTATTATTAAAATTGACATACTGCCTAGAGCAATTTATAGATTCAACACTATTCCTATTATACTACCGATGCCATTCTTCACAGCATTAGAAAAGAAAACAAAACTATTTTAAAATTCATATGGAACCAAGAAAGAGCCCAAATAGCCAAGGCAGTCCTAAGCAAAAAGAACAAAGCTGGAGCCATCATGCTACCTGACTTCAAACTATACTACAAAGCTACAGTAATGAAAGCAGCATGGTAGTGGTACAAAAACAGACACATAGACCAATGAACAGAATCAAGAGCCCAGAATTAATGCCACACACCTACAATCATCTGATTTTTGACAAAGTCAGCAAAAATAAGCAATGGGGAAAGTACTCCATATTCAATTAATGGTGGTGGAATACCTGGCTAGCCATATGCAGAAGACTGAAATGGGACCTCTTCCTTACACCATATGCAAAAATCAATTCAAGATGTATTAAAGACTTGAATGTTGTTAAAAGAAAAACTTCAGCCGAATTAAATTTTAAGGAGTTTAATTGAGCAGTGAATGATTTGCAAGTTGGACAGCCCCCAGAATCACAGCAGATTCGGAGAGACTCCAAGGATGCCTCATGGTCAGAACAAATTTATAGACTTAAAAAAAAGGGGGGAAGTGATATACAGAAATCAGAAATGAAGTACAGAAACAACTGGATTGGGTACAGCTCATCATTTGCCTTATTTGAACACTCAGCAGTGTATGAGTGGTTGAAGTATGGCTGCTGGGATTGGCCAAGACTGAGCTATTGTTACAGATGCATACTCCTAAGTTAGGTTCTCAATCTTGTCTACATATTAAGTTAGGTTGCAGTTCATCTACAAGGACTCAGATATTGAAGTCCTCAGGTCATATTTAGCCTGCTTTAACAATGTAAAACCTAAAACTATAAAAACTCTGGAAGATAACCTAGGAAATTCCATTGTGGACATAATCCCTGGCAAAGATTTTATGATAAAGATGCCAAAAGCAATTACAACAAAAACAAAAATTGACAAATGGGACCTACTTAAAGAGCTTATGAACAGCAAAAGAAGCTATCAACAGAGAAAACAGGCAACCTACAGAATAGAAGAAAATATTTGTAAGCTATACATCCAACAAAGGTCTAATATCCAGAATCTATAAGAAACTTACTTTAACAAGCAAAAAAAACAACTCCGTTAAAAAGTGGTTAAAGGACATTGACAAAAGATTTAAACAGACACTTTGCAAGATATAGAAATAGGAAAAAGTGTTCAACATCATTAGTCATCTGAGAAATGAAAATTAAATCCACAATGAAAGGCCACTATGTACCCACTAAAATATCTAAAATTTTAAAACCTGGACATTGAAAGTGTTCGTGAGAATATGGAATAACCAGAACTCTTCTAAGTTTCTGGTGGAAGCCTAAACTGTATAATCACTTTAGAGAACTCTTACGTGGCTCCCTACGTTGCTAAATACACATTTACCACATGAGCTGACAATTCCTATCTTAGGTAATTACCCAAGAGAAATAAAACATTTTTTCTTTTTCTTTTTTTTTGAGATGGAGTTTCACTGTTGCTGCCCAAGCTGGAGTGCAAAGGCGCCATCTTGGCTCACTGCAACCTCCACCTTCCAGGTTCAAGTGATTCTCCTGCCTCAGACTCCCGAGTAGCTAGGATTACAGGCATGCATCACCACATCAGACTAATTTTTTGTATTTTTAGTAGAGACTGGGTTTCACCATGTTAGCCAGGCTGGTCTCCAACTCCTGACCTCAGGTGATCTTCCTGCCTCAGCCTCCCAAAGTGCTGGGATTACAGGCATGAGCCACTGTGCCCGGCCATAAAACATTTTTTCACAAAAGGCTTACAAAGGAATGTTTATAGCAGTTTTATTTATAATACCCAAAAGCTGGAAAGAACCCAATTGTCTATCAACAGTGACTGGAAGGACAAATTGTGCTATGTCCACACATTAGAATACCAGTTGGCACTCAAAAAGGAAGAGCTTCTGATCTATGCAGCAATGTGAGTGAGTCTCAGTAATTTCATGTGAGTAAAATAAGCTAGACAGAAAAGAACACACACTGATGACTACAGGAAATTCTGGCACAGACAAAATTCATACTCAGTGACAGAACTCAGATTGGCACCAACCTGAGGCAGGGACTGGGTACAGGAGTGACCACTGCAGAGGGCATGGATGGAGTCATCAGGGGTGGTCTCTACCTCTCTCTGTCCATGCCCACTGAGCTATACCTGTAACAGGTAGATTTCATTTTGTAAATTGTGTCTCATGAAGTTGATTTGAAAAGCCTACACTGAGAGGCAATATTTTAACTATTCTGAGATAATTTAAAAATGCAATGTGCCAAAATACACTAATGCTGTGATGCCATTTGTTTTTAAAAGGAGTAAAGAGCTACACACATGCATCATGCACACTTCATTTTACATAAAGTATCTATGGAAATACCTTCCTCTATCTTAATGCCATTGATGATTCTTGGGATGGATTTTTTTCCTGATTTGATGCTAATACTCCTGTGTTGAGCCACAAAAAACTGATACTGACATCTTTTAAAGAAATTAAAATAGAACTCCAAAATGACCCTAAATCAGTTTTAACTTTTTAAAATTATATTTTATTTTGAGACAGGGCCTTGCCCTGTTGCCCAGGCTGGAGTGCAGTAGCCTAGTCATAGCTCACTGCAGCCTTAAACTCCTGAGTTCAAGTAATCCTCCTGCCTTAGCCTCCTGGGTAGCAAGGACTTCAGGTGCACGCCACCATGCCTGGCTAATTTTTAAAATTGTTTTATTGGTAGAGATGGGGTCTCACTATGTTGCTCAGGCTGGTCTCAAACTCCTGGCCTCAAGTGATCCTCCTCCCTTGGCCTCCCAAAGTGCTCGGAGTACCCAGCCAGTTTTCACTTTTAAAATAAATTACATCTTTCAAACATACCAAGCACCAAAATATATCACATTTTATTAGAAATATTTATATTTTCTTAAATAAAAGAAAGGGATTTTTTCCCCTATGCTCTTTGAGCATTTGATCTGTTGAAAGAGTAAACCATGAGTTTACACTTGAGATCTGACACAGGTCTTAAGCAATTTTAAAAGTTTATTTTGTCAGGGTTAAGGATGGCCCATGACACAGCCTCAGGAGGTCTTGACAACATGTGCTCAAGATGATCTGAGTATAGTTTGGTTTTATACATTTTAGGGATACATGAGACATCAATCAATATATGTAAGATTGATTAGATCCAGAAAGGTGGGACAATTCGAAGTGGGGAGGGGGCTTCCTGATCATAAGTAGATAAAAGACAAACAGTTGCATTCTTTTGAGTTTCTGGTTAGCCTTTGAGTATGTGATTTACAGGAATAGTCACTTACGCCTTAGTCTGGCTTAGTGAAACAAACAGGGCAAAGGAAACAATAGATATGCATTTGTCTCACGTGAGCAGAGGGAAGAGTCTGAATTCATCTTTTCTCCACAGGGAATTTCCTTGTGGCAAATTGTGAGGGAAGTGTGTAGCTTACCTTTGTAGCTATCTTTTTAGGAACAAAATGGGAGGCGGGTTTGCCTGACAGAGTTCCCAGCTTGACTTTTCCCTTGGCTTGGTGATTTTGGGGTCCTGAGATTTGTTTTCCTTTTACAAAAGCAAGCTTCCGTTAGCGTACTTCATCTACATTCTGTAAATTACGGAGGTGAAACAGTGGAGATGAATGCCTTCAACCTTCCAGATCCTGACATCTTGCAGTACAGTCACGCATGAGCCTCTTAACTATAGTCAGTGAAACAAGAACTTCTCAGCCTCAGGGCTCTCATGGTCTTACACTGAAGCCACTCAGCTTCTTCGCTCTGCTCATTCCTCATCCGGTGACAAGAGAATACTCCATCTTCTCTGACACACTTCAGAGCTGGAAGAATTAGGTCAGCTTTTTTATGACAAGCCCTCCGATGAGTGTATAAATGTCCAGGTGACACTGAAAACGTAAAGTGCCATAGAAATGCAAGCCGGCATTACTTGTAGACTCAATTCCCAAATCTCCTAGAGTTTTACTCATCGGAAAGTCTACAGGCAGCTAGTTCCAACATTTTTGACAAGTACAACAAAATATATTAAATTTTATACTACATATTATAGATACAAAATATATTTATTTTTAAATTTTAAATTCTTATTTTAAGTTAGTATTGAAGTCTGTTAATTGCAGGAAGAAGATACCTAATGGAGGTTTGGCCAGGTTTTGTTTAACATCCTTTGGGGCCCAAGGATTTTATAATTTCTGAGATTCTGAGAGTTTAGAGTTTCCCACTCTCAGCATAGATTTTATTTATTAGGAGAAAGAGAGATGATATTGTCAATGAGCATTTCCAGTTCATTTCCTTTGATAGGCTATGCTGTGTTAATGCTTCATTGTGTTACCAAAAAGGGGTCCCGATCCAGACCCCAAGAGAGGATTCTTGGACCTGGTGCTAGAAAGAACTCAGGGCAAGTCCATAAAGTAAAAGCAAATTTATTAAGAAAGTAAAGGAATCAAGAAGGGCTACTCAATAGGCAAGCAGTGACATGGACTGCACGACTAAGGATACTTATAGTTATTTTTCAATTACATGCCAAACAAGGAGTGGATTATTTGTGAGTTTTCTGGAAAAGGGGTGGGGAATTCCCAGAACTGAGGGTTCCTCCCCTTTTTAGACCATGTAGGGTAACTTCCCTACATGTTCCCTTGTAAACTGTCGTGGCACTGGTGGGAGTGTCTTTTGGCAGCTGACGCATTAGAATTAGTGTATAATGAGCAGTGAAGATGACCAGAGGTCACTTTCATTGCTGTCTTGGTTTTGGTGGATTTGGCCGGCTCCTTTACTGCGTGCTGTTTTGTCAGCAAGGTCTTCATGACCTGTATCTTGTGTGGACCTCCTATCTCATCCTGCGACTTGGAATGCCTGACCTCCTGGGAATGCAGCCCAGTAGGTCTCAGCCTTATTTCACCCAGCTCCTATTCAAGATGGAGTCTCTCTGGTTCGAACACTTCTGACAATTGTATATGAGAAGAATGAAATTATAATAAATTTCTCACTTCTATTTAGCAGAATTTTTGATTAAAATATCTTTTTTTATCTTTCAGTGAATAACCCTATACCTTCCAATTTGAAATCAGAAGCAAAAAAGGCTGCCAAAATATTAAGAGAATTCACAGAAATAACATCCAGAAATGGACCTGATAAGATCATTCCTGGTAGGTGAATAGGATGAGTGCTGTTCATCTCTAAGTGTTTTTTGCCTAAGTTGTTTTTTTGCATTGTTCAACACTCCCTTTCAGGCAGAAGCCTCTCTCAGTGCCAACAAGTGGTTCCTCCACCTTTTTTCTCATGGCTGATCCAGGGATGCTCTGGAAACCACTACCTATTCATTACCACTTCCGGTTATTTCCAAAGGGTGTTCACAGCATAACTTGTTTCATGCAAAGGAGATCCAAATGCCAGTTCACTTTGGCAGTGTTACAGACCAACCTCCTCCTTAATCAATCACAGCACATGACTCTGAGCTCTGCTTTAAAAATTTGTTATTGGTAGAATAATCTTAATAATGATAGTAATTATTTTTGCATTCCTGTCACTTCTCCCATCATGAGAAAACAGTCCTCATAGACCCTTGCTACTCCAGGTGCAAGGGGTCTGGACAGGGCCAACTGCAGACCAGGCAAACCAGCAGGGCCTCTTCCCTCCCTGTCTCTCCCTTTTGCATAGGCTTTTTCTCCTGCCTCCCACCCCGGGGTGCCAGTGCCCTAAACACCATGTGTTCCTGTTCCACTTCAGCTCTCTGCAGCCTTGTCTGTCCTTCGCATCGCGTGCTAAGGACTCTGCAAGCTAACCTCGCAAACTCACCAGCTAATCTCATACATAAATTTTAATTTTGTGTTTCCTCCTTCCACATAAGACATTTACATTCTCTAGTGGTTTAAGACATTAATCAGTAATTCCCAACACAGATGTGCATCAGTATCCCCTAGACCATAAAAGCACAGTTCTTAAACCTCATTCCAAACCTGCCGAATCAGACTTTTAGTGCAGTGTGTCCAGGAATGCATGTTTTAAACGTGTTTCTCATGTAATTCTTAAGTAGTCAGTGACACATAAGATTGGTCCGGGGGGAGCCTTTGAAAACCACTATCTGTTCATCAGCACTTCTAGTTATTTCCAAAGGGTGTTCGCAGAATACTTGTCTCGTGCCAATAGCCTGGACACTGTTACAGACCAGCCTCCCTCTTAATCAGAGTACATGACTCTGGGTCCTGCATTAAAGAGATAAGTTTAATTTTTCTAAGCCAGATATCTAAAGTTATGTAATAAAACTTTAAATAATGTTTTAAAATTTGTTATTGTTTTAATAATCTTAATCATGATATTAATTATTGTTGCATTGGCCCGGGGACTCCGCCTGTCTTTAGGAAACAGTGCTTGGTAGAGCCTTGCTACTCCAGGTGCAGTCTGAATCTGCAGCTTGACATCCCCTGGGAGCTTGTGAGCAATCTGGTCAGATGTCACAAATCAGTCTGCATTCCTCCCAAGGTCCCAGGGAAGTACACACACACACTAGTTTCAGAAGCGCTGCTTTAGAGCTTAAAGAAAACTCAACAAGAAAAACTAGATTTTCAGTATCAGTATTCTGAAGGAGCCCCGGTCAGTGGGTGAAGCTCAGAAAAAGAAATTCTGTTTGCATGTTAGTCTAAGTAAGAGATTACCCCAAGGCACGGGTGTGGCAAAGACAGAAGTTCCACAGCCAACAGAGATCCAGGCCCACTTCTCCTCGGAGTCTGGTGGGGGGCATCATGTTTACATTAAAACAAAGATGCTATTTCATAGGATAAATAATTGCATCTACAAAACATTTAAGCAAGACATCTAGATCTTGAGACCTTCCCAGTGGTGTGTTTGGCCTCCTCTAATGTTAGGATTCTAAGAAGTAAGTGAAACTTAATTTAGCAATTAAATCTATAATCAGTACATTCTATGTTATAAATCAAAAGCTAATTGGTAGATTATTCAGTGATTATTATTATTTTAGTGCCCTTGAATTTGAGTGGAAATCTATAAAAATAGAATTGACAAGTGGAATATGTTCATTTTAAAACATGCTTCTGTTAATATCTAGTATTCCCAATAGGGGCGATAGCAACTCTGGAAGCACTGAGAATAGAATGTGAGGAAGACATTCTGCCAACAAGTGGCTGTAAAAGTAAACCTGCATGACATATTATACAGCTGTTAATCTTGTTACAATATAATTATAACCTTTTAAATACAAAAATAAAGTACACTTAGTAGACAGCCATCCAGGATGCGACCTTATTTTCTGTAGCTTTCTTATTAAGAACAGCTCCGGCTGGGCGCGGTGGCTCAAGCCTGTAATCCCAGCACTTTGGGAGGCCGAGACGGGCGGATCACGAGGTCAGGAGATCGAGACCATCCTGGCTAACACGGTGAAACCCCGTCTCTACTAAAAAATACAAAAAACTAGCCGGGCGAGGTGGCAGGCGCCTGTAGTCCCAGCCACTCGGGAGGCTGAGGCAGGAGAATGGCGTAAACCCGGGAGGCGGAGCTTGCAGTGAGCTGAGATCCGGCCACTGCACTCCAGCCTGGGCGACAGAGCGAGACTCCATCTCAAAAAAAAAGAAAAAAAAGAACAGTTCCACAAATGTTCTGCATGTGAACTTCATGGTGTTGGATGAATTATTTCTAAGAGTTGGTTCTTATTTAAACTTTGAAATGGTGGCATAATTACATGAGAATTTTAGTGTTCTCTTGGGGCATCTGCAAAGCCTTTGCTCTGTGTACTAGAGCCCCATGTCTGACTTCACTTCCTTGGCAGAATATTTGATAAAAATAATAATAAATTAAGCTACCTTAAAATTATATGATAGGCTTCCCTTGTTAGTTTGAACGAGGTATCATTGTGTCACAAATTCGCAGAATCCTGTGGGACTGTATTCAGTGGATACATATACTAATAACCCTCATTTTATGTAATGAACATTTCTGAAATGTGAATAAACCAATATTTTTAAATGGAATTATATTATCAGTGTACTAATAGTTAAGTGGTACTCAAATGCTATAGCGGATCATTTTATAAAGTTAAAAATGGTTTAACATTGAAAAATTACTTACTTTTTCTGTTTTTGAAAACAACTTTTTAAATTAATACAAGGTTAATTTAGCTACATGGCTTTAAGATCAAAGTTCTAATTCATGCTGCCTGTTCGTAATTTTTAAAGTTTCTCCTTAGTACTATATGGATCTTAATTTCACTGAAAACGTAACTTTTATCTATGCACTATATCCTAAATTAATTGAAATTGCCAAAATATTTGCAATACTAGCAGATATCAATAAAATCTCATTCAAATATCTAATTTATTTTGTCAGTTACAGGATTTGAGAATATTTATGATGTTGTGTTTAGCACTGCTAAAATAGCAAACACAAAAAACACATGTGGGAAGAGAGAGGCCTCGTGCCCGTTTGTTGAGTGACTGACTTTTGTTCATTGCTCCTGTATGCCCTGAATTCCTAGGGAGAACCTCTGTGTACACTGACTCTGTTTTATTTATTTGTTTATTTAACTATACTTTAAGTTCTAGGGTGCATGTGCACAACGTGCAGGTTTGTTACATATGTATACATGTGCCATGTTGGTGTGCTGCACCCATTAACTCGTCATTTACGTTAGGTATATTTATATTTCCTAACTCTGACTCTGTTTAACACTTGATCGTCTATCCAGGCACATAGATCAAAATACTTACCTTCCCATTGTTTTCCACGTTAACAGCTCATGTAATTGCGAAGGCTAAAGGCCTTGCAATTCTGTCTGTGATCAAAGCCGGGTTCCTGGTGACCGCCAGAGGAGGCAGCGGGATTGTACTGGCGCGCCTTCCAGATGGAAGTAAGTTGGCGTCTGTTCACTGGAGCAGGGAATCTTCATTCTTTGTTCTGTCTGTTTCATGTGAACACATTGCATAGCAAGTAGGACAGGTTTCCTGCATATCGACTAAACCTTACGTAATCAGCGCTACTCAACTGAATGTGCTGTTTGGTGTCAGTGAACAAGCCACGGGAACCAGCCTTTCTGTCTCTCTCTGTCCTCAAAATATTAGACAAGACATGACACGTAGATCTAACTTTGTTTTGCATGCATTTTGTAATTCTTCCGTGGAGCAAATCTTTAAATATGGCAATATGTGCATTTCTTTTATTTAATATGAATTCTTATTCCTCAGCTTCATGGTATGCTACTTTCTTTTGTTTTATGGAAATTGATGTGAAAATAAGGGGCCATGTGTGAACTTCTTTGTTTCTGTGGCAGGTCATAAAAACTGTGACATTTGAAGAATTTTCCCAAGCCAGAATCATATCAAAGAGCAGTATCATCGGGTTTTACTTTCTGGGATAAAATCTACTACTTGATTCTTCAGAGATGAAATCAAAATATTTGCCATGAATCCCAAGTACTAACATTTATAGTAATATTTAAAATGCACACAGGTGTGTCAAAACCAACTAAAATGTTTTTATACCAATTTAACATTGGCTGTTCAGTGCACACATTTTCTATTAGTTGCAGTTTTTTAGCATAATTTTATTTTATTTTGAGAGAGCATGGGACACTCACAGACAATAAATATACAATATATGCATTTGTGAAACATGGCCTGGAAATAGCAGTCAGCAGATTCACCATTTAGCAGTCAGCAGATTCACCATTTCTTCCCAAGGTATCCCCACCGTCAGCAAGAACCTCTTCCTTATTATGTGGATCAGTTTTCATAGCTCAGTGTGTGGCTTTGAAAATGAGAAGAAAACAATTCTGTTTTTCTCAAGCATTATCCAAATTTCCATGGGCAGACTTCTCAGCAGTAAAACCAAACAAAATAGAGGCACATTCCGAGGGGGCTCATTGTCAGATGGGACTCGAAGTCTGTGAGAAAGTCCCCGCGTGTCTCAGGCCCCCGCTGCTCCATTGACGGGGTGACTTGCTGACCAAGGGGAGGGACAGTCAATACGAAGCCTCGAGCTCGTCTCAGAGCCCCAGCAAACCTTCCTACTGGTTTCAAAACCTACTTTTCTCTCCCTTCTTCCTGAGCTGCAGCTGCTGACTCTACTGACAGTAATTTCAAAACTGTCCAAATAAGGCACGACACATTCCCCGGGATTCCGGCCAAGACCAGCCGTCTTAACACGGGGACAGTTCCTAACACAGGGAACAAAAAATTATCAGACACTGATTTCTGTAACCCAGACTTCTCTAAGCCTAGGTAGGATAGTTCTGGATATATTCCAGCAGTATTCTATTATCTAGCATGCATGGTAGCAACCATTTTCAAAAAGTGCTTTGGCCAGACCATCCCCCACCAAATTGAAAATACATTTTTCTAGACTTGTTTAAGGTGACTGTTTCTACATCAAGAAAAATAAGCATATAGTAACCCTAAAATGAGCCATATCATGGCAAATGGAATTACTGTACTAAATGTAATTTATCTTGTTAGAATTTTAACAACCTTGAATTTGTAGCCTATTTCTTGTTCTCAAGCATGAGAGGTGTTAGAATAGTTTTTGCCCTCAGAAATTTACAGTGGAAACAATTACTATGTTATGTTAGATAATAAACTCTCTTGAATCCTTCTGATCTCTTAAATCTATGACAGAATTCTAGCTGAAGACTGGAGCTACAGCTAAGTTGTTTTATAAAAGTATTGACAGTTGAGGTTACCAGGTGCTCTGTATGGTTCATGGTTAGGGAACCAATAGTTTGGTCTTATGCGTGTTGGTAGAGAAAGATTAGAGGATGTAAGGCTATGAGACTGGTAATGAATATCTAATACTTTTCAAATATTTTCAACTTTTTAAAAATTACACATTCTTTTTGAAGAACACTTTAAAACAGGGGGAAATACCAAGTCTCATTATTTTAAATAGAAGCACTCTTTAGATTTTAGCATTTTTCCCTCCTATATTCACACGTTGAGGGTGTTTTAATGTTAGGATAACATTTGTTTGTTTTTTTTATTAGAATGGTCTGCACCCTCAGCCATTGGGATAGCTGGCCTTGGTGGAGGATTTGAAATAGGAATTGAGGTAAGTAGGTTGTGCTTGTCCATACAACTGCCACATCCTCTGAAGACACCTAAGATACAATCCGTGAAAACGGAGAGGTTTCCTAATGTTCTTATTGTTACTGTTGGCACCTAGGAAAAATTGTTTCCTTTATTTTCTCAATGAATGTCTAACTAAAGCTATCTGATGGTTCCCATTTTCTTTCCTTTTCTTTCATTAGGAGTAGGGTTTCTTTCATTTGCCATTTTATCTGCTTCTGTCTCATGTACATTTGTGTAACAGGCACATCTCAACACCCGGCCAGCTGTCATTGGCAGTTTATGGACTGCTCATGGCAAAGCCACTCTTCTCCTTCAGTGGACATTGAAATCACGTGGGCAGTGAGTACATCATCATTTGTGGAAAAATCCAGTTTTGCAACATACGATATTCATATCCCTCCAAATTCTTTAAGTAGAGAAGAGCTTCACGTTATTTCAGTTTAGAACGTTGCTCCTGGGAGTCTGGCGTCTGTCGGGCGGATGTGCATGCTCACAGAGCTCTCCTACACAGGGATCCTCTTAGGGCTGATGCTCATCATCAGTCTGTCGTTTTGCAAGGGACTGGAAATCGAATCTCCTGGTACGCTCAATTCATTTTCTTCTCAAATTTCAGTCCATTTCTTCCTAAACTATCCTTTGTAGATTTGCCCTGTTGACATAGTTTTAAATTCCCTCAGCCTTATTAGGAGGAAGTATTTCTAACTCTTCTTTCATCTTTATTCAATCTTTCTTACTCACTGCTGTATAAATCTGTAGTATAAAAGAAACACATTTCAGTTTTGCTTATCATGAGTGCATTTTTGTACCATATGCAACCAAATCAAAGCTTTCAAAACTATCGCCCTCTGGTGGAAAGTGTATTTTCATCAGGGACTGTGGCTTCCCTCCCTTTCCTTCTCCCTTCCCTCCCTCCCCTCTCTTCCCCTTTCCCCACCCCACCCAGTCCCCTGGCCCTGCCTGTAGAAGGGCCTTTTTCTGTCAACAGATCAGACTGCTAAACTGGGCTGAGTCACAATCCGTTCTTCCCACAACCCTCTGGCTCCCTGTGAGGCTGGGGACATGCTTTGAGCATTTATTTCAGAAATGATGAGAGACTCAGAAATGATGTCTGTATTAAATTTCAATATATTAAAGATCAAAAATTGAGTTTCCGTGGTAATTCTTTGAAAATTTTGGACTTTTAGCCACAGGGCACATTAGTAGCCCTGAAAAACAAGTACAAGTAAAATGTGGTCTCTTGATCCGGTAAACGAAATAGAAAGACTTTAAACATTTTATAGACTGATACACAGTATTTTTTTCTTTTCTTTTTTTTTTTTTGGAGACAGAGTTTTACTCTTGTTGCCCAGGCTGGAGTGCAATGGGGCGAACTCAGGTCACTGCAATCTCCACCTCCTGATGTCAAGCAATTCTCCTGCCTCAGCCTCCCGAGTAGCTGGGGTTACAGGCATGCGCCACCACACCCAGCTAATTTTGTGGTTTTAGTAGAGATGGGGTTTTACCATGTTGGTCAGGCTGGTCTCAAACTCCCGACTTCAGGTGATCTGCCCACCTTGGCCCTCCAACGTGCTGGGATTACAAGCATGAGCCACCGTGCCCGGCCTTAGACTGATACACAGTATTATTTTTAAAAGACAATATGAGATAGGGGTGAGCTATGAGAGAGAAGACTGGGTCAGACCATTCTGGCTCCAGTTCTGACCTGGGTGTTTCCACTCTGTGACATTAGGAAGTAGCTTTTCTTCTCCACACCTTGGCTTCATCTGCAAAACACAGTTAAAAATAGCCTTATGTAAGTCTCTGGGCCTATATTGGTGATTAAGTATGGATTTCTACAGTAAAAGCACTTGAAATGACACAAAATATAATTTTATTGTTAATATCTTCTTCATCTTTGCAGCTTATTTAGGCTTGCCATTTACAGAAACTTTTTATTGCAAAGCCTGTCTTTATGACAGTATGGAAATTAACTATGGAATTTCATTTAAATAACATAACTATTCACTTTTAAATGTCAATTTCAAACAGAGATAAGAAGCATCTCCTGGGGATTGGAGACATGAGCTTTAAACTTCTTAACTATGACCTGACTTTGCTTCTCAGAGCCCCGCAGATAAGTCTCTGTGTGTAACCATGAGTGTGAGTGATGTCACAGCAGTCGGCTGGTTTTCGATGTTAACAGAAAGCACTGTTTGCTCTCCATGAAGCACTCTCAGATTCTGTCTAAGCCTCCATCCTAACAGAGCACTCCCGCCTGCTGTCTGAATGAGGGAGGGAGTCAGAACAGGAGCGTGGGGCGTCTAGGGCGGCTTCTTCAGGCTGTTCTCATCACAGCAGGTCTGGTGCCACCGAGACCACCGGGGGGCTGGAGGGTGGACACGTCTTTCCTGAAGGGACCAACCTCTGAGGGCACTTCTGACTCAGGTGACTGGCTGAGTGAGCGTCCCCTTCGGGCCTGGCTTCTCCTGGAACTTGCTCCTACCACGCATGTCCTAGTAGCCACAAATAGTAAGGACCAGCCCTGAAGTGGACTGTGAGTACCGGGAGGGCAGAGACTTTCTCAAACTTCACAGCTGCGTCCACAGAGACCGAGCAGACACCCATGAATACTTCCTTTCTGTAAAACGGGACAATGACAGGGCCTGTAACCACACGGGATTTTCCTTTCAAGCACATACAGGGCACGCCCGTACTCGGTTCGTACTATCCAGTATTTGTTGAATAACTATCTGCCATTCTATTTTCATTTATGTATGTATTTATTTATTTTTGAGGTGGAGTCTCGCTCTGTTGCCCAAGCTGCAGTGCAATGGAGCAATCTCGGCTTACTGCAAGCTCCGCCTCCCGGGTTCACGCCATTCTCCTGCCTCAGCCTCCTAAGTAGCTGGGACTACAGGTGCCTGCCACCATGGTTGGCTAAGTGTTTGTATTTTTGGTAGAGACGGGGTTTCACCGTGTTAGCCAGGATAGTCTCGATCTCCTGACCTCGTGATCCGCCCACCTCAGCCTCCCAAAGTTCTGGAATTACAGGCGTGAGCCACCGCGCCCGGCCATTTTTTAACAAAACTTGTACGCGCGCTCGTACGGAATCCTTTTCACAGCCATGGAAGGTGGTCGCCATTGCTCTCATTTTATTCGTAAAATAACCAAGCCATGGGAATTCTCCAGTAGGAGGTAGCCAGAGAGTGGCAGATTGGGAAGCGTCTGGTCCCACATCTAGGCAGCGTGTTATACAAAAAGACAGAGTTTCCTGTTGTCTGTCTTTGTCTGCACATCCCTGAATGGGGAAAAAAGGAAGGTTCAGGAAAGTTACTTGATCTTGGTTTCACAGGTGCTTGGGTGGTAAAGTAAAGGCCACCTCACTGTCACATTCATCTGCATAACAAGCCATCGTTTTCAGGGCACTATACAAGGTAGGCAAAGTCCACATTATTTTCAATATACAGAGACATTAGGTCTTACCTAAGATCACACAGCTAGTGCGTGCTTGTCAGAATGGGTTCACTAGAAGCGGAGCCTGATACCAGTTCAAGTACATGTGATATACCGAGCCAGTGTTCTTCGGGGAAAGAAACTGAAGGTACTAAGGGAAGCAGGGTAAAGAAGGGGAAAGGTCCAAGCAAGGCTGTTGCTTAAAGTTCAGTTAAACTCGTCTTCGTCCGTGTTGAAAGGCAGTTCAAGTTACCGACTCAAGATCTGTGTTTTTTTAATAGACACATTTACAGCTACATATTCCCTCTAGGCATTGCCCTGATTCCCAAATTTATTTTGTCCTTGATTTCAAATTTCATTCCATTGGGGTCAAAGAAAATACTTTGTATAATTTCAGTCTTTTTAAATGGGTTAAGGCTTCTTTTATGGCCTCACATATAGACACTTGTCCTGTGCAATGTTCCATGTGTGCTGGAGAAGAATGTGTGTTCCGCGTTATTGGGTAAAGTGTTCTCCAGGAGTCCATTGGGTCTAGTTGGTTTACACCGTGGTTCAGTTGTTCCATATCCTTGATAATCTTATGACTAATTGTTCTCTTCATTATTAAAAATGGGTTATTTACACATCGAGCTATTTTTGTTAAACTGTCTATGTCTTCCTTCTAGATTGTCAGTTTTTGATTCACGTATTTGGGGCTCTGATATTATGTGCTTATATAAATATATGTATATTACTATGTTTATAATTCTTATATCTTTTTAATTGATTGACCATTTTATCATTATATGTCCCTGTTTATTCCTAATTACATTTTTTGTTGTTTTGAGGTCCATTTCATCTGATATAAATATTGCCACTCCCGCGTTCTTATGGTCGCCGTCTGCATGATGCATCTGTTTCCATCCTTTTACTGTTAATCTAATGGGAACTTTGAATCTAAAGCGTGTCTCCTGTGGAGCATATAATTGGATGTTGTTGTTGTTGTTATTGTTGTTTTATCCATGCCAATAATCGCTGCCTTTTTATTTGGTTGTTTAATTAATTTACATTTAATAGATTATTGATATCATTAGATTTGTATCAGCCATTTTACTTTTTTCTATATCCCATGCCCTTTTTGTCCCTCTGTTTCTACTTTACTGTTTTCAGTTAAGTGAATGTTTTGTACTATAGCATTTTGATTCCATTTATGATTTTTTAACTGTGTTTTTGAGTCATTTTCTTAATGGTTGTTCCAGAGCTTACAATATGTCTTAAATATTTCTAATTCATGGGAACTTGTTTTAATAAGATACAAAAACATTGCTCTCATATGGTTCTGGTCCTTTTTCTCCTTTTTTGTGCTACGACTGTTATCTGTGTTAAATCTAAATACGATACACATTCAGCAATTCGTGATTACAGTTAATAATTTATATAATTTTATGTTTTTAGAAAACTCAGAGAATAATTGAGAGCAAGTATTTACTCATTGAACTTGCCATTTTAACCTTTTTTATTTACCATGTTTGGTTCTATTCCATTGTATCTGTTCAGTCGAGTTACCGTCTGGCGTCATTTCCAAGACAACTTTGCTCCCACCTGACTCTTCTGTGTGGCTATTGTCAAGTGTGTAATATTTCTATATGTTACAGACTTAACATGTAGAAAAAATTTATTTTTAAACCGATGAGAAGAACTATGCATCTATACTATTATTTATAGATAATTATCTTTACTGGTGATTTTTTTTTTTTTTTTTTGAGACGGAGTCTCGCTCTGCCGCCCAGGCTGGAGCGCAGTGGCTGGATCTCAGCTCACTACAAGCTCCGCCTCCCAGGTTCATGCCATTCTCCCGCCTCAGCCTCCGAGTAGCTGGGACTACAGGCACCTGCCACTGTGCCCGGCTAATTTTTTTGTATTTTTAGTAGAGGTGAGGTTTCGCCGTGTTAGCCAGGATAGTCTTGATCTCCTGACCTCGTGATCTGCCCGCCTCGGCCTCCCAAAGTGCTGGGATTACAGGCTTGAGCCACTGTGCCCGGCCTAACTGGGGTTCCTTTTATGTGATGAGTCATTTTTCTCTTGCCCCTTTCAAGATGTTTCTCTTGAGTTTTAAGATTTTTTACAATTATCTATCTGGAGTGTATCTTGTTACATTTATTCTACTCAGAATTTGTTGAGCTTCTTGAGTGTAGATTCGTGTTTTTCATCAGATTGAGAATTTTCAGCCATTATTTCTTTGAAACAATTTTCTGCTTCTTTCTCTTTTTCCTTGCCTTCTAGTACTTATATCACACATATGTTGGTACACCTAATGGTGTCCGAAGTTTCTTGTGTTTTTGTTAATTTTCCTTCACTCTCTTTCTCTTAGTTCTTAAGACTTTCTATTGACCTATCTTCAAATTTACCAGTTCTTTATTTTGCATGCTCAGATCTACCATTGAACTCCTATAGTAAATTAAATTGTTCTTGTTGCTTAATACACTTTTTATCTCCAGAATTTCCCTTTGGTTCTTTTATATAATTTTATGTTTTTATCAATATTCTCTATTTGATAAGATATTCTCATGGTACGTTTTTCTACTTCTTAACCATAGTTTTCTTTAATTCTTTGAACATGTTTATGACAGCTGTTTTAAAGTCTTTGTCTGCTAAATCTGATAGCTGGACCATCTGAAAGGCAGTCATTCTCGCCTGCTTCTGCTTTCAATTTGTTTTCTATGTATGGGTCACACGCTCTTGCTTCTTTGTTTGTCTTCTTATTTTTGGCTGAAAATCAGAAATTTTAGATATTATATTGTATCAACTCCGGATGCTCAACCTCTCCGCCCGGAGCCTCTTATTGTTTGTTTAGAGATTTGGCTGGACCGTTTGAATGAATTCTGTACGCCGCTACTGTGAAGCCTCCAGTGTTGTCTACGGGCATGCATACAGTTTTCCTGAGATGACAGATGTTCTGACTGTCCCTGTCCCGGACCTGTCTGTTAAGCTGTTTGTCTCCCTTGGTATGACACACTGTTGTTAGCCTCCACTAACTGCCTGCTGATTGCTCCATTGTTTCCAACAATGCCCTGGGAACATAAATTGCTCCACAGTTTGATCCAGTTAAAATTGTGCTCCTGTGCACAGGTGGTCTTTGAAGCTCATTTCTATTTCAGGAGGGCTCTTCTTAGCTATCTCTGTCCCTGTTTCTCCCTGATAATTTTCTAGACCACCCGTGGTTTAGCTTGTTGCTGTCATGGAACTGAATACCTCATCTTACCTGTTTATCACCAAAATCATCACCCTTGAACTTCCCCACTCTCTGTTCCAAAAAATTTCACTTCCCTTGGGGAGAGCTTTGGAGCTGCCTGCCCTTGCAGCCTGTCTCTGTCTCTGCCCAGGATCTCTGTGCTGTTGCTCCAGAGCTGGAGGCTGGGGCAGGGGCTCACCTCTCCTGGAGTGACATCCCTGCAGCCTTGGGCGGGGGAGTAGTGTGGCTTGCCTCTGTCAGCGTGGAGCTTTTGCCTCACAGGTGAACTGGGGCCAGAGTGGGTTGGGCCCTGGTGCTCCTGAACTGTTGTGCTGGGCTGGAGCCTCCACTTACACATGGGTTCTGGGTGGAGGAAGGAAGCTCCAGACCTCTCAGCTGCTCTTGCCTGGAATGGAGCTTCTGTATATGGAGCTGTGGGAAGAGAAATGCTGGCAGCAAGCCTCTCCTGTGGAGACACTGCAGCGCTGACCGGGGGCTGGGGGAAGGAAGTCTGTGTTCTTGCAAACCCCCTTCCCCAAGAGGAGCTTCCATCAGGCTGATCTGCAGCAGGGCACAGGTTGTAGCTCAAATGTCACCAACTCTCTCTGTCCTTACCAATATTTAATAGTGTTCATTGAATCATTGTGTCTTCATTTTCTTCACTTGCCATTTGCCCTTAGGACAATTTCCAGAAGTATTAATTTTTAAAATAATTTTTACCAGTTGTGGTTATTTCGCTCTCAAGAGGGTCTGTGGCCTCTTTATGCCACCATTGCCGTGGCATTCTGATTTGTAGATACATTCTACGGTGGAATGGAGATTCAACTGTAATTGTTAAGTTTTAGCTCTTCTTTTATTAGTTACAGAACATTGAACAAAGTACTTAATCTTCCTGAATCAAATCTGTAAAATAAAATATTGTAAAGTTGAATAAAATGGTCTTTAAGTACCCCCTTTCCCTTCGGATACTTGTGACTGGCAGCAAAGCTTGCCGGTTCTGGGCTAAAGTTGTGGCACATTGTTTTGTGCCTGGGTCAGTCTCAGTTTTCCTTCGGACACCTCCCACACCTTCTACCTGTCCAATGCTGCAAAACCCTAACATTTGCTCCAGGTTCTTCATCTGACCTTCCAAACACAGAAAGGGATTTGAGTACCACCTTCTTAATTATCTGTGCTATTACTCTAGAATATCTGGGGAGATGCTAACCTATTCGTTGCAATGGATGCCTTGGGACATTAGAGCTTAATTCTCTTAGAGAATCCTGGTGGAAAAAGATTGCAATCTTAATTGTGTGTTCTTTTTTTTTTTTTCGTTAGTTATCATTAGTTTATTATAAAAGAGAAATATGGAAATTATTTACATGATGAAAGATTTCAGAACTTCAGTGCAGTGGGCAGCTTCATGTTGATGCCATTTCAATAGTGACTTATTTCAGTCTACATACTTTCCAAGAATGTCACCATCTCTAAATAGGAAATAATCCTTGTCATCTAGAACTACTTTGGTGCCTCCATATTCTGGCAGAAGAACTTTATCTCCAACTTTCACACCAACTGGTTGAATCTCTCCACCCTTTCCTTTAGAACCGGATCCAACAGCGACTACTGTTGCTTGCAATACTTTTCCTTGAGATTTTTCTGGAAGCATAATGCCTCCTTTGGTTCCAGTTTCAGCAGCACTCCTTTCAACCCATACTACTCAGTCAAAGAGTGGAAGAAATTTTCTAAACGCTTGTCCTGCCATGACTCCTTCTGCCTCAGACTCGTACTCTGCTCTGGTGTCATCCTTAAGGTCAGATTGTGTGTTCTTAAGGTCAGTTCTCTTAACTAACAAGATCTAGTTACGCAAAGGATGCTGCTTTGCAGCCCCTGCTGCCTGAGGCTGCTTCTGGATAGCTTACTGCATTGTGCCGTGGTTTCACTGGAGAGGGAATGTCAGACTCATTCTTCCAGGGGCGTAAGTGTAAGTGACCCTAGGCTTAGCCAGAAGGCCGGCATGGGTTAATTTATGTTTGACAATCTCAACCTTTAGACTCCCAGATTCTACAGGGCGGAGAGTTCCCTGTTCTTGGAACATCAGAGGTACTGAATAATGGTCTAAATTACTGACTGAATACCTGTATCTGGATTAGGGATTACTTTGGGGGAGGGGGAAGTTTTTGTGGTAAAGAGAGTTGAGATTGTGAGTAGTGCAGATGTGAAAGTCGGTAGTCTGAGGAAAGATAATGCTACATTTCGTTTAAATACCACTAACGGATTCTTTTTGGGTAACAGTTGTAGCAAAGCCCAAAGCTCAGAAAGTCCTGCTGCTGCCTTGGCTTCGGACCTGTACAGTCCTTTGCTGTGTTTCCAGTGCCAGAGCTCACACTGGGCCATCAAGCCAGAGCAGGCTGGCTCTTACTCAAGATTGGAATTTGAAAAAACAAAAATGACTCTGCTTTTTCCAGGGAGAATTTAGATGGGCCCTTTCACTTTACTGAAGAGGAAGGTATCTGGGTTACAGTTGAGGATAAATTATTGTTAGAGACCAGAGTCCAGTTTTTAAGCCCCCTAAGAATGGGATGTAAGGAAAAGATCTGTTGTTCCGAGGCATGGAGGGTGTTGCCGGAAGGGCCCTCCACTTAAGCTTGGTTTGCATATTGAGACTGGTCATGCCACACACAAGGAGGGAGGAAAAGGTTTATTCCCCGTGTAGTGAGGCTTTTAGGGAGAGTGGGGTAGGGAGAGTGGGGCAGGCTCCAAGCCCAGCCCAAGAGTGGCGTGAGAGAATTGCAGGCTGGAGGAGGGAGCCCAGCTTTCTTAGCAGGTTGTCCAGATGTGGGGCTTGAAGGCTGACAGCAGTCAATCATCCAAAAGGGGGTGAGGCTGTGACAGGACGACAGCCCAGGACTCAGCTGTGTGGGTGTGAAGCAGGCTGACCACACGAGAGGGAGATGGGGTGGCACCTTCCGAGGAGCTGCTTTCGGGACGTTCCATCGCAGAGAAGAGGGACGTCCTGTCCCGCAGCTTCCCCTCCATGGCAGTTGTGGCTTTTCACGTTCTTGTATTTAAGAATTTATTTAATTGAAACACTTGCATCTGAGTTATTGTTTTATTTTTTAATTTTATTTTTTGATTTATAGTGGAGTACGTATTTTCCTGGCACTTGTGATAATTTAATACATGCATACAATTTGTAAAGATCAAATCAGTGTGATTGGGATATCTGTCACCTTAAATATTTGTCATTTCTTTAGGCTGGAAGCATTCAAATTATTCTCTTCTAGCTACGTTGAAATAGTCAATAGATTGTTGTGAACCATAGTCACCCTACTGATCTCATAAATAAAACACAAGTCTTATTTCTTTGATCAGACTGTGATATAGTTGAGTTTTAATGCAAACTTCTAAAGAAGTCTTATCAAATACTTACAGGGTTTTCTGAGAGCTGTCCCCACGTATTGTTCAGCTGATCCAGATTCCTGCAGGACATTTGTCTTGCTCCTTCTTCTACGTTGTAGAAATAAACTGAGGACTGTTGCTGCTCACAGGCTCGCCAAGCTGTCTGCAGAGCTTTTGACCTGGTTCTTGAGCTAACTGGTAGTGTCACCAAAAAACGCAATGTTATCTTATTCTTATTTCAAAAGAACTAAAGAGAGATCAGAGCAAAAAAAAAAAAAAATCAAAACTTTTTTTTTCCTTCAGCTGCCTCTCATAGCTTGGCCTTACTTAACTGTACCATGATGCACCGAGCCGAAGCAGAACATAAGAACCAGTGTAGCTACAAGGTCATGGGTAGAAATGTGTATTTTCTGAGTGTGTATGTGGCAAGTATTCTGCAAGGCAAATTTGTTATCTAAAAATACATATAAGATGCAGGTTATACAATCATTGGCGAAAATGCTTAACTTTGCATAAGAAAAGCTAAATAATTATCTGTCATTCAGCACCATAATCCTCAGAAATTGTCTATATGTAAAATAAAATGAGCAGTTGGCAAGCGTCAGGCTGAAGCATCCTGTGTGGGTCAGCTGTCTGATAGACTTAGGTTGTCCTACAGATCTTAAGTGTATTTTATTTCATAAAATGATTCAAGTTGAACATTATTAAGAACATACTTGTATCAGGAACTCTCTTAGGGCCTTTCAAGTATAATCTCACTTGGTTATAACAGGATTTTTCTGTCACTCATATGAAAATGTTGACTTGAGAGCACTGATTTGATTAAAACATGCGAATAACTATAATGAAGGCATATTTTAAACACGAGTCTGCTTGACCTTTGCATGTTGTATTGAACTGATTTCAATTCATCCCTAAACAGCCTTGAATGTGTGCCGCTATTATTACACCCATTTTCCAGAGAAGGAAATTGCAGCTTTCAGCACCTCAATGATTTGCCCAAGGTCGCACAGCATGCAAAAGGGAGTCGTGGAGTTCCCACCTAGCTAGTTTTACTTTTGAACCCAAATACTGAGCCCCATGTCAGCTGTCAACTTCCAGGTGCACCTGACACCTCTATCTGATTCTGACGATCGTTCCATGAGGTGTGGATCCTGGTAAAGCAAATATTAAACACAGAGCGGTCAGAGACACAGAGGCTGGTTAGAAGACCACAAGGTCCACAGCTCTTGAGAAACGGAGCTGGGATGGACATTGGTTCTCCACACCCAGGGGTGCCCTGGCCCATGCTCCCTCCCCTG
>NW_012118821.1:13436623-13436925 GCF_000951035.1 Colobus angolensis palliatus
TGCTGCCTCCCCTGACCCGTGCTGCCTCCCCTGACCCATGCTCTCTCCCCTGACCCGTGCTGCCTCCCCTGACCCGTGCTGCCTCCCCTGGCCCGTGCTGCCTCCCTCACCCATGCTGCCTCCTCTGACCCGTGCTGCCTCCCCTGACCAATGCTCTCTCCCCTGACCCGTGCTCTCTCCCCTGACCCGTGCTGCCTCCCCTGACCTGTGCTGCCTCCCCTGACCCGTGCTGCCTCCCCTGGCCCGTGCTGCCTCCCCTCGCCCATGCTGCCTCCTCTGATCCGTGCTGCCTCTCATTTGAT
>NW_012118821.1:13437115-13498032 GCF_000951035.1 Colobus angolensis palliatus
AAAAATACAAAACATTAGCCGGGTGTGGTGGTGGACGCCTGTAATACCAGCTACTCGGGAGGCTGAGACAGGAGAATCACTTGAACCCTGAAGGTGGAGGTTGCAGTGAGCTCAGATCATGCCACTGCACTCTAGCCTAGGCAACAAGAATGAAACTCTTTCTCAAAAAAAAAGAAAAATTAAGTCATGGAAATAGGCATTCCAAGTGGAAACTACTTTGCTTTCTGACATGTTGAGCTTCTGTGACCTGTAGTGAAGTGGCCCAGGTTCAGCTCCCCAGTAAGGAGCACACCACTGGCCAGGAGGGAAGTGTAGAAAGTCTCTCAGGACCTTCAGCCCCATCATCCCTGGTGCTGTGCTCTTCGGGCTTGGCTTGTAGGAAGCGTTTAGTCTGATGAGATCAGAGAGCCTGTGGGATCCCTTCCTCCAACCTTTGTTTGACTTGTTAGCACTGACAGTTTACCTAACCCCACTAAACCCTAGGGTCACCACCTACACGACCAGGTTGTGTGGAAGATTAAAGGACAAGATGCAGGCAAGCCTCATGGTATCCACATGGTGCACAGTAAATGCTCACTGGGGTTTGCTCTAATTACCTGTGGCAATACTGGCTTCATCATTCATCAGCTCAAAATAAAAATACGGCTCTTGTCTCACATTCTTTCCTGTCTCTATTGATGTTTTGCTGCAGTGCATACGGTGTCGTTGAGTTTTAGTGAAGATGAATTTTAAATGATATTTACTCTTAACTATTTTTAAGTCAGTGGGTTTCTACACTTTAGGTGTCAGACTTGGTGATAATTCTGAATTATGACCGTGCTGTGGAAGCTTTTGCGAAAGGCGGAAATCTAACCCTTGGAGGCAACTTGACCGTGGCGGTCGGGCCCTTGGGAAGGTGAGTTCCTTACGTAGACGTTAGACAGTAAAGGCTTAACAACTGCATGTTTTGTTTTGCTTTAATAGAAAACTTGAATTAAAATGAACAGATTTATACATCTCCAGATTTATACGTGCCCAGAAGATTCGAGGTCTTCACAAATAGGAAATTCGCAAAACACAGCCAGTGAGATAAGCTAGAAAATCTGAAACCAGAACACACAAGAAATAATGAAATGTTTTAGAACCATAGGCCATTGTATCTGTCAGGCTTGAACATAAAATCCACCTTCAGCTTTGAGAGCGCCAAAGGCAAGTCAGATTTTATGATAAAGTTCAGCTTCCATTAGGAAAGAAAGAGCTTTTTTCAAAGTAAATCATAAAAATTGGATATGGATGTGTTTTTTTGAGCCGTGTTTACAGTACTTAAAGTGTATTTTTCTTCTTTATTAATGAAATGCTAGTCTTGGATTAATTGTGCAATGTAGAAATATCTTTTACCCACACTATAGAAATTACACAGTAAAGGCCGGGCGCGGTGGCTCAAGCTGTAATCCCAGCACTTTGGGAGGCCGAGACGGGCGGATCACGAGGTCAGGAGATCGAGACCATCCTGGCTAACATGGTGAAACCCCGTCTCTACTAAAAAATACAAAAAATTAGCCTGGCGCGGTGGTGGGCGCCTGTAGTCCCAGCAACTCGGGAGGCTGAGGCAGGAGAATGGCGTAAACCCGGGAGGCGGAGTTTGCAGTGAGCTGAGATCCGGCCACAGCAACCAGCCTGGGCGGCAGAGCAAGACTCCGTCTCAAAAAAAAAAAAAAAAAAAAAGAAATTACACAGTAAAATCATCTAAAAATGTTTCTTGGTTCCATGAAAATACTCAATGTAAAAATAATCCAAATTATTTAGCACTCTTGAGATGTATTTCCCAGTTTTAAGAGAGGACGATCCAGTTGGAAAATATCCGGCTTACAAATTTTTAAAATATATTTACACATTCTGCACTGTATTTTTTGCAACACAATTCTGTATTATCATAACCTTCTGTAATAACTTCATGTGTGTTCTTCCCCCTGGCCTGTTTCTCCTCTAGGCCACATTAAAACGTCTAATTTAGGCCTACAGTAAGTAAAACATAGAAACAGCTGAAGAAGGTACAAAACAAGATAATTCATCTGAGCTAGAAGAAGAGTGCTATTTAAATCGTTATCTTTGGGCTTAGAGCTGCTCACAGCTTTGTGACGCAAAATCTTGTGCTTTGCAGGAACTTGGAAGGCAACGTGGCCCTGAGAAGCTCGGCCGCCGTCTTCACATACTGCAAGTCGAGAGGACTCTTTGCAGGCGTGTCTTTAGAAGGCAGCTGTTTGATTGAAAGGAAAGAAACTAATAGAAAGTCAGTTCAAGTTAAAGTGATTTTAATTGAAAGTGTGATGAGAAAATAATACTTAAAGAGTTGATATAATTTGCAGAGTACATTTATATATCCTTTTTACAACATGTGGTTTTAAGTGTGTATCTTACATTTAAAAATTAAATATATAAATAATATATGCTCATGGAAAATGCAGAAGACACACAAAAAATAAAAGAAAAAACATTCGATCCCTTTGAAAGACTAACCCAATTCACATTTTGCTTTACTGCCTTCCAACATTTTCCTAAGCATAATTTTTTTGTGTTGCCATATATGATGGTAATCACCATATATATTCAACTGTAAATGCTGTTTTTCCACTTCGCGTTTTAAGATAGCTGAAAACCATCGTTCTCAGCAAACTGTCACAAGGACAGAAAACCAGACACCACATGCTCTCACTCATAGGGGAGAATTGAACAATGAGAACACTTGGACACAGGGCGGGGAACATCACACACCGGGGCCTTTCGGGGGTGGTGGAGCCTGGGGGAGGGACAGCATTAGGAGAAATACCTAATGTAGATGACGAGTTGGTGGGTGCAGCAAACCAACATGGCACTCGTGTACCTACGCAACAAACCTGCACGTTGTGTACATGTACCCCAGAACTTAAAGTATAAAAAAAAAAAGGAAATGTAAGCGTGAGTTAGTAATACCCTTAGTTGGATGCAGCGACTTCAATGATTTTCAGATGTTTGTGGAAGGCACACCAGTTACAACTCATGGGTCAGTCGGTGACGTGAGGTTTCCTGTTCTATACTCCACCTTTGTCTTTTCTCTATGTCAAACAGAGACCAATTTAAAATACAGAAATACAGTTCGATTAAAAAAAAAAAAAAGAATCTGGAGGTACCCTAAGAGGTAAAGGGAAGCTTCTACTTTAAATTGCATCTGGCTAATTTTTCCTAAAATGCAAATTAAGTGGCTCTAAATTGCCACTAAAATATGTGTGAAGGCCCAGAAAGAGATAAAGAGCTAAGACTGACAGCAGGACTTCTTCCAGAACCTGCAGAAGTTCCACTAATTGCCAGCCTGATGAGGCTGGCACCGCTGGCATTGGCCGTTAACATTCACCACGCGTGGCAGACAGACCCGCCACTCTCTGAGACGAAGCACCCAGTGTTTACCCCACCGACTCACTCAGGAATCCTACAGCACTATTTGATAAAGCTAAATATAAACCACAAGAGGTAGAAAATAGGAGGGATGGGGAAAAATAAGGTTTGCAGAACTATTCATCTTATAAAATCAAAAGTGATGTGTTAACTCCTGGTTTTATTAATTTGAGAAAAGTTGACAAAAGAATGCTTTTAGAAACTTCTGGTTTGAGGCCGTTGGCAGACCTTCCCACTAAAGTTCAACTAAACCCTGGATAAACTAAAATAAATATGTTGCTTAATGAATGGCAGGGCCTCCAAGCATGTAATGTAAATGTTTATTTAATCTTGATAAAAATAAATATTTTAAGGAAATTACAAAGCCACAGTTATAGGTACCTTTTTTAAAGAAACTTAAAAAGTAAAAACCTATAAAAATGTATGTGCTTGTGTGTATATTTATATGTGTTTACATATGAATATGTGTATATGTATATATGTGCAAGTATAAGTATTTCTACGATAATGTGGATGTGCTTTTTATGTTAACAAAGAAAGGATACATATAAGGATATTTACGGTAGTTGCCTGTAGAGGTGAACTTGGGGTACATTTAAGACTTGAACATGGGATATTGCTTAAAGTTAGTGTTTAAAAAGTAGTGTATATGAAGTGCTATATATGAATGATTATATATACACACCGTGTGTGCACTCATGCTATGTTTAGAAAAGATTTGTGTATATTGAAATGTTTTTAATTTTGTATTTCCTATTAGATTTTATTGTCAAGATATCCGAGCTTATGACATTTTATTTGGAGATACACCGCGGCCTGCTCAAGCTGAAGATCTTTATGAAATTCTTGATTCCTTTACTGAAAAGTATGAAAATGAAGGACAACGAATCAATGCAAGAAAAGCAGCAAGGGAGCAGAGGAAGTCTTCTGTACCGTTTGGTTTTATGTTTCACTCAGTATTCTCAGAAAATCGCTTTCTGTAGAACATTCTGTCCCTGGTATCAGGTTCCCAAGAACCTACTAAGCCTCCTTCGTAGTTTCCCTGACTTCACATTCTTGTGAAAAGGTCTTGCTACCTTGACATTTCCTCTCTACAGATTTCAGGGAAAGACGTCATTTGTCTTTTGTGGTTGCATTTCTCCAAGGATGGAACTTGGTTGTATCAATAATACAGATAATGTTTGGGAGGCCGAGGCAGGTGGATCACTTGAGATCAGGAGTGTGAGAGCAGCCTGGCCAACATGGTGAAACCCTCTCTCTATCATAAAAACAGAAACATTAGCTGGGCATGGTGGCATGTGCCCGTAATCTCAGCTACTAGGAGGCTGAAGCAGAAGGATCACTTGAGCCCATGAGGTTGCACTGAGCCAAGATCATGCCATGCCATTGCACTCAGCCTAGGCAACAGAGCAAGACCTTGTCTCAGTAATCACAATGACATGAATAATAGTTGCAGATCCTGGCGCCTGTGTATGTTAGGCCCTGGGGCACCAAGGAGTTCGTGTGCCTTGTTCATGGGGCTCCACAACCCTTTCAGAGTTGGTTTGATGCCTGTTTCATGGAGTAAAAACTGAAGCCTAGCGTTTGTCTGCCACTGCCTCTGCCAGTCGCTTGCTAAGCCAATGACTACAATTACCATCCCTGCAGCTCGCAGCTCCCTAAGACCTTGCACAGGTGGTCAGAGGTGCCTGGGGGACGTTAGGGGACGTTGGCTTCCAGGCATGAGAAGAGCACACCCGGTCCACATCTGAGTCTTGTCGTCCAGTTCAGTTACAGAGTCCAGAGGGGTGCATATGAGCTTTGAGAGCACCTCATTACTAAGCACATACAATGAAAGTTTGCTAAATAAACTCATTGGAAAAGAGTTACGTTTGCCTAAGTAAAAACAAGATTTTAAAATGACGTGTATTTATGTTTTTGTTTCTCCCAGGCTGAAGAATTACCTCCAAAGCCACTGTCGAGGCCACAGCAGTTGCCTGCACCAGTCCAGCTGAACTCTGGCTCTCAAAGTAAACATTTTTGTTGCAATTCAAGTACAATTAAGTAATTATTAAATGTTATTGTTAAGAAATCAAGATACATTGTTAAACTTTAGAGTTAAATAGAAGAACTAACCTATTTAAGAGAGTAAAATGAGTGCTCAGCCTCTTCTAAATACATGAGACAAACTGTCGTTGCTATAATTTATGAAAACTTCTGTTTCTATTCATAAGATACTTTCTTAAATCTACAAAGATATTTATCTTTAAAGGTTTTCTCAGTTATTTTCTTTGCCATTTCTTTCAGAAACCGTTATCCTCCTGATTTGAAATGACAACAAAACAAGCCTGTTTTTTTCTTATATACTCACACATTTATAATTCTGAATATCGGTTTTGACATAATGTTCTTTGGAGCTCAGGATTTCATAAGATGGTTTTTAAACTAGATGACATTTATAAAGCACCAGGTTTTGGTCTTTATCTTTTTTTCTATCATTCATTTTGTGAATCACTCTCGTGTCTCTGTTTTTCGTATATGGAGGTCACCAGTGAATAGGAGGATGTTGAAGTAGGGACTTTGAGGTGATGGTTGACTGTTATACAAGAGTCATTGTGCTGTGGCTTTGGGTGCACAAAGGTGACGTTAACGTAGATCTATCTGGCCTTTAGAGAACTTTCAGAAGAAGGGGAGAGAGATTACATGTAGAAACATAACTGCTATTAGTAGAAGGCATATGCTGAGTTTTGCGGGGAGTAAATAGTAAAGCTCTGCAGCAGGCAGGAAGCTCATCCTCGGGCTGCTCCTTAATTTTCTGTATTCGTTTTTCCCCAGCTTTGAGCCCAAGTCCCTCATATGATTCTTGGCTGTGCCTTTGTCTGGTCTAGATGTGGCCCTCCCAGGAAGATGCTCAGGAGCCAGGCCTGTTCCTCATTTCCCACCTGCCCCTGCATTGTCGCCTGTTCTTTTGGGATTCAGGTGGTCGTCCCACTGCTGATTCGTGTTCACATGATTGATTTATTGAAACTCGTGTTTGCAGTGACTAATGAGATGTGAGCACTGAATTTATTTTTATTTTAGATCTCAGTGATTATATAAAATTTGACCCATATGTATGTTTTAAAATATATAAAATGTCCTCACTGAGAATGGATACCTGCACATGCATGTATAAAATCCTCTCCCTTATAAAAATCCTCTTAGTATCAAGTCCTTATCAGTGCGGATTTAAAAATGACTGTGGACCTTAACTTAAAAAATGCCTTTCAGTTAACAATGGAAAAGCTCCGCAGCTTGTTTCCGCCGTATGACCCCCTTGAGCGAGCTTTCTAAATACGGGCCCCTTGCCTGTGCCGGCTTCTGGGTCTGTTTCCCGCGGTGCCCTCGTGTGTTCCCCGAACCCTTTCTTGGGGAGACGAGCGGTGCCCTCCCCATTTTGCAGTCACAGCTGTGTCCCTGCCGGTGTACACGTTAGCCTGGCCACGTTTCTGCAGCCTCAGCCTCACTCGACAAACCTTCTCGGCTTCATCCTTTGCGGCTACGCCCTACAGGTTTTCCATGCAATACCATCATTTCTCATGTGCTGTATCTCTCAAGTTTTGAACATCAGTTTTTAATTCAGTAAACTAAAAATGTAAAACTAGTGTCTGCTTTTAACCTTTTATGTTAAATCTGACCTTTTCTTAAGTTCTTTATTTAAAAACTAAGTATTTTCAATTTATTTACATATCCTTACATATGTATATACACACACACATAATTTTATATAAATGCACATGTGTTCATATGGATGGTCAGTGAAGGCAGTATTTTTTTCTTTTCCTTTATTGTGTTGCTTCCTTTTTTCCATTTCACCTATATTTTAACTTACAAGATACCCTCCTCTACCCTGATTTCAGGAAAACCAGGTTCACAACATAAATTATGAACTTCCACATTTTTTTTCTCCATTCTTGTGTAGTCCTACACCTGACATGTACAAACATATACATAAACATGGCCAGAATAGTTTTATTTTGTCTCATAAAAATGCTATCATCTTATACGTGCTTTACTGTATCTTCTTGATTTATTTATTTGTTATTTGTTGGTTTATGTTGCTCAACAACTCCACATACAAATCCCTAAGTCAACTGGTATAGTTGTAATTGCTTCTTTTTGGTAAGTATTTAATATTCCACGGCACAAGTGTATATCGTTTACTCAGTCACTCTCTTATTGATGGATATTAACTTTATTTCAGATTTTTTCCATGCCAAACAGTGCCACAATGGATAGACTTCTAAATTAATATTTATATATACTGGCACTTTTATGTTTTTGAGATAGTTACCACTAGTGGACATAATAGGTCAAATAATATATTTTTAAAGTTTTAACAGATTTAGCAGATTACTTTTCAAAAGTTTTTACTACTTAGAGTCTCAGCAACCATTCCCCACCATAACATTCACCAGTATATGCATTCCCCACCACAGGCGTTCCCCACCACAGGCGTTCCGCAGTGTGTGTACCACCCCTCATGTGCAACCCTAACCATACATACCCCCCACCATGTATACATACTCCCCGATAACCTCCCCACCATGATAGTCCCCAGTATAGTTGCTTCCCACCACAGGCATTTCCTACCATGCACATTTCCCACTAGACTCCACCATATGCATTCCCCAACGTGTGTCCCACCCACCATGTGCATTTTTCATCATGGTCACTATCCACCATGTGCATTCTCCACTATATACGTTCTCCACCATGTATACTGCCCGCCATACTCTCTACCGTGTATACCACCCACCATGTGCAATCCTAACCATATGTCCTCCCCAGTATATATACTCCCCATAACCTTCCCACCAAGTCCTCATTATATAGGTATTCCTACTATACACATTCCCCACTGTGCACATTCTCCACCATTTTCATTCCTCACTGTGTGCATTTTCAACTATCACATCCATTATGACATTCTTCAGCATATATCTTCTCACCACTGTTAGTGCAGAAGCATCTAGAAGATTTTGCCAGTCAAGGCTTATCACATCTCCTTGTTAATTGGATTGTGTTTATTCCCATTAGTGAATGTAAACATCTCTTCATATAAATTGCTGGTGCTTTGGATTTAATCTTATCTGAAAAGTCTCTTCATTTCATTGGTCTGTTTTTTCTATTGGGATATTTGTTGCTTTCTCAATTTATGGAAATGCTATCTATATACAGGTTTTGTTGGTCATTTGGGTTGCAACATATTTCTACATTTATCATTTTTCTTCTGATCTTGTTTTTTGTAATTTTACTATATGAAAGTTTTAAATTTTATCTAAAAATATGTCTATCATTTAGTTTTTATAGATTTGGATACTTTGGTCATGGTTAAGGTCCTCCCACCTCCTATACAAGATTGTATTCATAGTCTCCTAGATTTTCTTGTGTTTTTTTTATCTTTGCATGTACTGGACACTTAGTCTTCAAATAATCTGAGACCATTTTCCCAATTTTCCCCTCCTCCCAAATATGCAATTCTAATTGAAATAGTATTATGTACTTGCATCCATTCTATAATTTTTCGATGCTAATTACGTAATGTTACATGTATACACTGATTAATTTGAGATATAATAATTTTACCATTTCATGCTTTCCATTTGTTGAGCTTTTATTTATTTATGTCTTTCAATAAGATTTTGTTGTTTCTGTGCCTTTTGTGTTAAATTTGTTCCCAAGTACTTTGTGATTTTGATTTGCTATGGTGAACGAAATGCACTTTTCTATTTCTACTTAAGTACCAATTTTCACAGTTAAGGAAATCTTAATTTGCTTATATTTTGTTTGTCTTGTATCTGGTCACTTGCCCAAAAATATTTCTAATCAGTTTTTAAAATAGATTCTCATGGGATATTTGTATCCTTTTCCCCATCCCACCAATGTTTATTTCTAAATTCTTACTTTCACAAATCTCTTAGGCCAATGGCCTTCAAACTGGTGTATGCCCGTCTTTAGGAGTACGCAGAGACTACAAAAGGGGGTGTGGGCACAGGTCACTTAAGACACACCATCTCCAGATCTCCGGCTCCTGGATAAGTTCTTTTTAAAGCTGGACGTGATGTGCAGGGTGTGCTCTTCATCTTCTATACTGTTAGAATCCGGTTTTCTACATTTGAATAAGAAAAGCAAACGCCCAGACCATCTGCCTCTTTCACTCTTTGTCTTCTGTACTGTTAGAATCAGTTTCTCTACAGTCGAAGAAGAAAAGCAAACCCCCAGACCATCCTGCCTCTTTCTATACTATGTTGCCCCCAGAGCGTCAGAACAGGAATCCAATGTGAAATGTGGATGCAGTTAGTGAATGACTCTTGTGCACAGTAAATCCTTCCATGAGTCAGTGATTTCTGTTTCTTCTCCTTCAACGCAATTGAAGAAGGACCTCATAGAATTGTCATCTGAATTTAATGAGGATAGTGTGTGTACTTCTGTGTCATACATATCAGGTATTTATACTTCATTTCTCTTCTGGCTACACCTTCTGATTTAGAGCACAATCAAATGATGATGATCCTATCAATTTAGTGATTTAAAATATTTTCTCAGCAAGGGCAGGATTTGGCAATTTTGTATGTTTTATATAATATGTACTAATAAGTTCTCAAAATCACCACTCTCCTCTTTTTTGACAGGTAACAGAAATGAATACAAGCTCTATCCTGGACTTTCCAGCTATCACGAGAGAGTTGGTAAATCGATAAATCTATACATTATAAATGATTCATATTCATTTTGTGATCACAAACTTCCTAATTAATCTGATAGGTTATGAAAATCTCTGGGAATTCTTCAGCCCTTTACTTTAATTTATAGAATATTCACATTATTTTGAGAAGTACTTCATTTAAAAAATGCTATGCTTTTGTTGTCTTACTTGCCTTTAAGATAATTAGGGTGACAGGAAGCTGATGGTCAGTGCTGACTGTGTAGGGAGCATGTGCTGGGGGTAGCGCTGCTGAGCCCCGGATAGAAGCTGACGGTCAGTGTTACCTGTGTAGGGTCAGAGTCATCTGTGTAGGGTCAGTGTTGTCTGTGTAGGGAGCGTGTGCTGGGGACAGCACTGCTAAGCCCCGGGAGCCATGGCGTCTTCTGAGGAGCACGTGATCTCCTTAACACTTGCTGTCCGGAAGCTTTTGAATTTACAATGGAGACAAAATGCCAAAGTTTTCTAATTCTGAATTACAATTTGATCCTTATTCCATTTTCTCTGTGTTTTAACACCATAAATTTTATAGTTCTAAGAATTTTATTTTTCACGTTCAAATGTTTTGTTATTATTGGGAACTACTTTATAAAACTTGTTAAGATTTACTGTAGTGAAAATGGTCCTTCAACCTGTCTTAAATACTCTTCAGAGGTTCCCTGGAAAGAACTGAGCAAATGTGAGTGGGACACAAATTGAGGGCAAAGTTAAACAATCATAAAATAGCCTGTTTATTTTTTCACATTGAATACTTTGGTCACTGGAGTCACAAAGCCGTATGCTGCTGGATATATAACTGCCGGAGAACTAAACATTTCATGTAAATAAAATTCCAAAAAATTAGGTACTCAAGCATATTTTAAAAATTTATATCATGCAGATAGATAAAAATATGTCGAAAAGGTCTCTTAAGCAGCATCTCCTGAAGAGAGGTCAGTGTGTTCCTGATGGATTTAGGGTTGGTGACCTTTCTCTTCACCGTGGTCTCTCCTCCTGGGAGCCCACTCCGGTGTTTTTCCCAGCTGGTTCTCCTGTGAGGGGGTTGAGCGTCTGCTCCTAGAGTCTGTATGGAGAGCAGGTGTGATGGTCTGGCTCACCTGCAGAAGATGCCGTGGTCTTAGGTATGCAGAGAAAGCTCTGAGAGGTTTAAAAATGTGTTTCACCGTTTGTTGTTCACACCCATGTTACAGGCCATGTTAAAGAGACACGAAAAGTTTGGCCTTTGGATACACGTCCTT
Source organism: Colobus angolensis palliatus (assembly GCF_000951035.1). NCBI lineage: Eukaryota > Metazoa > Chordata > Mammalia > Primates > Cercopithecidae > Colobus > Colobus angolensis. The sequence goes on from NW_012118821.1 coordinate 13,448,486, forward strand.
TAGAAGCAAAAGTGATTAAGGTGTAAATGTTGACACTAAGACAGCGTAAACACCTCGATTTTTATCTTACACAGCCTCTTACTTTTAAAGACTCAAGATTAGACTTAGACTTAGGTGTCTAGTTGGTAAAGTGCTCCTGAACTTGACAAGGTCAGCCGACTGGCTGCACTTGCCTGGGAAGGGAGGGGTCCCTGCAGAGAGACAGAGCTGAGGGAAGCTGGCTGAAAGAGAGCTGAGGCCACGGATTCCCCAAAGAATGCCATGGTAATGTGACGTTGGGAACTAGAGTTCCTTTCTCTATTAGAAACTTCCTATAACTGGCACCAAGGAAAAATGTTTCATGATAAGAAACTAAACTCTAAGTGTGCTGTGGCGACAGGGGTTCCAATTTGAACCCCCGTACTTTCACTTCACCACCTGTGGGACCCAAAGGTAACTTCACTTGCCATGGCTGGTTTCTCGGCTGCTTCTGTGTATTTGAGGACAGGACAAGGTAAATTGTAACTCAGTTACAACTGAGATAATATTCCTTTAGCCCATTCTCCAAAGAGGTTCTTGAAGAAAAAAAATAAAAGGGAAGACTTATAGTCCACTTTTTAAATAAAACTTACTTTACATTACTGTATTTTTTTAAAAGCAGCTGTGAAGGCATTAACCTCTTACCAAGGATTTTCTCATGTTTTCTTACCATCACTGCAGAGAAAAGTCACAGTTACATGGCCCCAGGGTCCAAGCCTTAAACTGAAAACCTGATGAAGCAGGACACTCAGTCCTCCACGGGCGAGCTCCTGAGTCTGTCTCAGCCCCAAAGAGGGGCTGTCAGGCGTGATGATCCGCTACATCACCTGTACTTTCCTCCCACCGTCTTTTGGCTTTGCCCTTTAGAAGGTCCAGCTGCGTAGTTCTTGGGCCTCTCAGAGAGACAAGACTCGGAAATGCACAGTCCAATTTTCTGATCTTCCTTCTAGGGACTCTGGAAGGACCCTCCAACGTCGGCATTCTTCCCCTTCCTCTTACCCATCCCATAGTTGTCCAGGGTGGGGTTTCTCAACCTGGGCAGTACGTGCAATTTAGGCTGGATAACACTTTGTGGTAGGGGCTGTCTTCTGCCTCATAGGGCTCTCAGCAAAGGCTGTGTTCTCCTACTTGTGACCTTCCCAAGGCTGTGATTTTTCTCCTGAAACAGGTCAGGCCAGGGGTGCTGGCTGCAATGAGGCTACCTTATGCAGGCTTCATGAGAAAGTGTACTGGAAGTGAAACAGGGACATCCACAGACCAGCCTTTCTAATCATGGGCCTCAGGGCAGCTGCCAATCACCAGTGCTGACTGTAATCTAATTCTGCTTCCTGTTTGGGAAACATAACCCCTACCAGAACTAAACTTGAATATTATGAAGGAAATGGCCAGTTCCCTCAAAGATCCTTCTGATTTTTTAAGTACTTAAGTATAAAGCTTAAAGGCATATGTTGTGCAGAAGGAAAGGCACCTGTGAACGCCCAGCTTTTCGGTAACTCAGTGGGGTTTGCTTCCCGGTAACCAGGAAGGTTTTTCTTCGTGGAAGGAATCATTACTTGGCTCACGTTTTTTTAGTGAACTCTTTTGTGGGCATTAAACTTCTCCTTGTTAAAATTATTTCTAATATTTACATTAAAGAGGAACTTTAAGTCATTTGGAGTTTTTTTTAAAAAAAGAAAACTAACAGGGCACAGCACTAACTGGCTTATGAACTGTTATCTCAGAAAGCAAGTAGGCTCCTGGATCTGCTGGCCTCACTCCTGTGATTTTCATGTGGATGGAGTTTCTCCAACAACTGCTCAACTCCTGATGCTCCTGTACTCCTCCTCAGGAGGCAGAGGCATTTATGGTGAATTGGGTGAGGAACTGGGTGAGGAATTCAGCACAAGGAACAGTCAACACACATCTTAGCCTCAGTAAAGGAAAAATGTGAGATCCCGGCCCCTTCAGACCTTCAGTGGTGGCCTTGCCTTCAGCTGCACCTGAAAACCACCCATGTTGCTTCTCTAGCCTCCTCTCCCACTCTGCTTTATCCTCATTTCATTTGGAATCTGCACTTCAGAGAAAATTAGACAACACTGAAATGTGAGGGCAGGGACCAAACCGGGTCTATGATCTCCTTCTTTCTCTTTCTTAGTTCATAATATATTTATTTCTCTAATTATTCATCATAAAATATATTCCTGAAACTGCTTAGAACCAATCCAGTTATCAGGGATTACCCGGAACCATAGCATCAGACGCTGTTATTTGTACAGTCTGGAAACCCAGTGATGCAGGCACCACGTGAATCCTCCTTGAACATTTGCCCATAAAAGTAAAATGCTGTGATAAATGTCAGTTTGGTCTGTTGAGCACAATTTAATATTTGTGAGGTTGTTGAGGGTCTTGGATGACCTGGAGACAAGCTTCACTGGATCCTGATCTTGGACAAATTACTCGGCATCTCTAAGGCTCAGTTTCAAATTCTGTGACGTGGGGTAGGAGTAGCTGGCTCATTGCAGTGGGCGGTGTAAGTGGAGCGCGTGTGAGTGTCTGCCACGTGCCTGAGCAATTCGCGGTGGCTCTTCTTCCCAGATGCACATCGATTGGTGCTGTTATCATTGTCATCGTCCTTATTATGCATTTTTGATTTTACAAATGAGACTGCAAGTGTATAAATGCATGGTAGCTAAGATGGCTACAGCTCCCAGCACATTCCCTGATGTTCACAAGCACTCTTTTAACTCACTTCTTCCTGTTATCTAACGTGTCTGGGAGACAAGAGGGAGGAGAACAGAGTTCCTGGAGGGTCTTGACTGATTTGGTCTGGTTAATTAAGATTCAACTTTATTAGTGGATATCCTAAATATAATCATGAATGAGAGATTTCCAGGATGGATTTTTCTTTATCATGAGCTTGCATCCTGATCTGATGACAGGGAAGCATGGCGTGAGCCCCGTCCAGGGCAGAGCACAGCCCCTTTCGCAGTGCCTGGCAGTGACTGCTCATTAACATGTGTGGAATTTAATCGGGTACTCAGAATGTTTAACTTATTCTGTTTCTAGACTATGTCAAAATTTTATTTTGGTGACATTCTTTTAACCTTATTCCTTAAAATTGGTAAACTAAAAGTAAATATAGGATGAAATAAAATACACAGAAATTCTTTGTATTATAGAAAAAGTAGTTATACCAGTATTATCTCTAGTGTAATTATTATTAGGATTATTTCTTTAGAACTCAACTAGATGGCACGTACGTTAAAGAAAGAACGGTAGCACCATCTTGTGTGAGCTACAAATTCAGTGTTTTAGTCAGAGTGGTTTAAAGTATTGACTATTTTTATTTCCTACGGATGGACCAAATTCACTTTATTATTATTGCATTATGGGTTCAAATAGGACCTGGCTCTAGAGTCTGGTTATTGGTGTTTTCTGTATGTCTGTACATCTAATTGCCTAATTTATGCACAGAATTATATGACGTGTAGAAGCATCAGACTCCATTTAGCTGAGTGCTCAAAAACTGTTTCATTATATTTTTATGATGTTATATGGTTTATAATATTTAATGTCCTTTATTCATGTTAACTGCTCAATTCTCAAAGTATTTGCTTCCTTCTACAATACGTGGATATACACATTGCATTGAAATACTTGTGAAACATGTAGAAATGCTCCTGCCTGTGCTAATTCCAATTTATCTCTGATATTGAGAGGATGGATCAATTAAGCACAGAAATGTAAACAGTCACAAAGCCCAGGGAGAAGAAATGTCTGCTGATGAAACAGCAAAATATAACTGGGCTGCAGCCTTCAAGCCCAGTGAGTAAAGGGCCAGGTTTTAAAGCTGACTCCCCTAGGGTTTGATCATGAGCTCACACATCTGCCTTTCTCCCGCGTCTGCCATCCATGAAACTGTCACAACTATCTTAGCCCCTTCCAGCTGCTGTGACAAAACGCCATACCCTGGGCAGCTTATAGACAATGGAATTTTGTTTCTCACACTTCTGGAGGCTGGATTCCAAGATCAAGGTTCCAGGAGACTCAGTGTCTGGCAAGGGCTTGGTTTCTGCTTCAGAGTTGGTGCCATCTTGCTGCGTCTTCGCAAGGAGGGAGTTGCAAGAAGCTCCCCTCAGGCTCTGTCTGTAAGGACACTGATCCCATTCTTGAGGGGGAAACCGAATGACCTAATCAGCCCCTGGAGACCCCACTTCTAACACCATCACCTTCGGGTTGAGGATTTCAACACTTGAATCTCAGGGGGACCCAGACATTCAGACCACAGCAATGACTACTCTATTAAAATGGAAAAATATATAAGTTGTATTATCTCATAGATGATTCAAAATTTAGAAAATTATAACCAGAAGCATGTGCTAAATCCTTAGGTATATAATGTGCAGAGAAAAATAAGTTTAATAATGTGATGAAAATTACACAGACTGTGTGTTGTGGTTTCTGCCAGCCTCCAAGACACCAGCATGCCAAGCCCTAAGTGGTTAATTTGTATCTTACCAGCAGTTACCCCCAGTTTCTCCCTTAAAGAACATAAATATGTGAATACTATTTTCTTGTTTCAGGCAATTTGAATCCACCCATAGAAGTGACAGCGCTGTATTCATTTGAAGGACAGCAGCCTGGGGATTTGAATTTTCAAGCTGGAGACAGAATCACAGTTATATCAAAAACAGATTCACATTTTGATTGGTGGGAAGGAAAGCTTCGAGGTCAAACTGGCATTTTTCCAGCCAACTATGTAACCATGAATTAATTTTGTAATTCTTTGAGAATTACAAAAAAAATTATTTCTATGCTGACAGGATTTACTAGTTAAGCAATGTTTAATATAAATTTTAAAAACTTCTGTTCTACACAATTTCCATTCAGTATGTAAAAGATCTTGTTTTTCTATATAAAAAGAGTTGACTGACATATCTTTAAATACTTTGTACTAACTTTATCGCACATGCTGTGCCATAGACTATCCTACAATTTATGTGCTCCTAGTTCTTTTATGAACATTTTCAAACATCACTAAGCATTTGATCTGGCCATGTATATGGTAGCTGTATTTTAATTTGAGAATCTTGAGGGTAGAGCTATGAATTTCAATTCATACATTTCCATTTGCAAAGTGACTATAGAAAAAGAAATCAGCTTAAATGAGGTATGAAGTAATGTTTAGAGTTGTAGCTATTAACTAGAATATGAATCCTTAGAAATCATATTTATGCTTTCAAAAATTGTACTGTGCATTTATCATAGAAATATGATTATAAAAACGTCTGACTACCATGTCTTTAGACATATGGCATCTCTCAGCTTTTCTTCCTTATGGGGCTACATTTGTTCATTTCCAGCAGTAGCATAAACTTACGGTGACATGGTAGACTTGTCTGTAAATAAAATTTTTAAAAGTTTACTAATTTAATATTTCAATTTTGTTCTTTTTTTTTTTGTAAAGTGGGCAAAGGTCCTGTGTCTCGTATGCAGGGTGAAATCCACCTCCTTTTTGGACTACCTGAGCTCCTCCCTGAACTCTAGACTCCCCTCTCCAGCTATGCACTTGAGAGCTCCATTTGGACAAGGAACAACACCTCCGCCCTCATGGGCTCAAATCCAAGCTCTTCTTTCTCCTCACTTAGCCTGCCCCTCCCACAGTGTTCCTCTTCAGTAAATGGAAATTCCATCCTTGGATTTCCTTGGTCCTTAGGGCGACTTCAGAGCCAACTTTCATTCTATCTCATGCCCTCTGTCAAATCCACCAGAGATTATGTTGCCTTTCAGACACTCGCTGACCCAATATTTGCACTCCCCCGTACCCACCCTGAAGCGAGCTGCCCGCTCAGCCCCAGCTCCCGCGTAGACTCCTTGCTTCAGCCCTGGCTTCACCCAGCAAACCCTCCTGAGAGGACCAGGTGCACATTGCACCGTTTGTCCTGCTATTCGCTCCTCACTCTCTTATGTCATACACACACCTGTGCATTTGCCTTTTTATTGATTGTACCTTCTTAAGACATGGAAAAGGAGAATGAAGATCCATGTTATCTTCACCCAGCGAGAAGTAAAACAGTTATTTCCTACTTTCTAAGCCCTTTCCAATCACCGCTGTCTCTAACTCAAAGGGCATCATCACCCTGAGTCTGCTGTTTCTAATTCCATACTTTTCTTTACATTTTTACTACATATGTTTGTGTCCTTAAGCACTATATGGTATTTCCTTCCATCTTTTTAAACTTACAAAATTTAAAGTTTTAAGCTTACAAAAGATACGATAAATTCACTCATTTACAATGGATTTATGGTAAAGAAACTATGCTTTATACGTTCAAGGAATTAAAAGAAAAGGTGGAGAACTTCAGCAGAAATTTGACACTATAAGAGAGAACTAAATGAAAAACGTGAGACTGAAAAGTAAAATAAACTAAGAAGACAATCAATGGATTTGACAGTCATTTAGACACAGCAGAAAAAAGAATCATTGACCTGAAGGCAGATCAGAAACATGCATCCAGACTGAGAGTTGAAAGGACTGAAAATACTAGAAAAACCAAAAGAAACTATGGGATAAGGCAAGAAGGTGTAGAAAATGAGTAGTGAAGGTTCTAGTCAAAAAGTGGACAGAAAATCAGGCAGATGCTATACATGAAGATCGAATGCCAGAGCATATTCCAAAACTTTAAAAAGACATTGAACTACAGATTTCAGAGTTACTATGAACTCCAGGCACAATAAACACAAGGAGAGTCACATATGTGCACATCATTATAAAACTGCTAAAAACCACAAAGATAAATCTAAAAAGTAGATCAGAGGTTAATGGGTAAAAATGCACACTTAGAAAATATAAGACCAGGTGTCTTATCGATCACTAGGGTGACTACAGTTAACATTAATGGATTAAACATTTCAAAATGGCTAAAAGAGAATAATTTGAATGTTCTTATAAAGAAAAGATACATCTTTTATGTATTTGATATGAAAGATATATATTTATGTATATGTATATACATATACATAAAGATATATGTAAAAAGAAAAGATAAATATTCAAGGTGATGAATATCCCAATGCCCCTGATTTGATTATACGAATGCATCAGATTATTACATGTATATAAAAAAGATACACATCTATTACATACCAATTTTTAAACATAGATGAGAACTGTTACAAATCACTCAGATGATAAACAACACAATCAAAAAATAGATCAAAGATTTCATTGATTTCACCAATGAAAATATACGGATAACAAATAAGGACAGGAAAATATGTTCCATATCTTTAACAATTAAGGAAAGCAAATAGGAACTGAGAGTGAGATGTTGCCACACAACCTCTAAATGGCTAAAATGCAAACAGCTGACGCTATCAAGTGTGAATGAGGAGATGGAGCCCTGAAAACTCCCAGGCACTGTGGCTGGAAATGCAAAATTGCTTGGTGACTTTGGAAAACAAATGTGGCAGTTTAACTTCTAGCCCAGAGATTTCATTCCTGGGTATTTTTCCAGGAGAAATAACAATGCATGTCCACATAAAGTATTATATGATGTTCATAAGAGTTTTATTCATAGTGACTCCAGACTTGAAATCCAAATGTTCATCATCTGTTTAATGGATGAAAAGCATCGTGCTCTACCTATCCTGTGGAACACTACTCAGCAGTAAGGAATGGACGTTGACACATCAACAACATGGTGCATCTTCAAAGCATTTTGCTTCATGTCGGAAGTCACACGCTGAAGGCGACATAAATCCACTTACATAAAATTTCTCAAAAGGCAAAATTGTAATAATGAAAAGCAGATAAATATTTGCCAGGTGCCAGAGGTTGAAGGAAGAGCTTGACTGCCAAGGTTGACAAGGGCACATCTTATGATGTTAAATTTAATAAATCTAAAACAAATACATAATGTGTGTGGCTGTCAATGGGCCTGTTAATATTTAGCAAGCTAAAGTATATTAGAGAAACAGAGAAATCTTAAAAAAACAGATTAACCCACCCCTCAGCATACTGTAGATCAAGCATACAAAAATATATAAACATATATACTATATAAAAATAAAAGGTAGCCAATGATTTGAGACTGTACCCTGAACTTAGGCTGCCTATTTATATCAAGTATCCACAGAATATTCCCAAAAGTTGATAATGCCACCATAATGCCACAAAGAAAACTTCTTTTATGCCACTATAAGAAATAGTATAGATAACAATTCCTAGCTCTGTACTACAAATAAGAAAATCCACACTAGCTTGAAAATTTCAAACTCTTAATAACTCAGGGCATATATATGTGTGCGCACCCTCGTGTGTGTGTGTCGAGTGAGTTTGTGTGTATACACACACAACACACACAAAAAATCCTAATCAAAGAAAATAAAAGAGAAATGATTATGTTTCTTAATTCTTTCCAATTAAATTCAAAAATATAAAAAGTCCGCTTCATAATATTAAAATTGTTTGATTACAGGTGCGCGTCACCATGCCCAGCTAATTTTGTTTTGTATTTTCAGTAGAGATGGGGTTTCACCATGTCGGTGAGCCTGCTCTCGAACTTCTCACCTCAGATGATCCACCCACCTCAGCCTCCCAAAGTGCTGGGATTACAGGCTTGAGCCACTGTGCCCGGCCAACTCCATTTTTTATAAACACACTTAAAAAATGGTCTAGATACTTTCTTAACAAAACTAGGCTTATTCTGTCACTGGAAAACATGAGAAACGGCCCCTTGCAGTAAGTCAGAAGAAGTCACCGTCAGCACTGTGACTCAGTGTTGTCCTGGAGGCATTTGCCAGATGGAAACGAGAAATACAAAAGTTAGAAAGGAGGAGATAAACAACTGTTTTTTCCAGATTATAAGATGGATTACTTGGGAAATCCAAGTGAATCAACTAGAAAGAAAACAACAGGTGCTATAAATAATAAAGAAATATAATAATTTTCAAAACTAGTAATCAAAATTAAGAGCTTTCTTATTTACCAAGCACAATCAGTTAGAAGATGTAATGAAAAGAACCTCTCAATTTCAAAACGCCACCAGAAGTGTTAAATACCTAAAAACAAATAAAATAGAAAAAATTTAAAGGCCTAATGAGGAAGATGCTCTTTACAGACACACAGCTTAAACGAATGGACAAGCATAGATGATTCTGGCTAAGAAACCTCACAAAGATAGCAAGCCTCTTTAGGCTATTTTTTTTTTCTGAAAAAATAAAACAATAGGATGACGAGCCTACCAGACTCTGAAACACACCCCAAAGCCGCAGCAAGCTCACGGGGCAGTTCTTCGCTCCGATCAAGGGTGAAGATGAGTGTTTCCTGCTGAATATGTGAGCTGTTTAGTTTGCCCATTGTTAAAGTTTCTATTTCTTCCTGATTTTTGAGCTTTTTTACATTACAGAGATGATCACCGTTTTCTGTAAGTTGCACGTATCTTCTCCCAGTGTGTTTTTGTTTTTCTACAGTGTTTTTTGCTATTAAAAAAAATCCACCTTTTTATTTTCCTGAGATGGCAGATTAGAGTCTTTTAGCTTATCTCAGCCACCTGGAAATAGCAAAATAGTACATAAAGATCAACTCTGTACGCTTTAATTCAAGAAAGAAAATGGGAATCTACTGGAATCATGAAGGACACCCCAGCTCCTAGGAGAGAGGACAAGGGCAAGCAGCCCCCACGATGGCACTCAGCAGATAAAATCGAGTGAAGCCCCAGGACGAGAGAGCGAAGGGAGACCCCCTGTGGCTCACCTCAGCAACCCAGGCCGTACTTTGTTTTTCCCAAGTCCTGGACCTGACTTGGGGAGAGGCTTGGAGAGCCTGAGAGGGAAACACGCTGAGAAGAGCTGCAGGCATTTTCCTAGACCTGGGACCAAGAGCAAGAGGCCGTTTTTAATCTAGGTGCATACAAAGTCAGCCTTTCCTTGGTGACCCAGCAGTGCGGCCATGCAGGCATTTTAATCTCAGACCAGAGATCGGAACATTTGCTCTGGAGTAGAGTAGGGACCTCCATGGACAGAATCATGGAAAGCACCTTGGCAACAGGTGCCGAAATTGTGCTCTGCCCCGTTGCAGGCACGGAGCAGGAGGAGAGCTGCTATAACCCTGATTCCTCCTGGGTGACAAGACTTGGAGCCAGGGCCAGCCTTGCAACCTGGGACCTGTGTGTGTGTGTGTGTGTGTGTGTGTGTGTGTGTGTGTGTGTGTGTGTGATTGTTTGGTGCCCTGGCCCGCTTTTCTGAGAGCGTGATGCAGCAGGGCCCTCTGCACTCCACCCCAAGGTAGAACTCCAGGCCACTGGAGCACCTGCTTGCCTGGATCAGAAGCCTGGGCTGTCCCACCCTTCCTGGGCATAGATCGTGGTACAGCAGAGCCCTCTCCACTCTACATCCAGGCGGATCTCCAGGCACTGGGAGCACCTGATCCTGGTGCAGGGGGCCCTCTCTGCCCCACACCCAGCCAGATCTCCAGGCATTTGAAGTCCCTACTCTTTCTGTGCAGAGACCATGTTGAAGCAGGGCTGTCTCCACTCTATGCCCAGTCAGGTCTGCAGGGATCTGGAGTACTCACTCTGCTGGATTAGGAGTTTCAGCCATACCCCTCCCCATACAGAGAACTTGGGGATGAAAGGCTTCCCGCCTCCATGCCTAGGCATGCCTCTGGGCACATAGTGGCCACCCACTGGATTCTCCCTTGGCACTGGTGCTTGTGCCTGCAATTAGGGGACCTATAGGCAAATCTGCCTGCTCCAGCCCTGCCAATTTTGCTCCCCCAACCTGGGCTGGGCAGGGAGCTCAGACCTCTGTGTACTCCATGGATCAGCCCATTGCCAGAGGCAACAGAGAGCTTCTCCCAGTAAACAAGGATCCAGTATATACCTAGCCACTTGGCCGCAGCCAGCTGTTACTCATAAACACCATCTACTTGCCTGTAGATCAAACTGCACAACCCAATATAAAACCTACTGACAGAAGGACATAGGGCTACAGAACCAAAGCCAAGAGACCCTACTCAGTACTCTCTACAGTCACCCCCCTATGGAGAGGGGAAGGAGAAATGAAATAGTAATATTATAGAGGCAAAAAGAAAGAAAGAAAATCCTATCCACACTAAAATAATTACATTAGAGATAGCAGCATCTCCAGATGAAAAGGAACCAGGAAAATAATTCTGGCACCATGAAACAAGAGAACTATGAAACACTGCTGAAAGAAATCACATGACACAAACAAATGGAAAAACATTCCTTGCTCCTGGATTGGAATAATCAATATCATTAAAATGGCCATACTTCCCAAAGCAATCTACAGATTCAAAGCTATTTCTATCAAACTTCCAATGTCATTTTTCACAGAATTAGAAAACACTATTCTAAAATTTATGTAGAACCAAAACAGAGCCCGAATAGCCAAAGCAATCCTAAACTAAAGAACAAAGCTGGAGGCATCACATTACCCAACTTCAAACTATACTATAAAGCTATGGTAACCAAAACAACATGGTGCTGTTTCAAAAACAGACACATAGACGAATGGCACAGAGCAGAGAACTGAGAAGTGCAGTGAAGTGCACACCTACAGCCATGTAACCTTTACAAAGTCAACAAAAACAAGCAATGGGGAAAGGACTCCCTATTCAATCAACAGTGCTGGGATAAACTGGTTAGCATGTACAGAATATTTAAGCTGGACCTATCCTTTTTACCATATACAAAAATCAACTGAAGATGGATTACAGATTTAAATGTAAGACCTCCAACTATAAAATCTTAGAAGAAAGCCTAGGAACTACCATGGTGGACATGAGCCTGAGGAAAAAATTTATGACTAAACCCTCAAAGGCAATTGAAACCAAAACAAAACTGGACAAGTGAGACCAAATTAAACTACAGAGCTTCTAAGCAGCAAAACATCCTATGAACAGAGCACACAGACAACCTACAGGATGAGGGAAAAGATCTGCAAACTATTCGTCTGACAAAGATCTAGTATCCAGAATTACAAGGAAACTAAACAATTCAACCAGCAAAATTGGATAATTCCATTAAAAGGTGAGCAAAAGACATGAACAGACGCTTCTTAAAAGAAGACATACAAGCATCCAACAAACATAAAGACATGCTCAAATCACTAATCATCAGAGAAGTGCAAATCAAGACCACAATGAGATATCATCTCACACCAGTCAGAATGGCTATTACTAAAAGTCTAAAGGCAGTAAGTGCTGAGAGGCTGTGGAGAAGATGGAAGATGTGTACACTGTTGGGTGGGAATGTAAATTAATTCAGCCATGGTGGAAAGCAGTTTGGAGACATTTCAAAGGAAAATAAATTGTTTGACCAAAAAGACACATGCACTCATATGTTCATCACAGCACTAGCAAAGACATGGCATCAACCCAGGTGCCCATCAGCGGTGGACTGCAGAAAGGAATGAGGTGACACACACTGTGGAATACTACATGTCCACAAGAAAGAATGAAATCACGTCCTTTGCAGCAACATGAATGTAACTGGAGGTCATTATCCTAAGCGAACTAATGTAGGAACAGAAAACCACACACTGCCTGTTCTCACCCATACGTGAGAGTTAAACACTGGGTCATGGACATGAAGATGGAAGCAACAGACACTGGGGCTATTTGAGAGGGGAGGGAGGGGGCAACGGCCACAAAACCTACCAGGTGCTATCCTCACTGGACACGCAGCCAAATCATATCATCCTCAATAGAGAAAGAGAGACAAAGCATAGTAAAATTGAGCAGTTTGACAAGGGCTGCATACTTTTGAAAGTCTAGAACTTAAGATACATTCTTCTGAATCTGTAGAGATATTCTATATTTAATGGAATCAAGCCAAATTCTCCAAACATCATTCATGTATCATAAGATGTTTGCCCTACATTCTAAACATCACTAACAGTCCACTTTTGTAAATAAGATAGTCTTTCTCATCCAAAATACTCAGATATGTGTCTTCAGTGTTACCTACAATTCAGAAGTTTATTGAGAGTTTCAAATAAAATGAAAAATGCTTGAGAAAAAACCGCTAGTGGCACTAACTCTTTCGAATTCGGTCTCTTGCCATGTAGAGTGCAGAACCTGCCTCCCTGTCTTCCTTTGCAGTATCCTCAGGTGCCTGCTTATTTGGTCGCCAGATCCACTGAAGGCCACACTGGGTTGGGCAGGACGCCACAGACTCAACGCTGAGTGTAACGGGGCAGAGCCACGGACGTTCACAAAGACGCGGATTAAATTTCCACAACTGCTCCCCAAGTGTTCCTAACATCACCAAACCACTTCCTTCCGCAGATGTCTTCATTTCGTTTCAATGTGGTCTTTCCTAACCGCTTCCAAGAAAGTTAAAATGAGGCCACAGGGATTTTCTGACATCTCCAACAGAGGAAACCTGTCAGCCGGGACGGCCGCAGCCGGGACAGCCGGGGCCTGAGAGCCGGGACGGCCGGGGCCTGAGAGCCGGGACAGCCCAGCACAGGCCGAGCAGCTGCGCTGCGCGTTCTCCGAAGAGCCAGGACTTTGCACAGCAAACGTCAGACACGCTGCCTGGAAACGGGGCAGTTTTCAATCCTCGGCCACAGAGTGTGTTGGGCGGTCACACTTCCCAAAAGTCTGAAATGTGAACCCCGCCTGGAGTCGGATTCCCACTTACTTCTGACTGGTGTGGGCAGACCCCGGGCTCCGGAGTGGTCAGTCCGAGGTCCGTGCTGCGCCCGCTGCACGAACGGGGAGGTTCACGCCGCTCAACCCCCAGCCTCGTCTGTAAAGCACCCACGTGCTGGGACTCCCGGGGGCCTCGGAGGAAGAGGCCAAGCGTCCCTGCTTTGTAAGTGCTCCTGACTCTTCCCTGGCGTAACACAAACCTTTCCACGCAAGCTGGATTCTTACAGGGCGCATACCAATGTCCATGAAAAGGTAGCCCGGACATTTATTTATTTATTTATTTGTTTAGCTAAATTAGAAACTGACTAAATAATTCTCACATTACATAAGGAAAAGCCTCACATTTACCAACAGAAGGTTGTCCCTTAATAAAAGCAGCCCTCACACTGCAGAACCTCCCTGCAGTCAGAGTCATCCCAAATGAAGTAACTGTCGTGTCTTTTACAATGGATGTAACAACTCATTTCCTGGTTAGAAAGTAAAAATAAATGAACTTTACAGCACTACAGAGAAGACTCAGTCTATTCACAACCATAAAATAGAATTGTTAACAAATATGTCACCACTAATGTGAAATGTTAAAAATAAGGGAAATTTGAGGTGATGACAGAGGGTATGGGGACTCCTGTACTCGCAGCACAGTGCTTTCTGTAAACCTGCAACTGTTCCAAAAATGAAGTCTATTAATTAAAAAATATTATCTGAAACTACCATTTGATCTTATAATTTAATCCACTTATAAATAAAATGTTTATCGTTAAAGAAAAAATATAGCTTCCACTTTCATATGACAGCATTGGCATCTGTTTTTAAGATTCAAACCCTCATATTTATGTGATGTAGTTTAAACTTCTTAAGAAAGTTATAAGTAACGGGCTGAGAATGCGCTAAGGATGACTCGCAGAGCTACCTATAGTTAGCTACTCTCTGGGGCAGAAAGTTTTAGTGGCTGGATAGAAACTCAAACCAGCCATAACATTCCCTTAAGCCAAAACCTAATCCAGAGCAAGACCCTATTTTTCTTCCATTTTATGAAGTGGTCATGGGGAAGCTGAAGAAGAAGTTTGAAGCTGGCAGAAGTTGGTTCATGAGGTTTAAGGAAAGAAACCAACTCCACCAGATAGAAGTGCAAGGAGAAGCAGCAAGTGCTGATGGAGAAGCTGCAGCAAGTGCTGATGGAGAAGCTGCAGCAAGTTCTGCAGAAGATGCAGCTAAGGTCATTGATGAAGGTGGCTCCGGTAAACAAAGAATTTCCATGTAGATGAAACAGCCTGCTATTGGAAAGCAGACGCCATCTAGGACTTTCATAGCTGGAGAAGTTAGTGCCTGGCTTCAAAGCTTCAAAGGACAGGCTGACTCTCTTATTAGGGGCTAGTGCAGCTGATGACTTTTGGTTAAAGTCAGTACCAATTTACTATTCCCCAAATCCCAGAGTCCTTAAGAATTATGCTAAATGCACTCTGCCTATGCTCTGCAAATGGAACAACAAAGCCTGGATAACAACACATCTGTTTATGGCATGGTTTATTGAATATTTTAAGCCTAATGTTGAGACCTACTGCTTAGGGAAAAAAATTCTTCCAAAATATTGCTCATTGACAGTGCTGATGGAGATGTACAAGAAGATACGTGTTGTTTTCATGTCTGCTAACACAACATCCACTCTACAGCCCCATGCATCAAGGAGTAATTGTGACTTTTTAGTCTTATTATTTAAGAAATATATTTCATTAGGCTACACCTCCCATAGACAGTGATTCCTCTGATGGATCTGGGCAAAGTCAATTGAAAACCTTGTGGAAAGGATTCACTGTTCTAGATGCCATTCAGAATGTTCATGACTCAGGGGAAGGGGTCACAAGATCAACATGAACAGAAGTTTGGGAGCAGCTTTGGGAACAGTTGCTGCGCAGCTTGTTTGTGGTCAAACATGAAGAGAGGGGAGGGGAAGCTCTGATGTGAGGGTGGAGCACCTCCGGTCCTTGAGAAGAGTCTGCCTGAAAGGCAGGGAAAGAGCTGGAAGGAGCCTCTCGGTGCCCAGGGGAGTGACCCAAGAGATGGAAGCAGTTTCCCATGTCAAAAAAGACATCAGAAATAGTGCCAAGTGTAGGCACCAAAGTCCCAAGAGGATGGAAAACAGGCGGCACTGATGGAGGCGGATCTGGAGGAAGATGTGGGAATTCCATGAATTTGGAAGTGGGGTCCTTGGCTGAGCCTGAGACGGAGGCGGCTGGGAGAAAACACACTGTAGAAGTGTGTGGAGCAGGACAGAGTCTCCGTGCCACCTCTATGTTTACGTTCTTATTAGTTCCTTAAAAGAAATCTTAGTGGGAAGTCAGCAGGCGAAACCACACAATTTTTAAAGCTTTCACTATAATCTCAAGAAAGCTTGTTTCATTTCATGTTCAGCATTGAAAAACTTGTAGGGCTCTGAAAGGTGTAAGACTGGTTAGAAATCATATTGATTAACTATTTTAGTGCCACTTGTGTATAACAATAAATTATAAAAATAGCCTAAGTTACTATAGAAAACTGTTTGCTGTAGACCAGGCAGTCTGGATGTAAACCGTGCTTGTGCCAAGGATCAGTTGGGTGATCTCAGCCAAAATAACATTTCTGGGCTCACCTTCTTCAATTTAAAAACAGGGGCCCTAAGAGGTGCCTCCAGCTATCATGGTGATGATTAAATATGATCGAATATGTTCCGTGCTTGACACAGGGAAGTTCACATATTAAGATGATGAACATAATAATCTGGAAAGATGGTATGATATGTTACAGAATTTTAAAAATCAGAGTTCCACATATATCAATATGATTTATTTTAAAAATGTACGTATAACAGAAAGAATGGAAAGCATGAACACAAACTGCTACAATGGTTAGAGCTAGTTAATCTGCATGGTATTAATCAACTATAACTGAATATTTATTAATAAAAAGTTATTAAAAATAGAAATCTGTTTGACAAGCCACCCATGAACAAACAGGGGACCAGGTCTCCTATCCAGGACCCTACGAAGGAGAGAAGAAAACAGATTTGCTGGTCACAGAAGTGCCCGAGCGGCTGATGGCAGCAAGGCTGGCATATCCTTGCTGTCTTAGGTCTGCACAGGTGGCCCTGGAGACAGACCACATGGCTGGGGAGGGCACAGGTGGCCCTGGAGACAGACCACACGGCTGGGGAGGGCACAGGTGGCCCTGGAGACAGACCACACGGCTGGGGAGGGCACAGCAGCAGCCCTGACCCAAATCTGTCAAACGCTCTGCCCCACCAGCAGCTCAGATGGATTCCTTTACATCTCCACAGGCTTCCAGGTCCTCAATGCTCAGAACAGTCTTGAAGTTCCACAGGAAGGGCGACACCTTGTCCTCTGAGTCAGGGGCTGCCTCACTCACCAGGCATCTGATGAGTTAGTTAGCAGATGAAGGGGAAGGTGGAGCAGGAGGGAGCGGAGGCCTGGCTGACTCAGAGCGCAGAGCTGCCTCCAGAGCACTCTCACCTGTCACCTGGGACATCATCAATTACAAGTCGTGCTGCCTGCATTCCTCTTGCCAGTGTGCACATGTGCAGGGAGCCAGCCCCACCGCGGAGGCCTGTCTAAACAGAGCTGCCTCCAGCTCAGAACGTAAACACCTGCTGGTGGTCCCTGCTCTGTGGGCCGTCACTGCTGTCCCATGTAGACTGGGAGGGCTCGATGGGGGGAGATGAAGCCTCCTCTTTAGGGGCAGAGCTCTGGGGGTCGGGTGCTCCCTGGCTTTTCAGGAAATGACCCTGCTCTCAGGACAGAAGACCTAGCAACTTGGAATGCTTCCAGATTTGCCCGTTAGAAGAGCCAGTACAAAATGTTAGCTGTGTGTCTCAGAGCGAAATTCAGGAAACAGAAATTCGTGTTAGTGAAATAAGAACAAGTTAGGAACAACTAAAAGACACTATGAGATTATGCTCTGTCCTCACACCCTAAAGGCTAATGCCAGATTTGCACACTGGGAGGTGAGTGTATGTGAGAAATGAGGGCACAGTCCTGCACTGAGTGTGGGGAGGGCCCTGGCCTGGTCACTCCCTACTCCTGGGCTGTTCTGACCTGCTGCACCCCTCCCAGGCATGTGGGCACAGATGTGAAATGAGACAGAAATGTGCTTTAGTAATTCTGTCACTGCAGATAACAGTAATAGAAGGCATGAAAATATTAGACTAAACATATCAGAAATTTCTTTTTCTTGTATAACAAAAAGTAGGGAGATACAAAACCCAAAGCTTGGAGGCTGGTGCTGATGGAGCTGAAACACTTCAACACATTCCAACTTTCTGCCCTATGTTTTGGAATTTGTCCTCATCCATCCACCCATCTCTCAGCAGATACCCCATTAGTATCTACTATGCGTCAAGCCCTGTTCTGGTTGCTGAGAATACAGAAGTGAACAAAGGAGACAACGACATTTTATCGCAGAGCTTAATACACAACAAACAAAAGTCTGATTACAGCATATCAAGATCTGAGAACTGCTCTGGAGAAACATAAATTGGAGAGGGAGGAAGATGTGTGGAGGGAGGCTTGCTGTTTAAAATGGGGTCCTCAGGAGACATCTCAAGCAGCAGGAGCCCAGGCTCAGGCCACTCTGCAGTGCAGGGATCAGCTGAGCCTTCCCTGCCCTGTGCCTAGGGCAGGGAGGGGCAGAGAGGCAAGAGAGGAGAGGAAGGGAGGGCATGTGAGGCGGCTGGAGGGCTCTGAGTGTTACTGCGAATGAGTTACAGCTGTTGAGGTTTTGAGCTGAGAAGTGTTGCCATCTGATTTATCTTTCAGGAGGCTCTTCCTGGCTGCAGTGTTGAAAATCAGCTGTAAGAAGAAAGGATGGAGATGGTGACAATTGAGTGGATTCTATGCATCTTCCCACCTTCTCTCTTTTATTCCTTTTAAACCTAATTAAACATTTATGATGCCCTCTCACTTTCACCATTGTATTCTTTACACTCTTTTATATTTTCTTTTTGTCTCATGGGATAATATTCTGGATAATTTAGACATATCTTCCAGTTTTCTGATTCACCTTCAAGTGTCTCTAATTTGCTTTTTAATATTCATTGGGTTTTAAATGTCAGTTATTACAGCTTTTATTTGTGAAAGTTCTAGTGTCTTTTTCAAATATTATCCCTTTATTGTCTCTTGTTCTTGCTTATATTTTCAGGTTTTTTTTCTGTTATTTCTGTAGCCATACCAGACACAATCATTTTGTATTTCATGTCTAGTAACCCCATCCTGAGCCCTGGAGAGCCTGAGTGTTTCTTTGCTGTTTCTCTCTCCTGGTGCCTTGCTTCTTTATTTGTTATCATTTTTATAGGAAACTGATCAATTTCCTGAGTACTATAATTATGTCTGGGTTTAATGTTGCAGATCTCCAGATGAAACTTGTTTCTGCCAGTTGCTTTGGGGCTCGAGTCACCCAGAACTGCTTCACGTTGGGGCATCTAACTGGGTTTTGGACCACGAGCCTGTGTGTGTGACCTATGCCAGCACTGATGTAGCACTAGTTCCCATTTTTTCTTTTGTGTGTAGAGTTTATTTCTTTTTATTCTTACACGGAGTGCATGGCCTTTGGAGTCTCAGATTATTTGGGGATCTGTGATTCGTCTTCCCACCTTACACAGCCCTTGACTTTTTCTCCCGGATTTCGTATCCAGCGTAGCCTTCAAAGTAGAGTCCAGTCTGCAGTCTGCACCCAATCTGGGTTAGGCATTATCTTGCAGGATTCCTGCCTTCGCTTTGTTTTTGCTCTCTGCGTTCCTAATTTTTGTGCCAGCTCAGCATTGCTTTTAAAAATATCTATTCCTCCTGTGTTTTAATGGTTACTAAAAGTATAAAATCTGGCTTACTGTTGGAAACAGACTCTTTTTAACCCTTAGTTCAAGCTGCTACAGCAAACTGCCATAGCCTAGGTGGCTGCAAACAGCAGATACTCATTGGAGGTCCAAGGTCAAGGTGCCAGCGTGGTTGTGTTCTGATGAGCACCTGTTCTGGGCCGCAGACGGTGCCTTCCTGCTGTTCCCTCACATGGTGTAAGGAGTGAGGTATCTCTGGGGCCTCTTTTATAAGGGCTCTAATCCCACCCATGGGGGCTCCCCTCCAGACCTCGTCACTCCCCAACGCCCCTCCTAACACCATCAAACTGGGGAGTAGACTTCAACTTAGGAGTTTGGGGGAAGACAAACATTTAGCTCACAACAGACCCTTTATTTCAGTTTTGTTGTGTTAGTTTGCTTTGTTTTCATTTTCTGTTTTCTAAGGAGTTTCCTGCAATAGCTCTTTGTGGGCCTGCATCTGTGTTTGTTACCCTTTGGGAGATAAGTCTGCTTTTCTTCTATTTATTTTCTGACTTCTATCAGTTCATGCTTCATTGCCTTCTGGTGTCTCACCATCTCTCCCTTGAAATGCTGCGTTCTGGATTTCTGATCTTCTTTTATAGTAGTAATGGCTGCATTAATTTTTGTGGTTGATGAAATATTTAATTGCATTATTTATTTTGTGGGAACAGTTTTGGATGTTACTTAGTTCTACAACTTTCCTTCGTTTGTTCCTTCCTTTCTTCCTTTCTTCTTTTTTCTGTCTTTCTTATGAATTTTCTATTTCCTTTTATGGTCTTAATCATTGAATGAGTTTGGGTCTCTCATGCCAATATTTTCCAGTTTCCTGTGAACTCGGAGAAGTCCAGATTGTTCCTTGTATAGTTTTCACAACGCAAAGATTCTCTCTCCTTCTGCGACAGACACTGCTTTATGCAAATACGGTTTATCTTTGATCCTTTGTATCAACTAGTATTTCCCCGACCCCAATTTCCCTCTTTCCCATGCAAGGGATGCGGCTTTGGCCCTCAGCATGTAGCAGCCTCACAGTCCTGGTCTCTGGTCACTGGGGCTTCTCTAGTTTCTGATTCTTCCCACACAGCTCATGCCTGACCTCAGCTGGGTCCGACAGTCCTTAGAATTCATGTGGAGTCTGAGGATTATATTAACACCTGATCCTTGTTTTGCTGATAATGGGGTTTTCAGTCACTTAAAACAAATGTATTATCATGATGGTTTTTCACTGATTTCTGGGAAGAGAGAAGAGAATGCCAACTTCTTCAGCAATGTTCATTCTGCAAGTCTGCATTGACCGGTTCAAATTTTAATGGGGCGACATTTTTGTGTGACTTAGAAAACATATACAACTGTCACATCAAACCCATTGTTTTCCAAATAGAGTTAGTTAGGGTAAGATAAAACATAGTAATTTTAATTGTACTTTATGTAGATTGCACAAACTATAAGCAAGTACATTTAAGAATACATGTAAATATTTCAAAACTTCAGCAATTGAATCGGCTGCTACATATGTTTTGAATTTAGGGTAATATGAATAAAATGAATTAAAAATGTATATTTTCCAAGATTCTGTTCCATGCCCATGATTGAGATCTATACCACGATACGTGAAACATCAAATGTGGATGTGGATGGTTTTTATTATAAATATTCAAGTTGTTTCACAATAAAAATGTCCTTACTGTTGTTACAGTAACAGTTACACAATAAAAATGTCCTTACTGTTGCAAAGGACTATACCTTTGCCATTGAAATTATGCTGAATTTTTAATATGACAGTGAAAATTGTCAATTATGTTTAAGGGCAGAGTACTGCATTCTCAGTTTTATAGAAAGTCACATGAAACATTTGAAATTGGGACTCTGTAAATTTCCTTTAGAAACAGGTGATGGAGTGGTGAAAAACAAACCTTTTCTTACTCTTTCTGTACATGATAAAATAACAACACCCAGCAAGAGAATAGCATATTGCTCATGAAGGCGCTTGGAAACAAAGGTATATTGAAAAAATAGTTACTGTCTTAATTTTGTTAAGAAATTAGCATGAGAAAATAGTGAAATAATTGTGATTTTTCAAATATAAGAGGTGGTATTTGGAGAAGGGCTTAGCATAAAAAACCAAACACTAAATTGTCTTCTGAAATGGAAACAAATTTATCCTCATCCTAGCCTAAATGACATTTACTCAAATATCCATTTGTTGCGAACACATTATAAATCTCCATTTTTTTCTCATTCGGAAACTATCTTTAAAGTTTCATTTTATAAAATCCAACATGTATATTAAGGTATGTTCAATTCTTCTGTCAATGAAAAGAGTCAAACTCTAAAATATTTTCAGAGATTTATTCTGAGCCAAATAAGTGACCAATGGGCTGTAACCCAGCCCTCAGGAGATCCTGAGAACTTGCACCCAGGCTACAACTTGGTTTTACACATTTTAGGGAGACATGAGACATTAGTCGATACATGTGAGATCTACATTGGTTTGGTCCAGAAGGGTGGGACAACTGGAAGCAGGGGCTTCCAGGTTACAGGTAGATTAAATGATTTTCTGATTGGCAATTCACTGAAAGAATTAAGTTATTATCTAAAGACTTAGAATCAATAGAAAGGAATGTCTGGGTTAAGATAAGGGGTTGTGGAGACCAAGGTTTTATCATGCAGATGAAGCCTTCCGTAGCAGGCTTCAGAGAGAACAGATTGTAAAGACTTAAGATCTGTGTTGATGTTAATGCTGGTCAGCTTTTCCTGAATTCCAAAAGGGAGGAGAGCATAATGAAGCATGTCTGACCCCCACCTTCCCCTCATGGCCTGAAATAGTTTTCTGGGTTAACTTTGGAATGCCTTTTATGGAGAGAAAGGGTTCCTTCAGATGGTTGGGGGGCTTAGAATTTTACTTTTGGGTTATGCTTCTATTTATTTTTTTTAAATGACACATATAAGCCCCCCGTTACATGTAAATATTTTAGTTAGTTTTTATTGATTTCAAATTATACCAATTTTTCATTTAAGTTACCAATATAAGATTTCTTTTCAAAAAAGATGAAGAGAATGTGATTCTCTCGTATGAAAAAAATGTGAAATTATACATGAATGACTGATATTTGAAAAGCGGTACTGTAAGAGAGCTAGGCACCTGCTTTTAAGAAAATATGCCAAATATCTGTGATTCCTGAGATTCTTAAAGCCGGCATTATGGAAGAGAAATGCTACTACAGGCAGTAGAATTATTTTAGACAATTCTGTAAAAATTGACATAGAACAATTTGAAAGTCAAGTTCTGTGGTTTGAGCTTTTATAAGCTATAAAATAAATGATGCTATGTCTGAAATCAATGAAACATGTTGTCAATTGAATTTCACTTATATTAAATTTGGGGGGCATATAAAATAAACATGATCTGAGAAATGCGTTGCTACTGATTCTGTTCTGATGTGTATTAGCTCATTCTTTTACTGCTATAAAGAAACATCTGAGACTGGTAATTTATAAAGAAAAGAGGGTTAATTGGCTCACAGTTCCACAGACTGCACAGAGCGCATAGCTGGGGAGGCCTCAGGGAACTTGCAATCACGGTGGAAGGCAAAGGGGAAGCAGGCACATCCTCACACGGCCAGAGCAGGAGAAAGAGATAGAAGCGGAAGGTGCTACATGCTTTTAAACAACCAGATCTCGTGATAATTCACTCAATCATGAGACAGCAAGGGGGAAATCCGTGCCCGTGAGCCAGTCGCCTCCCACCAGGTCACTCCTCCAACACTGGGGATAACAGCTGGCCATGAGATTTGGGTGGGGACACGGATTCCAGCGTATCCGATGCGATAAAAGGTTAGAATCGTATCTGGTCCTTCAGGGACTTCTCCTGCCCTAGATCTTCATCAGCATGTTGGGTTTCAATACTAAAGTCCTGAGTATCACATTTTTAGACTAGGCAAATTTGTCAGGGATTATAGTTATGTAAAATGGAAGTTCTAAATGTCTCTGTAAATTAGAACAAAGGCACAGATCTAAAATAATTCAATCAGAATAGACGAGTCAGCATTTCCCCTCCTCACAACCCACTGCCCAAACTGATTACATACAAGTGAGAAAGGAATCGTTTAAAATAGCAAAACGTAGGGATTTGAGGATTTCCGTGCCCTAACTCATGCGAACCTTCAGTGAAATGTCCATCTTAGGTCAGGAGGAATCATTGTGCTGTCTGGGGATTCCCAAAATGGCACAGTAAGAAGTTCAGCCAATCCCTGCTTCAGAAAGCAATGGGAAAGCTTGACAGAACTGCCAAAAACAACCATTTCAGAACTCTGAAAATTAACCAAAGGCATGCAGCAAGCTGACAGGAGGCTGCACAAAAAACCCATGCCTGGTGCATGGCAGGGTCACAGCTGCTGAGACTGAGATCCTGGGTAGCCTGACAACAGACAAGATGAAAAATTGAAAGTGAAATCTGGGGAGCGAGACAGAACCTTGATAATCTCCCACATGTTCCTGGTGCTCTGAGAGGCTCTCGTGTGCACGGAGCTGAGCAGAAGGAAACTCACATTCACTAAACACGAGAAGCTGGCTCTCCTGGCATGCCGGACCGTGGACCCAGAATTTTATCCTTCATGTCTCCCCAGGAATGTGAAGCTACTGCACACTGTTCACAGAGATCCCCAACTGTGAAATTACTAATGGAACATCCAGGGAATAACAAGAAAAAAAAGACCAATACAAGTGAATTTCTTTATATAGCAGTAATGACCAAACGTAGTGGGTGCTTTAGGCACTTCTGGAAACAGCTGGGGGGCTATGATGGTGTCTGGCTGTGTGTCTCGAGTGACACAGGGCTGTCTGCTGCAGTCTGGTCTTGGCTGCAGTGTTTGGGAAGTGCCTCCACCTCACACCAGGACCCTGTGCACATCGAAGGTGCTGTGACTGTGACATTCAGCTGCTAAGAGTGACTTGCCTCTACACTCACCTGCAGTTTTGGAGAGCCACTGCATTGGTCCATTCTCACAGTGCTGTGAAGAACTAACGGATACTGGGTAGTCTATGAAGAAACAGGTTGTACAGGAAGCGTGGTAGGGAGGCCTCAGGGAACTTATGATCATGGCAGAAGGAAGGGGAAGCAGCACCTTCTTCACATGGCGAAGCGGGAGAGAGAGCAACGGGGACAGTGCTGCTCACTTTCAAACAACCACATCTCACGAGAGCCCTATCACGAGAACAGCAAGGGGGAAATGCAGCCCATGGTTCAGTCACCTCCCACCAGGACCCTCCTCCAACACCAGGGATTACAATTTGACATGAGATTTGAGCGGGAACAAGAACCAAACCACGTCAGCCACCATGTAAACAAAACATAGGTTTAGCCATCTCAGAGAATGTAAAAGCAAAACAATGAGAACAAAACTCATTCCACACACCTGTTTTAGAGAATGCGTATCACACACACACAGCAGGCAGGAGGAAAAGGACCAGCCTGGTGACTCTGACAGTGATTTGACGGGATGACAAAAGGCTAAAGCAAAACAAATTTGTGAAATGTGCACAAGCTCCATATTCTAGTTAGTAAAAATAACAAAAGGTACACTATCGCACTTGCATTCTGTGTACAAGCCGCTGTTTGAAATGCGTATATTTAAAGTGTTGCTTGAAAATTCCTTTGAGCCCATGGCACTTGGCATCCGGAGGGGCCCGGGGCATTCCTAGCACACAGGACTAAGCTCGCAGAGCTTGGCTGGGCCACTGTTGTGTTTGGCTTTGCTGTGTGTTTTTGCATGCGCGTTTACATTATTCCATAATTGTGTTTTCGTTATCACAGCAGTGAAAACAGAGCTGTCTTCAGACCCAAGTTCTTGTGGGACTAAATCAGCAAAGGACAGAAGGTAGAAACTGAGCAAGACGTTGCTGGAGGCGGGGCCCTTCCAGGGGAGTTAGCCGGAGTCACCTGTGGAGCCCTGCAGGTCCCAGGCTGCTGTGCTCACGTACCTAATAGTATTTCTGGGAAGGCTACCCAGACATTGATGCAGGTTTCAAACAAAAAGTTAACAGTCTTGAGTGGCTTCTCTCTGTTTTCTCAGTGCACCTGCTCCTTGATCAGGTGGTGCTGCTGGCTCAGGCCTCGACTGCCTCTGGTTCCACACAGGAAAGCTGGCATTCCTCTTGAATGAAGTCCCAAGTACAGACAAATTTAGTAGGCAATAGATTGATCTCAAAAATTCCTACTGGTCACAGAATAATGACTTGTTTGAGTTAAGAAGAAAATGACTCAATAACTCAGGTAAAAGCAATAATTTTATATAATGATTTTACATGAGTTTAAAATGGTGAATCTTTTTCTTTAAACATTAAAAATATCCATGCTTTCATTTAAGTCAAATAAAAATATTACACGTGTGCTTCAGGCCTCCTGGTTTACCAGGTACTTTCCACACCATTCTCTCACTTAATCCTCACAACGGAATGAGAATGGGGTTATTGTGCAAATATTACTGGTGAAGAAACTTGGTTAATTCCCAGCATCACACCCCGAAGAAGTGAAAGAATCACAGCTCTAAACAGGTGGGTGTTCTGCTTCCAAACCCAGGGGTCTCGGATCAGCCGTGAGAACGTGAGGAGTTCAGCTCTTCCCAGCCATGACTCTCAGTCACCTACCCGCAGGGGCCTTTGATAATAATCCTCCGAGTCCTGAGCGTGAAGTAATTTCTGTATTTTCACATGAATTTTAGGTCAAGTGATATAATAGGATTTGCAGGGTGGTCAAATGCCAGAGCTGGAGCTCCGCTGTCGGGGCTGGACCCTGGCTCTGCTGCCACCAGCTCCCTGACCTTGTCTGAGTGGCTGCCGTCTTTGAATCTTAGGTTTCTCCACTGCCAAATGGCACAACACAAGATCATGCATACAGGTGGTCTTGTGGGGTGCTGGGCCCATGCGAATGCTCCCTAAGCATTATTGAAGGTGACTCTTACTACTCTTGCCACATAACACTTCAAACTTGCACTGGTGGTTTGCATACAACTGACATGTAGAAGCACATCTGATTGCTTGGATTCCAGCTGAAGTCAAGTCGTGGAGCTCTTTTTGGCCTTGCCACTGTCTAGCGTGGTCCTCAGCACATGTCTGCGTTACGGAATATGAAACAGGAGCCCACTGAGTGTCCTACAGGCTGTTAGTTCAGGTGTTGCTGCACCAGGTGATTTCTTGGATACTTTTTGGTTCTAACTTTAGTTTCATGTTTATTGAAGACTGGCCACACATGTAGTCCTTTAAAGTTGCTCCATTCAATCTGAACCTACCTTTAACACACAGTATTGCCTGTGCCTGCCTCTACTCTGTATGTCCCACCAAACAGCAATCAACTCCCCGAAAAGAGAGAAGCTGTCATGGTGTCTTCAGAGCTGAGCCTGCTAACTGGTGTGTCGTAAGCACTAAAATACACTTTTATTGAAGAAATGCTGTTGACAAATGGAAGTTAGGTAAGCCTTCTAATTCCCATTTTAATTGTTACACCTATGTATATATTAAGACCCCTGTATATTAAAAGTCTAATATCAGAATCTACTATGTTAAATGACAATACAATCATCTATTCAATCAATAGAAGTACCATATTTATTGAATACCTACTCTGTGCCAGTCACGGCTATGCCAGCAAAGCAGAGAATTAAAAAGATAAACTGCTGCCTTGTCCTCGCTGTTACCACAGGGCCACGTCAGTGAACACGGGCTCTATGAGGAGCCAGGCGTCCTGTAGCTTGTGTTCTTGCAAAGAAGTTGAAAACCAAATCAATGCAGTAACAAGACACAGATACATACGGGTGCGTGTTTGCTGAACTCAGGAATGACCACCAGACTGGCAGGGCTAATTTGCCCTCAGTGTTTTGTGTTTTTCCTCTAATTATCCTAAAAGGATCATGTTGCTTTATTCCCACAGAACAAGCACTGGCCGAGGAGGAACTACCCCCAGCAGACCTCGGCGGCTCGGCGACGCACTGCTGCCCTCAGAAAGACAGCCTTGCTCTGAATTTATTTTCATAATTACATGAACGTTATCTAAAAGAAACAAAGGACGTGGGGAAGAATAAAGTTTAAAATAAACTTTAAGCTGTGGGAATGCAGGGGCCAGGCTGGACAACAGAGAAAGCCAGAGTGAGCTCAGTGTCTCTGTGATGCTCCCCTCGGCCAGCAAGAAGCTGCACACAACCGAGATCTGCATCCACCAGCCGGAAGTTCAGGACTCAGACACACAATGTGCTGACTCTATCTAGAGCTAATTCATTCCAAAGTATGAGAAACACAGAGAAGAGCCAGCAACTGTTGGCCACACAGGTAGTAACGTTTCTTTCCTAAAGACTGGAGTTGTATTTCTTCCATTGTGGTACAATCTCATTGTTTTTATGGCCATATCATCATTTTATTCAGGAATGTTTAAATGCTCTGAAATATCACTTAGCCATTAAAATGTTGATTACTACAACTAAATGACAACATAGAGAAGTGCTTATGATACATCATTTAGAGAAAATTCAGGATACACGATCTTATAAGCACTATGACAGGAGCTGAGTAAAAGTGGACTATGTCAACAGGCCGGAAAGGAGGACAGAAGGGAAAACGCTCGGCGTGTTACAGGGCTGGGGGTGTGCAGTCAGGGTTTTCTTTTCCAACACTTTATATCCTGTCTTATTTTCTTAATATTAGTAATAACACATTAAAAATGAGTTCAAATAGAAATTAATTTTTTTCAAAGAGTAGGAATACAGAACCTGGATGTTCATTTCTCTCACTTTGTCCTTGCTAACATTTGCAAAACCATCTGGAATTTCTCCCCTGGTGCTTCCAAGGAGATCATAATTATAATGCAGACACCGGAGAAGACACCTGCCGATGAGGTGACGTCTGTGACCCCTGGATCAAGGTCAGCATTTACAGTATGCTGTGTAAGTACTGAAACACAATTTTCTGCAAAACCTTCCAGATCAGTATACACATCTGTGGCTTAGAATTATTTGAACCACCCATAAACGTAGGCCAAATGCACTGCTTTGGTGGGCTCCGGCTTGCCCCTAGCAGGGGTGGCTGCAGTACTTAGTTGGGGTCCACTTGGTCCAGGTTTTTAATTTTCAACAGTATTGGAAGGGTTATTTAACATAGGAGTTTTAAATGCTACAAAACAGATAGCCAAGAAAGACTGAGTTCTTGATGTATGCATACAATCCCAAACTCCTTAATACTAAAAATCAAGAGACTAAAACCCTTAAACTTCGGTTCCCAGGAGACTATAATGGTTTCACAAAAGCTTCCATGTTTCTGTTTAGACCCTGAGAAGGGCTCTTTCCACCAGAGAAGACAGAGGTCCTTGGCCCCACCTCTGAGGTGGGCACAGCCTGACCCAGCCCAGATGGCTGTCACGGCCAGGACCCAAGACACGTCCTGGCTGAAGACCACCATGCTCAGCAGCCGGGCCCCTGAAACATGAACTCGATGAAACCGCAGCATAGAGAATTCCCAACAATTAAACTCTGGACACCAAATGAAATCTGCCCCGGACAGAAATCTGTTTCAGTAACTACTGCCAACACTGGACGTTCCCCCTGCCCTGTGATGGGGAAAAGAGGGAAAGGAAAGAGCCACCTTCCCCGACTTTGTGCTCCAGCAGCCACTGAAAAGAACCACCTTCCCCACTTGACACAGACAAGACTCACCAGTGACAGGGCCAGAATCAGACCCTCTGAATTCCCATTCTTTGTTCCCCAGATGTATAGCTGAACGGTTTTGTCTCCCTGATCTATCTTAAAAAAAAATGCTTGTTAGCCGAACTTCGACTCAGCTTCTCCTCTTGGCCATGCCCACCCACGAGTGCTGGAACAAGGACCCCACCCTCTCCTCCTTCTCGTCCCAGTGACTGACCCGTTTCCTGCCCACTGTCCACTGCGCCACGGGCCCCTCCATGCCTCACCCAGGTGTTCTAGACTTGGTTACTCCCTCCTCCTAAAACAAAAGTGCTTTTCTGCCTGAGATGCTTGAAGGTCTTGGGGTCAAAGCATTCGCCCTGGGACATGAGGTCCTCTCCCTGTCTCGAAATGAGAACTTCAGGTGAAGTCTCTGCTTACCTGAGTCTGGATTTGTGTTTCACTGAAACATGGAGAAGACACAGAGGTTACTACACCGGCTGAGAACGGCTGTAAGTCCTTAATAACAGTGGAAAATGAACAGGAGACAGGGCCCCGCGTTCTGGCAACATGGAGAACCTGTGAGCTAGGGAAGCCCTCCCAGCACAGAAAATGCCAGAAAAATAAAAACACAGAACATTTTAAAATGTATGACTGTGTAATCTGTAAGAACAGGCAGCCTTGACTGGCCGAGCCTGTGATTTTCCTAGAAGGAAAATGTGGCCGAGACATGGGGTTTCACAGGTCTCACCTGAGGGTGGTGGAACCGGCCTTTGTAAGTTTAAGTCCTGCAAAGGGAACAACTACCGCATGGGAAAAAGGGACAGGCCCTCAGGATACTCTGAATTCTGGTGGACCGGAAATGAGACCAAATATATCATCCCAGAGTCTTCCTCAACTCAGTGCTTTGATTTGGGGTTCAATCCACACTGTCTCTGCGGCCCAGCAAGCCCTAATTCTAGAACGGAATGATCAGTACCAGGCGGAAGCAAACACACTCCTCTTTGGGGCAAAACACTTTCAACACAGGTCTGGGCCACGTTCCAGGCCTTCAGGACACTCTCCCAGGAAAGTGAGATCTGATTTGCTCCAGCTGTGCAGCCTGGGAAGGTGGTTTTGGGGGAAGGTCATGCCTTTCTGAGCAGCCTCTGAGAGCTGAGTCAAGAAGTTAGAGGAAGCCAGTGTCTGGTTGGGCCTGGCCAGTAACTTCTGCAGGAGCTGCAGTGAGGCCGACCCTGAGCCCAGAAAAGTTCCCGATGATTAACAGGAGGCTCTGAAAATGCATCGTTTATTCTTAGCATTGTCAAACGACTTGACCCAAGTCAGAGGTGATTCTTTGGTTATTTATTGTTGGAAAGCATCGTGGCTTTATCCCACAGGGGCCATTTCCCCTCACAGGGAATGCAGCAAGGAGCTTGGAAACAGATGGCAGTGGGGAAGGGCCAGCCCGGGTGGGGGTGCTTTGAGAGGAGAGACAGGGCCTTTGCCCTTGCACCGGAGACACACGGTGCCGCTGAGAGAGCTGGGAAGAGGAAGGAATGTGTGAAGACACAGGTACCTTGAGGGACAGTATTCCTCTAACTCAGGAATGAGGATGCTTCAGCTCACATTATTTCAAGGCTTCCAAGTAAACAGCTGTTAGTAAAAACACAGTGACCGTCTCTAATTCTACTTGCTTAAATATACGGATATATGAAAATTTATCTCAAAAAAAAATCTAAAGAGAAGGAGAAAGCTATAATAAAAGGTGTTCACTGCAGTGATAAAAATATCCAACAATAGTAGTAAATGTAAGAGTCTTGCAGTCAAGCTTTAGGATCTTGTTCAATAATCAAAATAAAATGTCGATTATGAAGCAACACATTAACATGCTTACAATAAAAAGTGAAATAAATTACATACCAGAGTATTTTTCTAAACTATGATCAGAATGAAGGAAAACATGTCACACATATGATCACAAACTGAATGTGTGTGTGGAAAATACAAGCAAATGATCTCAGTATAGAAAGAATGTTAACACTGATTTTTTAAAAAAGAATTCTGAGGTTTGGGTTTGGTTTTATATTATTGCTTCTGCACTAGATGATTTGTAAAGTTCTAAACATGTAGCCTCTAGATTTATTAACGGAGCATGTAACGTGCAGTACAATGTCAGAGATGGGCCAGAACAAGAACAATACAGGCTCCTGGGACATTTGCAGTCACACATTTGCCCGTGTCGACAGCAGAAGGTTCTTCCTTTTCAGGCTCCCTAACCCGGAAAGAAGCTGCCCGTGCTGTAGTGTGACGGGGACACCTTTGGCAGGTGTGGTCTCCAGCGTGCTTGCTTTGGTGGTCCAAGAACCGCTGCCTCCATCTTTGCCCGGCTCTCCCTTCCCTGTGTACCCAGAGCCAAGCAAAACACCCACGGGGCAGTGGTTAAGAATTAATGTCTATTTGTTTTGTTATCCCTGAAACACAGGTTGTGAGCTAGCAAGAAACAAAGTACTTTTGGAGGCTTAGTGACTGTTTTTTATAAAAAGCGACCTTCTCTTCAGGCTTATGGTATGTCCTTAGTTATGGGAAAATGTCTATCTACAGGCCACCGAAGGGCCAAGACCGTGTAAAATTGGAAGGTTAAAAAAAATTTCTAAAATAACCCTCTCTTTCTTTGCCTCCCCCAAAGCTAGAAAACGCTGGGAGCCAGATGTTTTCAGAAGCGAAACAGTGTCCCAGGGAGGCGCTGTCGTTCTGAGCAGCAGAACTTGGCCTCTGGGGCCTATTTATAGTTGCCGTGGGCTCCGGGTGAGACGCAGCTGGACGAGGCTTCTGGAAGCCTCCAGGCATTAGCACGGCTAAGGATTTAAATTCTTCACAGGCCTCTGCTGGCCGAGGGCTGGCCGAAAACGCAGGGATGACTAACGGAGTTCAGGGCAGAAAACAGCCTGGAGGTGCCCCACACAGGCTGCCAGATGAGGCGCAAGTCAGTTTCTGCGTCTGGCTGACAAGTCTGACATGGCCTCGGCTGCCTCCACAAGCCAGAAAACCTTTACAGCTAATTTCCCAGGAGCGAGAACTGGAAAACCCCAAGCATCCCCACAGAATGAACAGACATCGGCTGTGAGGTGTTCTGTGGTAAAAGTGTTAACATCACAGCACCCTCCCTGGTTTGCACCATTTGGTTAAAATGGAGAACTTGCTAAGGTGTTCAAAGAGCTAAACACCCTTGGTGTGGAAACATGGAAAACGTGCAGATTTCAGATTTGGGAAGACTCGAGTGCCCCATTGACAGCAGCCAGGTGGCCTCAGGCAAATCTCTTTCCATAACAGATCCCCGGGTTTCTTCACAGAGCGCAAAGGCGTATTAAAAAATATAAAGGCAGATGTTAGATACATGTTTCCTCTTTCTGTGTTAGTCTCTGGACTAGAAAACATGCCGTATTTTCTTTATTTTTCTTCCATGATAGTTACAACAACACAAATTCTCTCTGGCTTAGTTCTCTAATATCTTCACCAATCACAAATCTGGCCACTACACTCCATCCTCAAGCCCACCCAACTTTCCCCTGGGTAGCCTGGTAGAGCACACAGCTGTCTGCCCTCATCGAGTGACTTTGGCTGTATCAGTTACAGCAGCGTAGCAGTGGCTGATCGGAGTATGGGAACGGGATTGGGGAAGAGGCCGATAGAAACAGGTGCAGTAGGCTGGGCACAGTGGCTCTGGCCTGTAATCCCAGCACTTTGGGAGACCAAGGCAGGTGGATTGCAAGGTCAGGAGTTTGAGACCATCCTGACCAACATGGTGAAACCCTGTCTTTACTAAAAATACAAAAACTAGCCAGGCATGGTGGTGTGTGGCTGTAGTCCCAGCTACTTGGGAGGCTGAGGCAGGAGAATTGCTTGAACGTGGGAGACTCTGTCTCAATTAAAAAAAGGAAAAGAAAAAGAAAGAAGGAAGGAAGGAAGCAAGGAAAGAAGGGAGGGAGGAAAGAAAGAAGGAAAGAAGGAAAAGAAAGAGAAAGGGAAGGAAAGAAAGAAAGAAAGAAAGAAAGAAAGAAAGAAAGAAAGAAAGAAAGAAAGAAAGAAGAAAGGAAGAAACAAGAAGGAAAGGAAGGAAGGGAGGGAGGAAAGAAAGAAAGAAGGAAAAGAAGGAAAAAAGAAAAAGAAAGAAAACGAGACAGAAGAAGAAAGGAAGAAAGAAGAAGGAAAGAAGGAAGGAAGGAAGGAAGGGAGGGAGGAGGGAGGGAAGCAAGTGCAGGGGAACAGAAAGAAAAGCGGCTGTCACCGGGCAGCGCACGTAGCAACTGAAACTGATGAGGGCAGTCCTGGGACAGAAACCAGAGGACCCTCAGTTTTGCTATTATTTTTTTAACTTGATGACATAAAGCTTCTACTATTTTGGGTAATTATGTCCCAAAGTTGGCAAGCACACACGTGCTTTAAAATTTTTATTTCATTTTTAATGGTAATCACAATCATATAACATGAAATTTACCGTTTTAAACTTTTTAAGTGAACAGTTCGGCACTGTCAAGTATATTTACACTGTCGTGCAACAGATATCTAGAACTTTTTCATTTTGCAGAACTGAAACTTTATGCCCACTAAGCACTAATTCCCTTTCTTCCTCCAACCCCCAAGCCCTTGGCAATCACCTCTCTACTTTCTGTTTCTATAACTTTGACTACTTGAGATACTTCATATTAGTGGAATCATACAGCACCTTCTGTTCTTTTGATAGTGGCCATACTAATGAGTGTGAAGTAGTATCTCACTGTGGTTTTGATTTGCATTTCTCTAATAATTAGTGATGCTGAGCATCTTTTAATGTGGTTTGTTGGCCATTTTTAGATCTTCTTTGAAAGATTGTCTATCCAAGCCCTTTGCCCGTTTTCTAATCAGATTGTTATTTTGTGATTGTTGACGCGCGCATGCTTTGAAATGACACGAATGACATAAGTTAATGGAGAAGTCTGGTGATCTTTTTCCCCTTAAGTATTGATATGTATGCCTAAAATCTGGGGACTGAAGTTAGGGAGTATGTACAAGTAGAAAAGAAGAAAAAGGATATTTTGAAGTTTTATTTAGTATGGGATTTTTCAACCTCAGCACAACCAACATTTGGAACAGAACAGTTCTTTGTGGTGGGGCTTTTCTGTGTGCTGTGAGGTGTCTGTGAGATCACAAGTGGCACTCCACCCCCCAGATGCCCCAGCTCTGGTCATGGCTGCATGTTCTAAGATGGGAGGCAGAATCGCCCCTGGTGGAAAACCACTGACTTCGTGGTTTTGTGGAAGGATGAGGAGTAGTCGTGTCACCAAAGTCTATTCTGGGCATTATCCAGCACTGTCAGGCTTCTCCTTTCCCACCCAAACAATACTGCACAACGGAGTGAAGGCGATCTTCTGTGCTAAATCTCCTTCTGAAGATTCGCTGTTGGTTCAACTTCTGGGATACAAATGGCTTTAGGGGAAGATGTTGATATTTTAGAGGACCTTAAATGTCATTTCTGCTGTAAAAATCTTATCAAGACGCTATTTGAAGCCCGCCCACATGCACATACAATTTTTTTTCACAAAACAACTAGCTTGATATTTGGATTCTATTTCACGTGTGTACTGTACTCTAAGAATATAAAAATAAAATATCTCCCTCTAGACCATTTATAAATACCCTTTAAAAAACAAATTCTAGGTAACTGCTTTCAAATTTTGGCATGAACACCTATTCTTTAAGAATGACAACAAAACCTCTCTTTTCGATTTTTCCCTGGTGCTTACTTTAGCAAATAAAGTCTATAGTTTACCAAATGCTTTTTAACACAACTTCTTCCTAATTGCCTTAATTATTAAAGAAAATATCAGGTAAACCATTCTCATTTTTCCTACTGGATAGTGGAGTGTTATGTATTATTGTACATTCTTAGTATATGCATGTGTCTATCATTCTTTCACAGGCTGATTTGGAAATTTGGAAACATATAATAGTATTAAGAAAAACCTGATGTTTCCTACAAGTCTTTTTACAAATTAAAAAGTGATTGAGATTATATTGCACAATACATTTTATATATTACTTTTAAAATTTTATCTTTTTCCTGTTTAAAAAAATTATCCATAAACATAATTTTAATTATTGCATGATTTTCCATTTTCCTCTGTTTGCTAAACTGTTTCTTGGTTTTGTATACATGGATTATTTGAAATTTTCACCCTTATAAACATGTTTGTGTTTCAGTTTTCTTGTAGCACCCAAGGTGTCCAGAGAAATTTCTAAAATAATAAATCAAAAGCTATATTTTAAAGCTTTTCATATATGTTTCCAAATCATCTCTTTAACAAGTTGTACAGATTTGTTCACCAATGGAAATTAATATTCCCAATGTGACACGTTTCCAAAACATCACAAAGAGGAATGCTGTTTTTGGAATTATAGAGATATGGGTATAAAGATGAACACATTGTGGCTCATAACAATGGTCTGTTCAACAAAGAAGCAGATTTTCCAAACTAAAACTAATAACTCAGTTTATAACATAATACTGCCTGATGCTTTTGTCTTGTATGATTTTTCTTTATGTCAATTGGGGTTCTTTCTCTTTCTCTTTCTTTTTCTTTCACATGTTGCCCAGGCTAGTCTCAAACTCCTGGGCTCAAACAATCCACTTGCCTCTGCCTCTCCCAAAATGCTGGGGTTACAGACATGAGCCACTATGCCAGGCCAGGCTTCTTTTTTAGTAGCTATTGTTACCCTGGATGAGATGATGGCAGTGTTTTCAACATCCTGTAACTTTGATAAGTTGACCACATGATTCCATGCACAAATCTAAAGAGGAAATAAAAGCTTATAGGAGCTGGGTCAGGATGGTGGGAGAAATTATAAGAAGAAATTATAGGAAAAGATGCAAATCTTCTTGGAAGGCCGGGAGGTTTTGCAAAAGCTTTGAAAGATAATTTGACTGAAGGCAGCCAAATTCTCTTATCCAGAGCCTGAGAAAAATAGGTAGATAACAAGTAAGTGTAAGGGAATTGATCTGGATAAGTTAGTTTACTTAGGCCTCGGAACCTGGTCTTTAATCATCAGTGGGTGCGCTGGACTGCTCTCTGCAGGGGGCGTTGAGGGTGGAGGGGGGTGGCCATGTTAATGGCCAACAAGTTATATTGATTCAAAGCCTTTGTCCTTAAATCTGTACTAAATAAATGCCCACAGGGCCAGCTTGTTGGCTCTGAAGCTGCTGTGACTCCTTACAGAACCCTCCTTGGTGTCTTGAGTGGCCCGGTCCCCTAGCCACGTGACCAGACAAAAAACCTGTGTCTACGGATGTTTTTTCATCCGTCGCTCAGCCAGGGTCTGTGGGTCAGACCCAGCAAAAGCTACTTGTTTTTGTAGTTTTGTTTGTTCATACGTATTTTCTAATCTCCGTTTTTGCCATTTTTAACTCATTCCTTCTTAAACTGATCTTTTTCATCGGCCTTATGGGTAATTTTTCATTTTGAGGTAGGTTGAGGAGTTGTAAGAATAGTGTGAATATCTCCCACTGCCCTTCACCTTTGCGTAGCAGTTGTTTACATTTT
The DNA here is from genome assembly GCF_000951035.1 of Colobus angolensis palliatus. Taxonomy (NCBI): domain Eukaryota; kingdom Metazoa; phylum Chordata; class Mammalia; order Primates; family Cercopithecidae; genus Colobus; species Colobus angolensis. The sequence continues at coordinate 13,485,242 of NW_012118821.1, forward strand.
GTCTTGTTTGCCTCCTCAGTCCATCTCTCTTCATGTCTTTTTGAACATGTGCATATTATTTTTTCCGACTATTTGAGAGTCAGTTGGAGACATCAGGTCACTTTACCCTTAGGTACTTAAGTGGATGTTTCTTAGAAGTTCAGGATGGAGAAGTATGTTTTTTTCTTTAATCAAATACTATATAACAAATTATCCTAAACTTAGTGAATTAAAACAACAAACATCTCTCTGCTTTAGGAATCTGGGCATGACATGCAGCTGGGTCCTTCTGCCTCAAGATTTTGTGCAAATCTGCAGTCATATTGTCTGCTAGGACTGTGGCCTCATCTAAAGACTGAGAAAGGAACTGTCTTAGGGTTCACCCATGTGGCTGTTGGCAGGATTCAGTCACTCGTAGACCGTCACCCTGAGGCCCGTCCTCCTGGCTGTTTACAGGGCCCTTCTCAGCTCCTGACCAGACAGGAACCCCTGCAGGGCAGCTCACAACGCACAGCTGCCTCCATTTCAATGGGCAAGGAAGAGAACCCAGAACACAAGATGGCCAGAGACTTTAGTAGCCTCATCTTGGAAGAAACATAATCACTTTTGTCACATTGTATTTATTAGAAGTAAGTCACCATCTCAACCACCCTCAGGGGAGAAGTTTCCGTGAGGGCATGGATACCTACCATAAGAAAGATTCAGTCAATTCTGCCCCTGATCTCTGCAAAGCTTCCAATAAAAGTTGAACAACTAGTTTTGGCTACCACATATCCTCCCAAATCATTCTGATCATGTGAGCTTTATGTTACAAAAAGCAACCAGAACAAAAACTAATAATAATTTTAAATATTTATGATACAGACACATCTCTATCAATGAATTATTTAACTGTAACATTAATCTCCCTTAGAATAGCCCACATTCAGGTTCACGGAGGAAGGGGAATACAAATCATACTCATCACAGTTTCTCTTTGTAACTGAGCCCAGGTTTGGCTACTTGCCGCTCAAAAATCAGACTCAAGAGATGAGAGTTGATGGGAGGAAAAGCAGGTTTATTCAAAAGCTGGCAACCTGAGAACATTGTGAACTACTGTTGCAGAGACCATCTTGAGTTTTGCAGGCTGGCTGGAGGGTTTTTATGGGAGAGGGATATGGAGAAGCTATACACAGGGTTTAACTGTGTGTGTCAATATGTTTGGTCTCAGTGACTGTCTTGAGTGATGGCCATCTGGTGGTCTGGTGGGCGTAAGCCTGATTGCAACAGGAATACAGATTAAATGCTCGGAATTCTTCCAAGGGCAGGATTTTCTGCAACTCTGATTCTGCGCTTAGTTTTTCAAGGCCAGTTCCTGAAGTTCTTTAGGCAAAGCACATGAGTTAAGCATTATTAAAAGCCCACCATGGAAAGAAGGGTGAAAAAAAGAGAATAATTTTTCAAGATAGAGTGGCAGTTTCTGGTACAAATTCCCCACTGTTGATTTTTAATTCAATTTCTATGGAAAATTGGTTGTCAATTACAATCTAGCTACTTCCTGCTGGATGGGGATGTTGATTGGGAACTGGGAATGAAACCACTTGACCTGGCTGTGAGCTGACATTTTTTTTAGTCTTTAGGAGGACCTGAACACCCAATTGCAAAGGATGTAGGTACATATCTGTGGGATGAGTGGTCCTTTTAGAAGCAAACTCATAAACAGAAGTTAGTATAGTGCCTACAGTCTTAACATATTTGGCAATTGGTAAATTTCTTAAAGTATTAGTTGGTTTTCCCAACAGTGCAGAAACCTGGAATGGCATACAATATAATATTTTAAAGGGACTCAATTTCTTCCTATTTTGCAGACCTATTTTAATCTACAACAGGGCAACCAGCAACACCTCATCTCAAGTCAAATTAGTTTCTTGGCAGATTTTGGTAATGCTTCTTTTTTTTTTTTTTTTTTGAGTATGGTTTATCTTTTAGTTTCTTTCTGTCAATTATAGTCTCCAAGATGCCAACTTAAAGGCTCCAGGAAGAGGCAAGTCAAAGCTTCCCTGATATTCCTGCAACCTTCACAGTCTTTTTAAAATCAAGGGCTAGACGAATATTAGCTATAGACTACATGGCCCCCATATCAATAAGAAAGGCAATAAGTTAATTACCCACTGTCAGTTGTAATGGGGTCCCTGTGATATATGATGACAAGTTGGCTGAACATATGTTTTTAATGAGTTATAGGAGGAGCTATGAATATTCATGAAGATGGTCCTGACTCGTGTATTGAACAAGCATGCAGGTAACATATGACTCATGTTCACTTTTGGTGTGGAGACTTCACATTTGAATGTACTAAAATTAGGCTGTATGTGCTAAAAGGGGTTTTCAGGACAGAGAGGCATGCAAGTACGCAATCTCTAAATTGACCAGAACCAGTCCATGGTCAGTGGTCTCTTATCAGGAGAAAGTTACGAAAATCAGCTCTTGTCCAATCAAAGTTTTAGTTACAGACAATCAAAGCTTTACTTTTAGTTCCAGAACAGGGTCTGGAAATCAGTAAATCAGCATTTGGTGGAGCTGCAAATTGTTTTAATATTGCTTATCTCAAGACTGGTACTTGTTTAGCTGCTGAAGAAAAAGAAATATATAGTGGCAGTTTAGGGTGACTGTATTAGTCCATTCTCATGCTGCTAATAAAGACATACCTGAGACTGAGTAATTTATAAAAGAAAAAGGTTTAATTGACTTATAGTTTAGCATGGCTAGACTATATATATAGTTTAGCATGGCTAGACTTCCTGATGCCTCAGGAAACTTACAATCATGGCAGAAGGGGAAGAAAGCACATCCTTCTTCATATGGTGGCAGGAAGAAGAAATGCTGAGCAAAGCGGGGAAAGTCCGTTATAAACCATCAGATCTCATGAGAACTCACTTACATCACAAGAACAGCATGGAGGAAACCACCCCATCAGGGCAATTACCTCCCACCAGGTCCCTCCCACGACACATGGGGATTATGGGAACTATAATTCAAGATAAGATTTGAGTGCAGACACAGCCAAACTGAATCAGTGATTTAATCCTTGCCTGGAGTGGCCATAAGTCCCATTTACAATTTGGTATCTCATTGCCACAAAGAGTTGATTCTGTCAGTCTTATGATCTATATTTTAACATGAATGTTCAGTTGTGTCTAAAACATCAAAGGAAGAGGATATAATGAGACATGTCTGACCTTTTGTCCCATCATGGATGGGAACTAAGTTTTTAAGATTATTTTTCTGGAGTTCTTTTGGCCAAGAGGGGGTTTATTCAGTCAGTGAGCCAGGGGGCGCTTAGCATTTTGGTTTTCAGTTTACATTTCCCCTTTTCTGTTAAGATATGCCAGAGGTAGTATAGATAGCCAAACTTCTATTTTGTCCCATTTTGATATGAGGGTGATATGCTACCTGCCCCAGGTCTATCATGTCCCTCAGTGGGACCCCTTTGGGTCAAAAGACTTCTAGCCAATGAAACATTCTAGCTTAGATGAGAATGGCAACATAAGAGCCCCAAATCAAAAACCAAAAAGCGAAGTTACAAGACTGACTTGTCTGTAAGTTTCATGTGTTGAGCCATTGGTTGTTTAGGTACCAGTCTTTTATTTGGCAGATCTTAACTAATTTTATCCCTCAAAATGAGTCCTTACAATCTCATGCTCCCACCTCTTCCGTAATAGTCCCTCAGCTTAGAGGGAGGGTGCTTAATTGTACAGCTTTAGCAGCAGTGTATGCATGATGCAAAACAGGTTATCCCAGTGAGATTGAACAGCTTTCCAATTCTGGAGATATTGGGTGGAGAGAGAGAGGTAATCTTTGTTGTTTTACCCAATTTCTGTAAGCTCAAATAGAAAACAAATTCTCAAATAGCACAAAAAGAAAAAAATAAGTTTTATTGCCTCTGGAAAAACAAAACATAAAGAATTAGTAACATTTCAAATAAAAAATGTCATAAGCCCTAGTTTTGATAAAGACAGGAGAAGAAAGCTCATAGGTAGCTAAACATTTAAATTATCTAGTATCAAGCATTCAGATAGAGGCAAAATTATTAAATGAGTCTTAATATATTTGAATACAGGCTCCTCTCTGCATCTCATAAAAGCAGTTTACTTCTCCCAGGTCTGGAGAAAAAGCTTTGGTTAATGAGTCTGGTGTCAGACCCTGGTGTCAACATTTAAGATTTAGCAATAGTTGGTACCTTTTTAGATGAGAGAGCTATACCCAGGAATCAAAACCCTGTTGCTTAACAGGACAAGGATTAGTCAATAGCACCTGATAGGAACCCTTTCAAGGGGCTAGAGGTAATGATACTGGAGTCCATGACCTGACTGGAAGGTGTAAAACGATTCTACAATGTTGTGGTGATTAATTTTCATAGCTTTGGTAAGTCCCGAGTAATAAGTCTAGGTCACAGAATTAGTTTAGAATTTGTATTTTGAGGACATTTATCAGAGATGTTAAAAGGCTCAAAACATTTTGTCAAAACAGAATAATAGTTATTCTTTTAGCCAAGAGTGATAATTAAAATATTTTTAAAACAAGACAGAAAGTTTCATGGATGTAAAAACTTTAATCCTTTTAAATTTCAATTTTCTTAATCAATAAAAACCTTCAAATATAACATAGAAATTATTTTGATAAAATATAAAATATTTATTATTTAGGCCAGTTATTAAAAAGGCAAAGAAAAACCTGAAGTGTGCTTGCTTCTCTTTATGGGAAGCCCATTTAGATAACCTGGAAGTCAAATGTGATGAAAAGAGTACTTGAATTTAATAAGACACAGGAAGAGAGTGTTCAAAGTTATGAGTATAACAGAAAAATATATGACTCTTAGTGACTGTAGGAGGAGTTTCCTGGTTACATGGAACAATTCGGACATATCAAGAAAAGTCAAAAGTACAAAAGCAAGATATACTGCAGTAAAACATTGCTTTCTTAGACATTTAAGATAAAGTATTTCAGCATTAGGCCACAACAACAGTTAGAACTGGAGGAAAAGTTACTGGTGCTGATGAAAAAGTTGAAGGAAAGAGTTATGTTAGGGCTTCTCAAAGGGAGAAAAAGCTGAAAACAGCAAGATACAATAACAATTGAACTTCTGAGATATGAATCTGAGAAGTTTTCAAAAGGAAACAAATCATATAATTAAAATCAAAACCTCTTGTAATTTTATTAAGAGTAAGTTAACAACTTAAGAAAACCATGTTTTAATATTAGGGGACCAATCTTAGAAAGACTATTATAAATAATTTTCTTTTCATTGTAGCCAACTTAATTACATATAAAATTTGTTTTGTAAATTTTCTTTTACAAAACTTATTGTCTGCATTATGACTTATGCAGACCATTGACAACATGCTTGGACTTCTTGCCACACCCCAGGACCTGCACAAGGACCACTGCTCTGAACCTTAACACTTCTGAAATGACCAGACGTCTCTGCATGAGCTGTGTTTACCCAGTTGTTCCATTTATTCTTATATTTTACAAACATTTAGTAAATTCTTGAGCTAGGCCCTGGGGACTACCAAAGGAATAATATATCTGTTATTTTTATTTTATTTTACTTCAATAGTTGTGGGGAACAGGTGGCTTTTGGTTACATGCATAAGTTCTTTAGTGATGGTTTCTGAGATTTTGGTGCACCCATCACCCAAGCAGTGTACACTGTACCCAATGTCTTTTATCCCTCACCCCCTCTCACCTAAGTTCCCAAAGTCCATTTATCATTCTTATGCCTTCAAATCCTCATAGCTTAGGTCCCACCTATAAGTGAGAACATACAGGATTTGCTTTTCCATTTCTGAGTTACTTCACTTAGAACAATGGTCTGGAACTCCATCCAGGTTGCTCCGAATGCCATTTTTTTTTTTACTTTTTATGGCTGAGTAGTATGCCATGGTGTGTGTGTGTGTGTGTGTGTGTGTGTGTGTGTGTGTGTGTAACATTTTATTTATTCACTCAGTTGAAGGGCATTTAAGCTGGCTCCATATTTTTGTAATTGTGAATTTTGCTGCTATAAACATGTGTGTGCAAGAAGATATCTGTTCTTAAATTGCTCTCAATTTAGTCAGGAATACTTAAAATGGCTGCACTGCAGAATAGAACGTGTGCACAAATGATCACCTTTTAAATAGATGCATGAGAAGAAAGAACTCTGAAATGTAGTGATAAGTATGGTTCAGTGGACCCCTCAGGACCTATCTCAGTGTGCTCCTGTAGCATCTCGTCTAGTTTCCTTGTGCACTCTGCTTTCTAGCTGCACCTGCGTTATGCTTAGCACCTGTCCTATTGCCTCCTTTACTCTGAACCCCAGGTTCCCCTGTGTTCTCGTTAGTACCTGGCCTATTCCCTCTTGCACTCTGTCCTCCAGCTGAACTTGCATGTTCCTTAGCACCTATCCTATTTCTTCCTTCACTCTGCTCTCCAGCGGCACCTGTGCACCCACTGGTGGCTTTCCAGCTGTGCCTCCTGCCTATGCCCTGAGGAGCCCAGCACTCAAGAGTGAATGGATCAAAATACTGACTCCTTTTTTGGGTCAATCGTCATTCTAGGCTCTTTATACACAAAGTACAAGGCAACACATCAAGTAGATATTGTGATCTTTATTTAACTAGAAGGAAATTAAAGTTCATAAAAGTTATATGAGTTCATAAAAGTTTCCTGAGACCTAGTGCATGGAAAAGGGGTTTGAGCAATTTTTTTCCGCTGCTGCTTTTTATACTCAGCGCCCTGTTCCTCCCTGAAGGAAATTCTGTTTCTAAACGCTGTAGTCACTGAGATTCGTCACTTTCTTCTATCTCTTATTTATTTGGCTTTTTTTTTTTTTTTTTGAGAAAGAGTCTCACTCTGTCACCCAGGCTGGAATGCGATGGCTCAATCTTGGCTCATTGCAACCTCCACCTCCCAGGTTCAAGCAATTCTGCTTGAGCCTCCCAAGTAGCTGGTACTACAGGCAAGCACCACGATGCCCAGATAACTTTTGTAGTTTTAGTAAAGACAGGGTTTCACTGTGTTTCCCAGGCTGCTCTCGAACTTCTGACATCAAGTGATCCACCTGCCCCAACCTCCCAAAGTGCTGGGATTACAGGCGTGAGCCACTGTGCCCAGCCTTCACTTTCTTCTGTGAGTCAGAGATCTCTAGCAAGATAGCCTTTTCACAATTTTTTATTGCAAAGAAGTATTTGAGATATTTGTCAGGTTAGTCTGTTGTTAAAGTTAAAGATATGTCTGCTTTTCTGTGATACACTGAATTTAGGAATGTGTGACTCAGTAATGAAAACTTGATCTAGCATAACCCAAGGCATTTGAGCTCCCAGACGGAGAAGGATCTGTTTTTCCAATCGCTGACAAAGCCTGGCATGATCATGGCCTGCAGGAATGCAGCACCCCAAGGGGACCTGAGCAATGGGGAGAATTTTGTTTACATGGCACTAAGCCCCAAATGACCTTAAATTCTAAATAAAAGTTCCATGGGCAATTTGTATAAGGGCCTTGTTTTTAAAGAAAATAAATTATATGACAGGTTTGTTATATATATATTACAAACTATACTGGTGAACATTTCACTCAACATTTAAAAATCTTTAATTAAGACCTTTCAGTACATAAAGCTTACATAACAAAATCTAGCAAAAGTCTATAAAATCTAAACAGATTTCTAAAAGAAAGGGTGGTGCCACGAAAGTTTACACGCTGAGGCTTTCAGGGTGGCTATGCTGTGTTGGACGTGGGCAGTGTTCTCTGTCTCATGGTTTTGCTTATATGACAGTTCTGCCTCACAAGAACCCTCGGAGCCTGTCTGTCGGCATCCTGTGGCATTTGGCAAGTGAGGTCCGTTTAATATAAGGTGTCAATAAAGCCACGGTTATGATAGCTAAAAATAACGCTAATTCCCTAGAAATTTTGTCTTTTTTGACCAAGCCACTGGTCAATGTGGAGTCACTGCATTATATGCAAGAAGAGTAACACCCTCACTCCAGAGTCTGAACCAGAACTGACGCTCGGTGGTGACTCCCCCTTTATTCTAGGAGGTGTTAACATTAGCTCTGGCAGTGTAAAACTGGCAGTAGGGGCAGAGAATGGAAAGCCCTCTGCAGCTGTCAACATGGCGAGTGAGACAATGCAGGTGTTGACTCAAGGAACTGCACGAGAATCTACTGCTCCTTCTCTAGTGAGAGTCTCTGTCATTTGCATAGAAGGCTGAAAGGCAGGGAGGGCACGGGGATTCCGTGTAAACTTCAGTAAGCTGCGTAAACAGAGGCCGTGATGTGTTATGTCTCTGATATTTTCCAGGGACATCTGGCCTCTGGGTTGCAGCGTGAAGCTCACTAACAGAAGCTGACTCAATTGTGTTTTCTGGTTTTTGGGAATATCTTTAATCACCGCATGAATGTTTACAAACTGGGGGGGCTAAACATGAAGGTTGCTCTTCAGGTGCCGTCTCCACCGAGTCACTGTGTACATTTTCTTTCTCTCTCTTGCAGCTGTTCTCTTCCTACAAACTGAACGAAAATGAAAAGGAAGTCATTTCTGCATGTGTCACAGAGGCATCCTTTGGTTCTAAAGGGAGCTGAGTTGGATTTCACAAGCGCATGGTCCTTGTAGCATGTGAATAGGATTCAGTCACGGATGAGAAGGAAGGGGTTCGGTGGAGACTGTCATCACCCTGTCCAGGCTAATCCTCCAGCTGCCCAGGTGACAGGCTGGCCTGTGTTTGTGTTGTGTAAGTGTGTGCGGCACAGCTGCTACTGTAGCGTCCAGAAACGTCCTACAGAGTAAGCCTTTCCATACATATAGTTTTATGTGGGTATAAATTCATTTCAGTTCTTAACATGAACATTGGTACAGTGCTTCCAAGTGACGGTTTGACTGCCTCACATCTGGAATCCTTCAAGTTTATCCTTCTTGGAGTCAGTGTCGTGAACGTTTTCCTCTAGGTCAAGAGTCTGCTGTCAACATGATGTTCTCTAATTACACGGCTTCATACAACTCCCAGCTCTGTGGACACATGTTTTTGTATTTAAAATGTTCCTTCTTTTACCTCTGTTTATAGATCATCCTTGACTCTGCTCTTTTCCCACTGCCTCTCTCTCAGGTCCTTCCCAAGGTTTTGTCCAGGCTGACTTCTTTTACATCATGGAAGTAGAGGACGTGGGGTCAGTCAGCCCGGCTTCCAATCCCTTCTCCACCCATTACTTGCCAAATTAAAGCTGTGTTTAGGCTTCATTTATTTCTCCCTGGATTTCTCAATAGTTAATTTTTAGATATATTAATTACAGTTATAGGGTTGTTTAAAGGTCAAACAAGGCAATGTATATTGATGTGTTTTGTAATCTTTAAAGCTCAATAGAAATGCAAGATCTTGCTATTACTATATAATTGTAAAATCTTCCATTCCTTGCTTTTTCTTTGATTGCTGGCCTAGAAATTAAATCAATTCTGTTCTCTCTTTATTTTTAAAAAATAATCTTGAGCCTGTGAAATCACTGATACTTTAATATATTGCTGATGTTTGATCTATTCGAATGGTAGCTTCCTGTGGTTTCTTCTAAAGGTTAAAACTATGTCAGGCTGGGTATGGTGGCTCATGGCTATAATCCCAGCACTTTGGGAGGTCAAGGTGGGCAGATCACCTGAAGTCAGGAGTTCGAGACATGCCTGGTCAACATGGCAAAACCCCGTCTGTACTTAAAATACAAAAGTTGGCAGGAGAATCGCTTGAACTTGGGAGACGGAGGTTGCAGGAGGTTGCAGTGAGCCAAGATCGCACCACTGCACTCCAGTCTGGGCAACAGAGTGAGATTCCACACACACACACACACACACACACACACACACAAAAGATATATATATATATATATATATATCAATGCGATGTATTTGTATAGTGAAACCCCAGACACTACCACTAAGTGAATGATGGTATAAAACTCTTATTTCTTATTTTGCTACCACGTGAGTTTCTCAACAATCACTCCACCTGCCAGTTTGGTCTTTCTTCCCACTGGGATTGGTTTCCCTTAAATGTCTGGTGATTCTTCATTGTTCACATTTAATAGTGACATAGGAGGAAGGAGAAAGGAGTCTGTTATCCTTAGTAAAAGGCTCGTCTAGAGGTTTTTTTTCCGGGAGTCGATAGGGTTTCCACATGTTAGTAAGTGATGTCTTTGGTCTAGATGGTTTCCTTTCTCTGGAGGAAAACGTCTCCTCTCCTCTCTGGCAGGCAGGTGCTTGCTTGTTGGTTGCTGGTGTTCTACTCACTGGTTACCTGAGAGGTGGGGTGCAGGCATTCCCAGATCATTCATTTGGGAATTTTTAAATCTTTCTCAGTTTTCTTGAACATTTTGTGTAAGAGAAATGACCTTATATTTGCCAATTATTCCTATTAAACACTTAGCTGTGGGCAAGAAAGAAATGGGCAGTTCTGTTACAAGAAAAAGTGGAGAAGTGATATCACTATCCCTCTTTCGTAGATGGGCAAACAGGTTCAGGAATTTCCCAGAACCGAGGTTTTCTATCTTATAATTGAGTGTTCTTTGTCTCACAACGTGCACTTCGTCCTTCTGTATGAATTTCTTTGCTCAGGGTGACTGTGAATGTCGGCTCTCACATGCTAAGCACACATTAGTTTCTCTTATCCTTTATTCCCGCCTAGTATGCCAGTGGTTTTGAGAGGATCCTGTATGGCATGGTCCTCAGCTGCCTGGCAAAATGGGTCCACTTTCTCCCTGGTAACCCTGGCTCTAGGCCCTCTTCCATGTCCTGGTCTTCCCCAGCAGTCCCCTGGAGCCCTCTGCTGACCAAAACTCCACAGTGAAGCGCCACCTGAATGGTGGCCCGTGAAGGGTTCCCAGTTCGAGACACGTCATTCCTCTTCTGTAAAAACTGCGCCACTTTCAGACAGACTGTCAGGCAAAGGCACAGAAAATTATCTGCTTAGATTCATGACCTTTTAGAGGTTTCCTATCGCTGAGGTCATCTAAGTCAGTCGTTTTCAAAATGAGTTGAGGGCTTCATATCCTAAAATGTTGCATTTAAATTCTAGTTAAAAATAGTTTAACTACTGCATTTTTCCATTCTAAGACAGATTTTTTTTCATGTTTTGCTTTTTCTGGAGTTAGCATGCATCTTATAATTGATACATGTATCAATTATCACATGTATCACATGTATGGAGATGTGGAAGATTCCAAATCACGGGGTTCCTCGTCATATTCTGTGCCAGACACTGGAGGCGGGTATGGTGGCACTTCATGCTCCTCACCTTCCTGTCTCACTACTTGTCCTGTGACTGCAGCTTCCTGGCCCTTTACTCTGAAGGGGGTGAGAGGACCACTGCCCCTGGCACTGGGGAGGGGATGCTCCTCACAGCACAAGAAGTGCCAGGAAGGCAGCCGTCACATGCCGGAACCTTGGCCACACCAACCACATCTGGGGAATTGCATGTGACTAGGGCCTAGCCCATTAGGAACGCTACTGTTCTGGGAATATCTCCCCAGTATCTTCATTTTGTTTTTCCATTGGCTAGTCCAGCTTAACCCCTTAGATGATTCTAGATCTCCCCTGAAAATACCTAGGTGAGAGTTATCCAGGCAAATTCTCTTTTCCTCCTTTAAAACCCTAAGGGCTATATTGCGTGTGTGTGTGTGTGTGTGTGTGTGTGTGTGTGTGTGTGTGTGTGTGTTACAGAGAGGCCTAATCTGCAGAAGCACAGCTTGGCCTTCAGGAAATAGGTGGGAAAAGGGAAAAGGGCGGCTTTATTATTTTCTGGTGCCTCCAAAACACTCACAAAGAAGATATCAGTTAGTACTTTCTCTAGTAATTCCATCTGTAGCATTGAGCATGTAAAGGTTGTAATAATACATTTAAATACCTTGCCCATACAAGTGCATTATAAAATGTAGCAGTAATGAAACAATTAAATGTCCCAACTTAACCTGTCTTCTCATAAGCCATGAAATAAATTTCCCCCATGATCTGTATGTATATGTTTACCATTTGTGCAAATATACCACTGAATAGAGATTGTAGATAATTTTTATTTTTCAACAGTCCATTCATGTAAAATTACACACAAAAAACTACTGTAACCCATGTGCATTGCCAGATGCAATTAAATGTAAACCACGGCCCATTTGTTCATGCAGGTGTTTTTATGATTGTGTCTGTTCCTTTCTCACTTATATATTTATAGTACAGAATGTGAGAGCAGTTAGCTCTTTGTAATTATTTCGCTGTAAGACATAGAAAATGTTCTAGAACCTTTAAAAAGCAGTTGCAGGAATTTTTTTAAAGTCCCTGAAATTACAAGTCGAGAATTTTAAAAATTATTATTCTTTGAAACTAGTTTTCTGCATACATAAAGATTTATCAATAGCATATGAACAAAACGAAATAGGAAAGTATGGTAATGTCTACCTCATATTGCTTATTTCTTTTATAATAACTAAGTCATATAAATTGAACTCACAAAAATATTTATATTAATAGAATGATAATTTATCATTTGTAATGTTTGGGTTTTTCTTGTACATTTTTATGTAACAAGAAAAAAGTTTTTGCAGTTAAAAATGGTTTTTAAAAAATTGGAACAAGCCTAAGCCCCTTCATTTTATGACTACGATAACCTGAGGCTCATCAGGGCTGGTGACTCACACAGTCGCACACCCAGCATTGCTGGATGTTGGCTCAGGATCCAAAATGAATTTGAACAATTCATGCTAAATTAATAAATGGACTTTAAAATAGGCCCATATTAATCCCAAAGTAACTAAACCTGTGGAATT